>NC_087372.1:24377336-24701502 GCF_031761385.1 Necator americanus | reverse complement strand
GTTGCTGCTATCTTCATAGCTCAAATGAATGGAGTAAACCTCTCCTTTGGACAAGTGGTAACCGTTAGGTACGCAGTACCTCTGTCTTGTAGTTGCATAAGTATTTCAGATGCACCATCATTTTAGTCTCACTGCCACACTTGCTTCTATTGGAGCGGCATCGGTACCTTCAGCAGGCCTGGTAACGATGCTTCTGGTGCTGACAGCAGTTGGATTACCCGTGAAAGACGTTTCCTTAATCGTCGCAGTCGACTGGTTGTTGTGAGTTAACAAAAACTTCTATATATGAATTTTGTCGAATGTGCTTAGCCGAATGAGCGTGAAGCGTCCACGCAACGAAGTGTCCTCATGTGCTTAACACAATATCGAATATTGAATATTGATACTGCATTGTAGAGATCGTATTCGCACCTCAATCAACGTGCTGGGAGATGCGTTCGGTGCCGGCATAGTCTACCATTTCGTCAAGGAAGACCTGATCGCACACGATCGTCTTCATCCAATGCGCACCTTATCAATGGGTGAGTTAGAATCTTTTCAGGTTGATTAGATGGAATAAGAGCAATAAGGATACAGTATAACTTTGTTTAGCAATGCCCCAGCAAGGTTATATCCCGGAACAGAGCAAAGGTATCTTGAAAAATTTCTACCCTCTGTATTTCTTGTAGTACTTTCTAAAGTAGAAGAACTCTCAAATCACTGATGTCTCACGATTCACTCGTCACGTTCTGCTGAATGCAAATCGCTGAACGTCGTATGCACCGTCCATTGTTCCTCACATTTCAAAGCTGAAAAAGGCACTCCCAAGTCACACTTATCCTCTGTAGAATCCAAAATCCCTGATGCCGCAAAACTATGGCCCACATTTTACTGTTTCTAGACTATCACGTATAATTTTAGAACTGCCTGAGGACAAACAACCATTACATGGGCTCTACACAAGTGTCCCACAAGATGATAAACGACACTAAGCAGCACTGATGTGGAATGGTTGTTTAACATTTATGAACTTTCAACGTAATACGTCAACGTCACTCGCAGCAATATCTCGGTGTTATCTCTTACGGAATTCTCCTAGCTTTTCTCTATGTTTTGCTTGGACTCAGTCTTATTCCCGAATGAAGAGCTTTTGAAGTGGTACATCTCGATTCTTAAGGAGATTTTTTTAAATAGTAGTCTTCTCTTAATAAGATCTTTTAATAAGAATTTTGACGTTCCCTGTGTAGCAAGCTAGTTCCATTACATAATAATGCCGGTTTCTCTTTTATCCGGTTTATGAAATTGTATTTCGAATTATCTGAGTTGAGTTATGAATTAGAGATTAATAAAACTTGAACAATAGTAACAAATACATACGGTTCACACGAATGGGAAGTGTACACACCTTCTTGTACTACATATTACGGGGCTGCGTTGGAAGGTCTGGTTGCTACTTGTTTGTGGTGCCTCTGTTTTAACTTAACGCAGTGAAGTGTTCGAGTGTACGCATTGGGGACGAACAAGCTATTTAACCGCACTGTTATATGGCAAGAGATTCTCACACATTGCAAATTTTGCAATGTGTGGGACATCACCAAAGCCCATCCAGCCTAAGCTGAAAGACTGCCTGAAGGTAGCATGGATCTTTAGCAGCAACCATTCGTTTCGTCACAGTGAACTGCTGAACAATTTCGAGTGAACTCCAACAAACCTTCCTTTCAGTGAACTCGACGCAAATGTGAAGATGGGACTCAAACAACAATCCGATGTACTACGAAAATGGTATTATCCAGCGTAGCAGAAGTCGAATAACGGTCACCGTCTGACCGTCTTATGTGAACACATGGGCTCCATCATCGCTTCCACGTTCAAGAAGAATCAACGACGCCATCAGCTCACGTAACAGGGGTCAACCCTTTTAACTCTTAAGAGCAGCGCAAGCGGAATGAGCACTCTTAAACTTCAGCTCGACTACGTTCTGACGAGGAACAGTCTTTAGTCTGATATAAGAAACTCCTGAGCTGTTTGGAACGTTCCATTCAACACTGACCACCGTCCAGTTCTTCTCAGCCTCAAAATACGGTTCAACAAGAGGAACCGAGAAATTTCTCCAGAAGCGAAAATTAGCATGGCAGGTCCGAGAGACAAGGAATGCAGGACGAAATTTCCCTACTCGTGTCTATTGTTGTTGTTGTATGTTGGAGCGCGAACAAGGAAGACGCTTTGCGATGCGAATTCCTTCGCAAAGTGCATCCAAAACGCTGCAAGGGTAGCACTCCTGGTTCAAATGCGGAAGAAATCTGTAAAGAGGTGGAAGGACAACAACCCGCAAAATGCTTATGCTTTACTAAAGCAGTGTAGCGGCAGGATGCAAAGATGTTCTCCATTTCTCAGCCACTGCCAATGGAACCAATGGACTGGCTGTCAGTGAAGCAACCCTTCCACCTCCGAGGAATCACTTCAAGACCTTGCAGAAGCTCCAGGCGCCGTCAGCTTCTAAACTTGAACACGTTCACAGACAGACATTTGCGGGTAATGAGGAGTCATCGACTGAGTTAGAGGTTCTGGTTTGTATCTGAAACATGAGAAATGGAAAATTTGGTGGAGATGACGGAGTTAGCGCAGAAATGCTGAAATATCTTCCTCCATCTGTGGAGGGATTCTTGAGATGACTAAGATCATCCGTTCAATACGGATAACTCGTGGAGACAGGGTATCAGAATTTCTCTCCACAAGAAGCTATCCGTTGCGGATTCTAGGAATTATCGAGAAATCTCTTTCCTACAAGTTATATACAAGGTTTTGGAGCGATTATACTGGACCGAGCATTACTAAGCATTGCGAAGAAACAATGCGCGACGAGCAAGCTGGCTTTCGTCCTGCCGATCTAAGATTGATCAGCTGTTCAACATTAGGAGAATGACTGAAATCTGGCACCGGTATTCAAACCCAATTCAGCTCTACTGAATTTTGAAGCCACTTTCGACTCTCCTCATCATCGCCGTCTTCTCAGGGCGCTCCACGAAAATGGAGTACCAGGAAAGTTCGTCGGCTTGATGACATGAATTAACGAACAAGTGCTGCAGTTCCAACATCAGCCGGATGTACAACCGCCAACCGTTTAGGGTGATGACTGGAGTAGGGGCAGTGGTTGGAAAGTCCCTCTTCAACTTCGCTATCAATGACAGAATAGTCTCTCAGTGTCCTGCCGACATCTTAGCACCGTCAGGGTGCTCCTTGACTGATCTTGAGTACGACGATGATGTTGTTATATTTGCGGAAAGCAGTATGAAACTTCAACATGTTGTCAACCTTGTATCGAAGCTGGCTGCAGCCTAAGAACTACGTCTACGCCCTGATAAATCCAAGCAGATGTGGATCTCTTCGAAACCTCGAGCGGGTGGGTGGACAACAGATAGAACTCGTTGATGAGTTCTGTTACCTGGGCTGTACGCTGAAGAACAACGGCAGCTAAGAGACTGGTCTTCAGCGAAAATGCGCTAAGATAATTTCTGCATTTATTTCCTTAACGAAATGCCTATGAACGACTTCCAACGAAGTCAAATTGGGGATCTACCGATCCACATTTCGCCCCATCATGATGTAACGAATCGGAAACTTGTGCAGCACTGCCTACGGTAACGAGGGAGAGAGGGTGCGGGAGGGGTCTTGACTGCACGGAAAGAAAATTGCTCAGACGGCTGCTTGACTACTTTTGGGTTAAGGCATGCCACAATGAAGATCTTTATGGAAATTGATGACGTACTCGCCAAATATTTCTTTTTGCCTCCTCTAATACTGACGGTGGGGATGGGCTCCAATGTCCGCACCGCCCCACTCAAAAACCCTGCCCCACGGAAACTTGTAATTCTGTTCATTTTATTTTCTGTTCTGAATAACATATTAAGTAAAGTATAGTGAGTTTCCTTTGCTCTGTTGTCAAGTTGCTTAAGTTTCTTGCTTGCTAAATTAAGATCGACATTACAAAATCTCTCCTATTCAAGTTATGGCAGCTCAAGTCCAACATCTTCCATGAGAAACATATGTGACGGCATACGAACGGAAGATGGCTCTGCAAACAACCATTTGAAATCATCATCTTGCGGAATTGCAAGAAAAAAACCTATTTTGATTGTCACGAAGACCGATTTGGTTGTAACAGTTGTAGAAAACGCGCATCCCTTTTCACTGTAATACTCTCTTCACCGTCGTACACGACGGCTAACAACAATGGTTTAATGGTATCGTAGGTTTACTGAATACAAAAACGAGCGAGAAATGTTATGTTATCCAGTGCAACAGATCATCAAAACATTACAAATTATTTCTTATTGCTAAGCTCGACAACACTCCTATTGGTTACTTAACATAACTTCCAGCTAGAAAATGTAAACTACAAACATCATACAAAATGAATGGAATTACAAATGAATGGTTGCTGTATTCCGCGGCATTGCCGCGCAACAATAACCAACTGCACTAGACACAAAATGTCAAGAAAACTAATTGTTCTTTTTATCATTGTACGTCGATTCGATTAGCGTCTTGTCCATTTATGGCCAGCCATCGACGACTTCTGATGATGACAAATTCAGGACCGATACATGGGTACCACCACGAATACAGAGAAGTGCACCGATTCAATAAACTCTCCGACGGGCTGCAACGAGAGTTCAGTATTTGCGCCGCTTGAACGAGGAAGATACAGATGCATCATTCGGGCATACAATCATGTTGTTATTAACAGTGCAGAATGAATAGGAGATTCGACATTTTTCTGCGTGGTTTGGTTGAAGCATTTGTTGCACAAGTTAAGGTTTGCGGTTTGCACAGTACGTGGAACAGGATCACGACGTCTGGAGCACAGTCCTGTCTAGTGGTTGTCCTTGTTATCCTCGAACGAGCAAAAGACGCAGCTGGACTTTGGCTTCATTCTCTCCAACAACAGATCCATTTTCGTGTTTATGACATCAGCTTGGCGATTGACTATCTCGACTACTGCATCCATCTTTGCGTCGAAGGTGATGGAGAGATGCATCTGTTTTTACGGTTCTTGATAGCATCTCAACGGGTTGAATATGGATGGCAACGTCTGCTTCAACCATTGTCAGCGAAGGTCACGAACTTGAAGAACGCTAAGGTGACCAGGATGTGCGAGAGGCAGGGATTGTGATAGAGATAGAAACCTTAATAGAATGTTTTGCGCGGAGCTTAGAGATCAATTTTTAGATGTGGCTGTATATAAAGAAATCAACAAAGCTGCTACCAAGCTTGCAGATAAAAAGCAGGAGCGCAGATACTCCTATAAGAAGGATTTGCAGAAGTTGCACAGGGACGCGAATGAGATGATTATCCATTGTAGTCACATGAAATCAATCACTGCAGTTGTGAATGCTGCTGTGCCCAATATTGCAACCGATATTCTCAAATGGTTTTTAATTCCCATCAAAACTGGCTTAACCTAGTGTAGATGTCGACTTTTGGAAACCACCTAAGGGTTTGTGGTGTGAGTTGATAAATCTGGTCGCCACGAACGTGTAGCAGGTAGGCGTGTGTGCTCTGAAGGGTTTTTTTCAAATGCTTATTGGAGGTTGCATGGCAGTGCTGCCTCACTACTGCTTGTTGGAAGTGTAGTAATCAACGAATGGTTTGTTGCCATGTCACACACTACTAAGACTACATGGTTGACGCAGTTGATTATGACCCAGGAGTGAACCTCTGCTTTGCAAGAACCAAGTGCGCAGGCCTCTTCTTGGCAGTTCTAGCACCCCGTCAAAAATGCTCACGAAATTTCGCTGTATTGCTGGGCAACGTAGCACCTATCTAGCATGCACTTCGATTCCATGACTACAATCATTTCTATTCTCTTGCACAATGCCGTTATTGTCTCAATTTTGCTTTACGAGCTTCACAAATAGTCTGGACACAAGGAAAATGTTGGATGTATCATTTTTGATGCTGCTAGTTGAATCATGCAGACTGTTTCACCATGTTGGGCGTGTCTCTACACCTTAATCATCTTATTAATTCTCCAATTAGCTGGTCATCTTATTAATTCTCCAATTAAGTCTAATTGGAAAAGTGTTTCACTGGCCTTTCCATTCTGAAACATGTAGTCAGCAGAATGATATTTTCTAGAACGATCACATTTACACTTTTTTCTTCTTCTCATCTTATAGCAGACAAAACGCGCTAAGCTATCGCAAAATATAACGAAGCAAAGAAAACAGCTTGGTTGAATTGCGGTTCTCGAAGCTTACCGGGACATAGTTGTTCTCCGGTTATGTTTTAGACTTTGTGCAGCGCCGTCAGATATTCGAGGTGCAACCTCTTCTAGAAGTTTGCGGTAAAAATGGTCACGTGCTCCATCGTTTGCTCCGCCTCCGAAACCGATGTCTAGATTGTATTTTGAAATGAATTTGTTGAGAATATTCGATACAGAAAAGAAATTAATGATGGTCTTCGAACTCCAGATTATCCGTTGGCGTTGAATCATACTTCAGGAGTGTTTGTTGAGGAATTATTTGCTAAACATATGATAATTTTCATAGCACAGTTAATTCTTGAGAAATAATTAGCTAAAAATGGGAAAAAAAAAAATTCCCCTTTTTTAATTATTTAACCTAAAAAAAAAAAAAAAAGCCCCCAAAAAATTAAAAAAAAATCCTAAAAGGAGTCTTGGAGATCTTGGTTTTTTTACTTTTGGCGTTTTTCAGGGTTATTTTGTTAAAAGATCTATGTCAATGCCATCTCAGGCTTGTTGGGCATTGATAATCTTACCACCCCAAAATAAAAATTGTTCTCGAAGCTTACCGGGACATAGTTGTTCTCTGGTTATGTTTTAGATTTTGTGCAGCGCCGTCAGATATTCGAGGTGCAACCTCGTCTAGAAGTTTGCGGTAAAAATGGTCACGTGCTCCAGCGTTTGCTCCGCCTCCGAAACCGTCTATATGAGGGTGGATTCACAGGATGTTCGATGTCTTCGAACTCCAGATTATCCCTCCAGATGATAGTGCTATGAAAGGCCTTATGTTTACTATGGCGTTAGCCTGAGTCACAAGTGGGAGTAGCTCGGGAAGTGATAGTTTGCTAAATCTGCCTGATTTAGTGAATGCACGTTTAACTGAGCCCACAAGACGGTCACAAATTTTACCCATCCATGGTGTGCCAAGTGAGTCGTATCAAGTGTATCCCTTGATTGTAGTTGTATGATATCACAGAATCTCTTTCATTTCTCTCGTCATGGTCGAACATTGCTTCAGTTGTGTTGGCCATGCCTGAAAATAGTGCCACAATAAGATAGAATGACTTTTGAGACTCCTCTTCCGAGATGAATCTAATGAGTGAATTGAGGAAAGCTATCGCGGACAGGTCTTCTGCTACCTCAAGATGGACTGCCCTTGCGTTTACACATGTGTGCATGCATGTATGTAGAGTTGCATTTGGTCCTTAGCTTGGAAAGGTTCTATAAAATCACAGCCAGGTGTTTGGAAAGGTTTTTTGAGGACAACGCGATTCTTTGGGAGTTAAGGCATTTCTTGAGCTCCAAGCGGAAGCCCGTGGGATTTTTCTTTTGCATATAATGCAGTGGCTGGGAGATTTTTTTAATACACGAGAGGGGCCCGGGATTCGAAGCTCTTCCAAGCTATGTACAAGGTGTGGTCCTTTCTGTAACATGCATTCTTGACGTGCATTTCAATTTTTATAAGCTGGGCTCATTCGGAATCTTTGTCAAGGAAGATCGGTTTTCCAGAGTAGTTAGCCAGCGGTGCATCTAGACGGATCGACGGACTTTTATGATCCCTTTACTATCCCGGACGACTTTCTTCGTATCATCATCTCTCAAGTACATCCTCAATTCTGCACAATTGCTGCTCATAAAAGCATCTCAGACGGAAAGAAACGCTCGCAGACATCCTACTAGAGTGGATAGCTCAGTCGCCTTTCACTCAAAAGAGAAAGGATCGGGCTCCGCAAACGAGCACAGTGGTTTATCGAACTATAGGAACGAGCGTACTCATAGCACCATGCGACTCAAGAGATTTTGGCCCTAACCACTTGGTCGCGCGAACGCCATCGCCAGAACTATTGTGATATTATGCATGCTACTATCGCATGAACATGTGAGAGCGTGCCAACATGAATACACCGGACATTGTTCATTTGTGTACCGCTGCTCTTTCAGTTTTTATCGGAATGTTTTGTTGAAGGAGGTTAATCACATGAAATGCATTAATATTTTGAATACATACAAAAAGAAGTTGCAGCTACAAGTTGGAATTTCACTCTAAAACAAGAATAGCTAAAAATACTCTTTTACGGCTATTGACAACAGCGCTACTTGAAACGTACTCACGCAGATTTATTGCTCTTTCGGAGAGGAGCTCTTTGCTTCCCCTATATTTTGCGATAGCTTGGCGAGTGTCTGCGATAAGAAGAATGTTATCATAACATATATAACTTAGGAAGGATTTCTTTTAAAAGTGTTAAGTGTGTTCTTCAAATATAGAAATAAAGGAAGGAATACATCTAAGATGTTGAGCGAAGATTTTGCTGTAATTGGCACTCTTTTGAAACGACCTGGTGGTCGACTGGTTCTTTTAGTCGAAGAAATCTGCAAAAATATTTATGCAGCCTTGCTTGAGTATATACTATTACTCATTCTGCTGACTGTAAGGTCATAATGTATTTTATTCATAGGATTTTTTTTGCGTGACATTATTGACAGATAACTGGCCCTTCTTTTTGGAAGACGCATCATAGACTATTCCCAGTGGTTTAGGCTTATATTCACGCCAAATCCCAGAACGAGGCATGTAATACGAACTGGCCGAGTTGGGCACCTCAGAGACTTTCTCGATTATGTTTTCGTCTTCATATGGGTTTAGTATTTTACAATACTAATGTTTCATTGCGTTGAAGTTTATGGTGGAGAACGATTAAGCGTTTAATTGCTAAACTGTAGTCTTGTATTAGTCCAAGTCGAACAAAATTCGCGGCTTTTGTTGTTCGCCCCTGGTGTGCTGTATGCATACCAGAATGTCTTTGTTCTGCAAAAATTGCTGATCTCTGGCGCATAACCGTACACGTGAAAACGACTGATTAAAACAGGTTTTGCCTGTACACGGAAGTTCAGGATTTTTCCATAAGCAATACCTATTTTTACATTCAGGGGCGGGTGTAGTGTAGCGGTTAGAGGTTCCGCTTCCTGCACGAATCGATCGGAGGTACGAATCCGCTCTAGTGCTCACTAAGCCTTTCATCCCTCCGGGCTCGATAATTTGGTACCAGACTTGTCTTGGAGGATAAAAACAGTGACACATCGGCTAGCCACCGCAAGTCATTGTATAGGCCAGTTACACGTTCGTGAACCTCAAACAATTCTGAATTGAAGTGAACGTGGGGGCGCATCCCAAGCGGATTGATTAACGCGAGAAACTTTAACCTTTACCCTTAACTTTATTTTTACATTCACGATGTTAGTATTAAATACCTCAGCCTTTCCACCAATACCTGACACAATTCTCAGTCCTTAACATAGCCAGTCCCAATTCGTCGCCATAGCCCCTTCAATAATCGTTTCCTCTGCATCGATATCAAAAAAGAACGCTGCTTTCTTGGACGTTTCCGGCCGAATTATGATTCCAAAGTGTCTCCGGCTACCATGAGAACTATTTGCTCTTTTTAGACTGGGATGTCAACTATGGCAGCGAGAATTCCTGAAGTCTGAATTTCTTCACTATAATTGTTGTTGTGAGACTTGTTGTTGGTCTGAATTTTTGTACTATTTCGATCGACAATATTGCATGTAGTGTGGTGTTCTTGCCGCGAAGATCCTAATCTGTTGGATTCAGTGGTGTTCCTTGCTTTCGCGAGCTGCCGTTGTGTCCTGATTATATTGATGGTGTTTGTTGTATGGCGATATGATGTTGCAACGTAATGCGTGAGCCCTCGATGGGATCGTTCGTGGTCGTGAAAAACAAAGTTTTTTGTGGTGTAGTCGACCACAAAGCGGAGAGTTTTCTCTGCTGCACTCTCACTGGAAAGCCAGCTTTAATAAGACTTCCAACAAGAGCGCTTTTCGACAACGATTTTGCGTCGCTTTAAGACGCTGAATGGTGATGGCACTGCAAAGCGTTGTTACCCCTTTTGTCGCGTGTGGTGCATTTTTGTAGATTTTTTTGTCGAATTTCTCACCGTTTTTCGTAGTATATCTGACATGTCGTCGTATTCGAGGCCGAATGTATTATTTAGGTAGCTTCTGCCTAAATACTACAATGCCTAAATATATGTGTTTTTAAGAGTAGGGGCGCGACAATATACCGTGGAAATTTGTTGAGAATCATCTAAATCCGCATGGCATCCTCTGTTGAACTGATGTTTTGATCGGAAGAGGTCATTTGATTTAGCAGCTTATATATTCCACCAAAAACGAATTCGTTGTTCGTAGCACTCCTATCAGATGGCTGTAGATCACTTAGATATCCCATGATTCGTACTCAATTGGACGACTTGTTTTCGTACTTTTTCTTTAGATCTGCTACAATCAACGCGAAGTTTTGTGGCAGAAGTTGAATGCTATTAATAATTCTGCCCGTTGTTCTTCGGAGACTGTCTGTCAGACTCATGTTGTTGTGCACGCATGTCGCGCATATCGCCCCAAATTTAATATACTCTGCTTCGTTCTCATAAAGTTTGGGTAAATCCACTCTTGGTGGTGAGCGAGTGAAGCTGATGCTATTGGAGCCCTTAAGCTACGTTTCCTGGCTTCCTTAATTACATCATTGAATTTTGTTTCTTTTTTAATGCTTTCTAGTTCCTGATGGATGGTTTTCTTATCTTGTTTGCATCTCATCTTATCATGGTCATTTTTATCTCATCAGTAACTTCCACAAACTCAATTTCAATCTATTTGATTTCAATCTGTCTCGAGCTTCCTTTAATTAGGTCAGTAGTTCGCAAAATTTCTAAAATATTGAACGCGCTCCTCCGAATATGTTTGCGGAGTCGTGTAGGAAAGGTACTTGGAAGGTAGCGTTTTAAAGGCGATAACGCCATGTACGATTTGTTTTCTGCACAGGATTGATTCCATCTCTATGGAACTCTATGGAACTCTAAACTCGGTGGGTCTCTTTCAGATTTTTTGACATAAATGGTTTCGTTCAGCCGGAGGGCTCCAACTGACTGGCCAATTTTTGTAACTTTGAACAAAGTTTGCCATGATGCACCGAAAATGTTCGAGTAGTTGAATGGTAGGTGGTTCAGTGCCGTAATTTTATTCTCCGAGATGAGCATGCGAGAAATCTATCATATGGTATGTCTACGGAATATAAAAAATAAAAAATTTCAATTTTATAAAATTTTAAAAAAACCCTAAAAAAAAAAAAAAATAAATGAGACAAAAGGGAAAAAAAAAAAAAAAAAAAAATTCTTTTTTTCTAAAAAAAAAAAAAAAAAAACAAAAAAAAAAAAAAATTTTCTACAAAACCCAAAAAAAAAAACCCCCCCCAATTATATTAAAAAATAAAAAAAAATGAAAAAAAAAAAAAAAATTTTTTTTTTTTTTTTTTGTTTTTTTTTTTTTAGTCTGTGAAGTGGTTATCTTTCATATCAAAGAGAGAATAGGGAGGAGACGCCTATCTTAAGACCTATCGATTTCATCCAACGGGATATGTTAATCACATTTCCATATGAAAGATGCTGATTGGACAATGAAAACCTGAATTATTTTCACCCAAAAGTTCCACTACAGTTGCAAATTTGCCGCCAAGAGCGAAAGAGCCATCAACACACAGAACGATTCTGGAAATTCTGGAGCCAACAGTGTAAAAGTAATTTACACTGTTGGCTCCAGAATTTCCAGGAATCAATGGGAAATGAGAAATCAAGCCAACTCCATCGAAGGACACTTCTGTCCTTGTCTACGATCCCGTTCTCCTCCGCAACGGAAAACTGGCAGAATATGCAACCTCAAATCATCCCTAACTAGTTTTAAGAGAAGTTGAAGTTGTCAAATAATCAGAACAAGCAGGAGGATACGAATGAAGAAATTCGTCAAGAAGACAGCAGTGGTGTTCAGGACGGCTTCTACTACTATTTGCACCCTGTCTGGAAAGTAGAATACAACACGTTGGTAAAATGATTGGAAACCAGTGAGAAAACCTCCTTCCCTCTAGCACAACACTCATCCTTCCGTTACCTTTTCTTGTGGCAAGCCTTGCAGATTGTAAGAAGAGAAGGACAAAAACAATAGGGAAATTCTCGAGTGTGCCGGCACACCTTTGCAATACTAACTATCAGTCTCCAGTCGAATTGTCAGTCGTAATTTTACTCGAAAGAGACGAATACAGCGAATACTTTCCGCTAGCGTTTGTGTCACCTTTTATACTGCAATTCCTCTGATTTCTCTTGTATTGTACTGCTTTAAACATCTCTAAGGTTTGAACTTTCACCCTTCATGTTGCGATTGTATCGATTCGTCATGTGTTGTGGATGAAATCAGAATTTTTGTTTCATTAATCACTCAGCCCCACTCATGAAATTTGCGGTGTTATATTTGTTCAATTACGTGTGTTTTCCGTAACGTTTGTCGTGCTAATTACGTGTGTATTGCCAAGCATGTTGTTTTCATACTAAAAGTTTGTTCTCACGACTTTGAGGTGTGTTTTCATTGCCCCGAGCGGGACTGTGATTGTGATTGTGGCCATGCCGCAGCAAAGTGAGGTTACAGACTTGCGCGGCGATTAACCTCGCAGACACACGTGACCGAGCCACGATAAAAGGGTTTTCAGATATTTTTGTTCGCTTTTGTTTGGATTTCCTTTCATTCTGCTGAAGTCGATTTGTGTTTGAAAACATTTTATATTGAAATTGTATGCATTTTTTGATATCAAAATTTGCTACATATAGTTGGATCAAAACGACATGAAGCACGGACAATTGCGTAAGCGGCCGCGCTCGAAGCGGTGCGGTGGTTGGGATCGTGTAAGATCCTTGCTACCGCCACCCATCTCTGCTTTCCTATGGTCCCACCTCGATTTCAACCGCTGTTTCCTGTCGTGTCTACCTCCTGGTACATCAATTGCTACAATTTTTTTTGATGAAATTACAGGGTGCGTCATAATTATAGCGAAAGCGTATGAGCAGTCAACATGACCTCCTGTTCGTAGCCTCTGCATTTTTTCTCCGCTTTTCTTGTTTTTATTACGTCAAATTGGTCATTAATGATATGATGCTTATCTCATTCAAACATGAAAATATGCCGTTTTTAGTATGGTCATACGTTCCTGCCACCGCTCTTTTATCTTTGAGCTACATCGCCGAGGGTTTTCGGTGCGGCAGATTCGCCAGCGTCTTCTAGTACATCAAAGTGCTATCCATATATCCATTAGACACTACAAGAATCTAGGAACCGAAAATGATCGATCCTGAGGACCTGTATCTGTGACCACTACGAGCAGTCTCAGAAAGGCACGCAAAAGAATTCACAGGGTCACGACGCGCTCGGTCCGCCGAATGTCACAAGAAATGGGCATCTTTGGAAGGACAGATTGCTACCCTGGGCTAATGCTCACTTTGGAAACCGTCCTTGCACCAACCAGCAGGAGGAAGCTCCCACTCACAAGATGAGAGCGGTGCAGAACTGGTGTGAGGCCAAACTTTCCCGACTACATCAACTTTGACTAGTGGCCAATCAAGTCTCCGGATTTGAATCCGATGAAACGTAGTATCTGTTTGATTCTGGAAGCAAAAGCCTGGTCAGAGCCTCACCGCTGTAGATTCTCTGAAGAAAGCCCTCCCGAAGGTACGAGACGAGCTCGACGAGCCATACATAGCCATATCAAATTTTCTATAAACCATACATAAACGAGTTTCGCAGTGGACATTATTTTGATCACCGCGTTGGTCAAAATTTATGGTTCATTTTTATCATGAGTGAATATTGAAGTTCCACTTCTACAAGTGCTGTTGTAGGACGTTTCATTTGACCGATGTCCTGCACCATTTCTTCGTTGTGACTATATAGGTAAAGTAAAGCTAAAACAAGTAATCTCGTCAAATAAAACCTTGCAACTTCTATAAGAAAACCTTTTGGAACTTCAAATGCTCGCGTTATGCAGTCATCTTTCCCCAAATTAACTTATAAGAAGGCGCTGACGCTGGCAAAGCAGTTCTTAATCCCGAATATCATCAATGTTCTTCTTCACAGTCGTGATAGTCGCACGACTTGGAGGCACTCCCAAGTCTTGAGACTTGAGGGCTTCCTTGGGTCATCCTTAGAGGTGTCTATCAAGCGTCTTCGACTTTAGCGTCGTTGTTGAGCGCTAAGAGAGATAATTATTTTCGTAATATAATATCATATTAAAGGGCGCTTTGGAAAGCAACACTGAAAAATCAGCAAGAGAAGGAAAACAGATACGAGCCATCCGGCAGGGTACACCAACAAAGTAATGGGCTTTCATAGCCACGTTAATGGTATTCTCCTTGAGGATGCGCACGGCGCCCGGATATATACACTCTTAGAACAAACGAAGTCATCGGAGCCAAGCAATTCACTAATGAATCACCTTGCTGCCTTGACATTTTTTCGAGGACTCTTTTTGGGGTGTACTTTCTTTATACCTACAGTTTATACCGACAGTACGATTGAGAAACAGTTTGCTCCAGTGCTGTACTCGAAGTGGAGAAAGTCGTGAAAAAGTCCAATGTTAAGCGCACGTTATTGCTATAGGAAGAAGAACGGACGCAATAATGCACAACAAGCACATTTCACTTACCTTTTCAATTAAATTCTTTCACTCACTTTTTCCATTTCGTTTAGAATCGTACTGTTTCAGTAGTCGATCAGCATAGGAGTATGATTCAGAACACAAGTTTACTAAGTTATCTTATAAGAGAAATGATGTTAACTGCATCGACATTAGCTTCCAGAGACTCCCAATCTCAACACATTTGAATTTGTGCAGAATTAGCCTGAACTACCCAAAGTGAGCTTGATTTCTTGAACTAAAAAAGTTTCGCTGCAATCTTACAGCGGTTTTAACGTGATTTCAACTTTTATTTGGTCAGGGTTTGCACTAGTCGTGTAATAAAAAAGATTAGAAAGAAAGATTTTGAAGCTTTGATGATTAAAGGTAGCAAGTAAGCAATGGAAAATCTATATTAGACTAATCCATAGAGCAGTGCCCACGATGATTGCTCAATGATGGACAACGATGAACATAGTGACACAAACATTTTCATGATTTTATGATGATTTCATAAGAAAATTTCATTTATTGGATTCTTTGCACATTTCAGGCGCTGAGGTCAGCTAGATGACTCGATGACAGCCTTGGAAGATCTTGCAACGTGGGATGGTGTAATTTGAATTTTTATGCCAATCCAAACCTGATTTTGTTGATAGGGTCAATCACACGATGTTTCTAAATGATTTCAAGTGACTGAATTTTTCCCCACTAGAAATGCGACTTTGTGCCTACATTTTCGTTGCGGAGAGTTCTTCTGTTGAGTGTCGGGTTTCAGCTTAAGAATTCACCGTGCGTTTGCAGAGTTTTGAGTGCGTCTGTTTAGTATTTTTGGTTATCAAAAACTGAAATTGGTGGTGATCTGCCGCGATCACAGCAGACTAAAATCATTTGCGAATTCAGCAGTGAAAGATGGTTTAGTTCTAGCATAACGTTCTTTGTAGCGCAGGAGGACTACTTTCCATTTGCGAGTTGAACTTGCACTCGGTCAGAACGTTCTGCGAACTTCATTAGTCGCGATTCGTTGCACAATACAGACATCTTTTTTCTCTTGGAGTCGATTTTGTGACTAGGAACTGCAACCGGAGACGTGAAAAACTGCCTGAAACCATCTTCACCGATATTATTGCAAGATGGTAGGACTTTTCTTAAACTTGCCCTTTTAGATGTTTTATTTTAATTTTTGAAATATTATTACTCGAAACCTACATACTCTCACGTTTATACCTCTTTGTCTTTTTTTTTTAAAGAAAAAGAACATTGATTGTTTGAGCTGAGGATAAGCTGAGATTGTGCAGCAACGAGAGAAAAAGTGGAAATGGCCTGAGATTCAAGTACATTTTAAAAACCTTGCCCTTCAAACTTAATGAATTATCTTTAGTGATGTGTCAGTAGTTTTTGTGAGACCCAATTTCAAAATTTGTGTCTTTGTGGAAATTCTACAAAGGATTCACTCTGATATAAAACTTTATGCGCAGTCATAAACACAACAGCGAGGCGGCTTCTCAACCTGATACAGCAAGAAGTGATTGTGTGGGTGATCGAACTGGAACATTACCCGTGAACACAACGAAACAATGGAGTGTTATTAAGTTGATGCCTGCACAAAACCTAAGAACAACAGGAGAGAAGAGCTACTACTGCAAAGTGAAAAGCGAAGAAGAGCTCGTTAGTAGAAGTAAGGCGAGAAAATGGGATTGAGCATTGACAACGAAGACAAGTTTAGATTTTCGAGGTACAGTAAGCAGTTGGGGGCTATGTTCGACTACGCCGTGGAATGAAATGTGCTTACACACGGAATCGATATTCGTTATGGAAAAAGACACGGTTTATGGGTTGGTTAATAAAACTAGCATGATACACAAGTGTATTTATTCTTTGTTGTCACCCGTCGATCTTCACCGGAAGACCACGCCGATGTTATTGAAGATCATCAGTAAGTTGGTAGTTAGTCAGTAAACTCATACTAAATTTTTCCACCTAAGAATATCACCTTGGGAGGATATGTTTGTTCTAAGCAGATTAGTTGGAATTTCAAGAGAAGGTAGAATAGGAAAGATGCTGCCATTACGAAGGCGCTAAGGGAACCGAGCACGACCAGCTGAAAAAAGAGGATCAGTTTGTCAATAGATCGAAGATTAGAGTCTCACCAACCCATCCTTGGATGGCAAAACAGCATTCGGTGTTGTGCCGACCGCAGCAATCGAACTGGTGGAAAACGGACGCTTGAGGGCATTGTGTGTGTCTTGAAACGTTGAAAATTAAAATACGCTTGTGCTTCATATCCTATAGTAACAAGTTCCTAAAAGGATATAAAAGGTGAAGAAATTCTACACAACTCATCGGATAGAGACTAATTTGAAGAACAACTTATATAGATATACATCAATATAAATCATATAATATCCAAGTCTCCTCTTCTTGAAACATCGGCATTAATGTTGTTTCCTTGCCGTATCAACGAGGTTTTTTTGTGATTTTTGTGATTAATGAAGCCTAAATATGTTTCGAGGTTTTTGATGGCATGAGTACCCCACTGAACCTCTCCTCTCTCCTTGCCAATCCTCGTTATCCTTCTAATTACACAGCGCAGGAATTCCAAACAGCGAAACAAACTAATCAGGCTCACGCACCAGCGAGGGCGGTGAACCACCATCTTCTTACAGATCGTCACCCAAGGTGAATGAGGTCCACATGCAATGCAGTATTGTGAAATATTCTTGTCTGGATAGTCTTAGGAACTCCACGTGGGACAACCTTATTGCACACAGTGTGTCACGAACGGCATAAACTCACTCGTAATTGACAAACACTCCTTTTTTAAGTAGGATCTACATGCTGTACAGTACTTTTAAAAAAGGGTGTGTGGACAATGGATAGTGGTAAGAAACTGCATATGCGACAATCTTGTAGCTCACAAAGCGTCACAAAGAGCGTAACACGACCAATAATACTTGAGTACTCGTTTCTGTTAATCAAGGATTGATTCCTGACGGAAATCCAGAGTGCCTCTAATACTTTCTTAGTAAATATTCCGTTCTCAAGAGCTAATATCGTAACTCAATTTGAAATCATTTTCGTGTTTCTCATGCTTGTGTCGCCTTAACGGTGCCTTCCACGCCTTTTACCAGCTAAGTGTTCCTTGTTTGATGCGCAAGCTCAGCCTTACGATTTCTATGAGGGACATTGTAGGCACTCCATATGGTACATGACTCCGATCTTCACGCAATCTGCAGTCTTACCCTCTGGACATACAACGCAACATGTTGGCGTACTGCCTGGAGGCTATTACGGACCAGTTGTCGCATGAGTTTGAAATGAAGTGTATTAGCCCTCGAACCAGGCTTCTGATAAAGACGAGGTCGAAACGTCAGGAAACTAATAAAGTTTCACCAGGACCTTGTAGGGACAACAAGAAAACATAAATATATATCTAAATAATAATCAAATAATAATATATATCTTGGTTTATACACATACATGACATCTGAGAACCGATGTGTTTTCAGATAGGAGCAAGAAGAACAACTAACTGGTTAACAGTGAAGTTCCGACACCACTGTCCAAGATTCTTCTCGCTCCATTTGGTTGGCTTCGGTCTGCTCATCTTCGCCTCGTCATTAACCAAGTCGGGCCAAACTACCATTGCACACGCCGTCAGTGAAAAAGCGAAGAATAACAAGGCAGACCGTAACATCTTCATGAAATACACAAAATTTCGTTGTCTCCTCCTTCCATAAATCTATCACAAAGCGTAAAAAAACAAAAAGTTTTCACGGAAGATTAGAAGTAATGAACAACAAGACATGCGATCAGCGATCATGCAAACAGCGTTGTGAGAAAATATGGGATCCTGGAACAGACCAGATGTTCCTCTTCACCCGAAAGCACAGAAATATGTGATCATATTACGCAAAAAGAGGTATCTTTAGCGTGGTTGAGTGGAAAAAAATTCCCTTCACAGAAAAATTGGATCCATAGATATGATCATTTTTTGAGAATTTCGCAGGGTACGTGGTGAAATTATCGACGCTATAAAAGCATAAGGTGGTTTCGAAGTATAGCATTCGCTTGACTTGAACTGTAACGGCCGAGTTCTAAAAACTCTAAAAACGCTTAAAAGTTAGCGTCTTCCCCAAACTGCTCAATATCAAAGGTGATGGAGTGTCTTCAAGATGTTAAAATTTTCCTGGAAACATATTCGCAGGCTGTTTCTTCTTTAAAAAAAAGAAAACGTTCCGTATCCAACTAATGTTGGGAATAAATTTCAACTGACATTTAATGAGAAAGGGCAGAAATCAGGAAATTTGGTGCCAAACCTACTCAATCGAATTAACGGTAATCGTTGTAGATTAAAAGAAGGAGAGGACGCGCGTGTCAAGTAAAGAAAAGCATGCGTTGTGGTACACGTGTAGCACTCATCCGATAGAACACAACTTCCAGCAATTTATAGATCTTTTTACATCAATGGTGGTAAATGTTCCACATTTTAAAAGGGTTTACAACGGTACTTCTTGAAGCAAACATTGAAACTTGTGGAAACGCATTCGCAACCTTTTTTTGCGAGGTTGCAGTGCATTTTAATAGCGCATACTTTGTTCGCCACAGCAGTCCGGCACCCTCTGCAAGAATGGGGACGGAGGGCAGTGGAACACCACGAATTCTATGTTTCCCCACAACGTTCCCAACTACATCTGTTTCGTGGAGCGCTGATTTTAATCTAACTCAAGTGAACAGCTTTCTGATGGAAGATGTAGGACCTCAGTCATCATAACCTGAATAGGAGACATTTTGTGGTGTTGCTGCTCTGCCCGCAGGAGTGCAGACGGGTTGCAACCGACGCAGTTTCACATGCCTTCCTGAATTACTAGGACTACGCTCACATTCGCGAACTACTCCTCCGCCTCAATCTATTCGCTCGTGGATCTCAACATCGTCAATTTTGCGAAGCACTGCCTTTGATAGTATTAGTAATTTCAACGAAATCTAGAAGAATAGACGATAATATGGAAATAGACGATTTTCTTCCAACAAAGATCTTTGTCGAACTTATTGAGTGAACAAACTGACACCAAGACCTTGTATTAAATATTATATATAATAATTATTATATAATTAAATATTTAATATATGTAATATATATTAGATATATAATTATTATTTAATAAATAAATAAATATGCCTTCCACAAATGAAAGCAATCATCGAGGCACAAAGTTTCACATCACACATTTCACTTGATGAATGTTAGAGCTAAACATAAACGACGAAAGAGCATAAGAATCGGAGGAAAGTACTGAAAAGAAGAATTTTTTTGTGAGACAGAACGCACTAGAAGTTATTGAAGGCAATTCGGTAAGGAAATCACCTTGGTGTTCACTTCCGACTTCTAATGCAGGTAAGAGTCGTAACACTGTGACGAAACTCCAGCATAACATCAACCAACATAGAAAACTCCTGCATGGTTTATGACCTTCTCATACCTACGGCGAAGTATGTGCATAGTTCAGGAATTTCGAAGCTTATTAAACCCCAGCCTCCACAACGGTTTACCGCCTCATAGTGGCGTGGAGGTGACACTGGGCGTCGAACTGCGATGCACAGCGGCCCAAGCTGAGAAGGAGTTCGACACATCCGACATTCCGACTTCTCGGAATCGGAAACCTAAGAGTAAACCACTGCTAAGATTCACCACCGTCTTGGCAAAATGTCGCAAGGTGGTTCCCTGATCCATATAGGTTGGGCGACGACCTGTGGTGAAAGCTAAGCTCGCAGTGGCATGGCTTCTTAATTTGGGGAAAAGTCTCTTTGCCACTCCAGCATATTCACTGCCTCAGTACCCTGCACACTGGGCCCTGTCGTCTCAGACGTCGGACGGTATGGCGACCGGTGAGAGGCGATCAAATCTCAGGTTGCTCAGGACATCTTTGATTCTGGACCAAGGCGACACACGCACGACTCGCCATGGAGACTGTCTCAGACTGTGTACTTACAACGCGAGAACAGTTTCCACAGACGCTGACCTGCATGCCCTTCTCGGAGCTGCAGAGCGTATCAAATTTCACGTGATTGCTCTGCAGGAGACCAAGTGCAGAAGGAGCGACGTACGACAGATGAATGACGGTACACTCGTCATTCGTGGAGAGAAGGTTCCGTCGCGAAATGTAGGCGGTGTTGGTTTCGTTGTGCACCCATCTGTCGTCCATCTCGTCGATTCTCACGAGATCCTGTCACCTCGTCTGGCCATTCTTCGCCTCCGCCCTCTGCGCCAAAAATCCATCAGTATCATCAACTGCTATTCACCAACATCAGCAGCTGATGAATCGGAAATGGACGCATTTTACGAAGAGCTGGAGGAAGTGATCCGCAACGAGAAGTCCTACAAATTCGTTGTTGGAGACTTCCACGCAAAACTAGGAAAGGCTACAGAAGAGGAATACAGGATAGGAAGATTTGGACCAAGGGACCGGAATGAAAATGGCAATCGTCTCGCCGGGCTGTTGTCCGCTGCTCGCCTCTTTCATGGGAACTCTCTTTTCATGAAAAAAGATCATCGTCGGTGGACATGGGAATCGCCCAATGGCGCGACTCGTGCGGAGATCGACCACATACTCACCAACCGGAGGTGGTGTCTACTTGACGTCTCAGTAGTACCATCCTTTTGTAGTGGTTCTGATCACCGTCTCCTTCGTGCGAAAATACGACTTAGCCACACGATGGAAAAGAACATCTGCTATCGGCAACGAAGGAGAAAAGAAGTCGTCTACGACGATTGCGTACTCGAGGACTCCCTGTCCCAAGGTGACTGGCACATCGAGGAGGACCCAAACGTGGACTACGAGATGCTGCTCAGAGGATTACGAGCCTGTGCTGAACGTGCCTCGAAGCCGCGCACGACAAACTTGGATCGAATTTCGAAGACCACCAAGAAATTGTTGGGAAGAAGAAGGGCTTTGAGGCTCGATCCGAATGCATCGCACATTGAGCGGTTAGTAGCAAACACTAGCTGCAGAAAAGCGTTGCAGGAGGATCTTTTGAAGTACAGGCAGAAGAAGATTCTAGAAGCAGCACAAAGAAGAACGAGTCTAAAGAAGTGCCGCAGGGACCTCCGCGAATATAATATTCCGCTAGCAACCTTGCTGAGCGAAGACGGGACTCGCACGTCTTCTCGTCGTGAGATGGAAATCATTACGGAGAGGTTCTACTCGAACCTTTTCCGTTTATCAACTCCTGTGTCAAGCCTAATCATCCACACTGGCGAAGCTCCACCACGGATTCTCCCTTCGGAAGTACGAGTCGCTATCAAGAGCATGAAACCTGGCACAGCCCCCGGACCTGATTTTATATCAGCAGACTTTCTTCGGGCTGGTGGCCATCCGCTTCATGTAATCTTAGCAGCGCACATGACATCCTATCTTCAGAAAGAAAGGATCCCAGACCAGTGGAAGACCTCGCGAACCGTTCTTATCCATAAGAAAGGTGACCGAGAGGACCTTCGGAACTACCGTCCGATATGCTTGCTGAGCGTGTTGTAAAAAGTATTCACCAAGATCATCCTCACACGCATATCTAGGACGCTGGATGAAGCCCAGCCTCAAGAACAAGCTGGATTCCGTCAAGGGTTCAGCTGCTTGGACCACATCCAGACCGTGTCGAGGGTCATAGAGGTTTGCCGGGATTACCGCCTGCCCCTTGTTCTAACCTTCGTCGACTATGAGAAAGCCTTTGACAGCGTAGAAACGAATGCAATACTGTCAGCGCTGGTCGATCAAGGTGTGGACGCGTCGTATGTGAGGACATTAGCCAATTGCTACGAACGATGCACGACTGGGATACAGCTTTTCCACCGCCCTCTCACCATACCCATTGGAAAGGGGGTACGACGAGGCGATACTATATCGCTGAAGCTGTTCACGGCTGCATTGCAATGGATAATGAAATCACTACCCTGGGAAGAAAGGGGCATACGTGTTGATGGAAGATTTGTTTCGAACCTTCGTTTCGCGGACGACATCGTTCTCTTTTCGAGCAGTACCAATGAAGCAGAAACGATGCTCAACGAATTGAACGAAGCAGGGAAGAGAATAGGACTGCGAATAAACAGAAAGAAGACACAGTTCATGAAGAACGCGCACTGCGAGGACGGAGGAGTACAACTTGAAGGCTCCCAAATCATGGAAACTCCGTCATACGTATACCTCGGACGTTCTATGAACATGGAAAACGACTTGAAGGAAGAACTGAATAGAAGAATGAGAGCAGCATGGGCAGCATTCGCAGCCGTCAGGGAAGCTACGGACCAACTGACGGACCATGATCTTCGTGCCCATCTGTTCGACTCGACAGTCCTTCCAGCGCTCTGTTACGCAGCGGAGACGTTGGCAGACACCGCGGCCACGTCTAGGAAGCTACTTACTACCCACAGAGCCCTTGAGAGATGTCTCCTGAAGTTTAACCGGCGCACACAACACCTTGCTGGTCTTCGTAGCTCCGACTTAAGAGGAATGTCCCGTCTTCGCGACCCAGCGGATTATGTATCGAAAGCAAAACATAGATGGGCCGGTCACATCATGAGAAGAATCGACGATAGATGGACTAAAAGAACGCTAGAGTGGATCCCAAGGGACGCTAAACGCCCCCGAGGGAGACCGCCAACGAGATGGGGTGACGTGTTTGCTGCACGAATGGACCAGCTGAGAGCTCAGCTGGACACGGCTCAAGGACCTCGTCAACGTCACCCACGAAGCTTGAGAACATCTTGGATGACAAAGGCGAGGGAACGAAACGAGTGGAAGAGATGCTGGGGCCCGCACGTCCAGTGAAGACGGGCCATCTAAGTATCTAAGTATCTAAGTATTAAACCCCAGCAGCTACGTAAACGAGTGTGGAAAAAAAGCGAAGATAACGATAGGATACGATACTTTGAAGAGGACTATTTCGTCAACTTTTTAGTGAAGGCTCCACCAGTTCTTAATTTCTGATGCAAAAGCAAACGCTCTTGTCCATGTATCTAGTTCTCTGGATCATAATAAATCAATTTCACTTTGGAACAAAACGCATAAAATAGGGCATTCGTATCATCCTAAGAAAGGAAAGAAAAGAAAAAGTAAGAGAACTGGGGGAAGAAGTTTATACGTGACTTGGTCACTCAATGATCCGAGGACTTGGAAAAATATCTGCATCGAATTACCACGAACCTCATTCTTCGAATGAAGAGATAAAAGCAGAAGCATGAGAGGTGAAAGATGCCAAGGAAATGATTCCCGTACGAACCAGATTTTTCTGATCCGTAAAGCTCATCACTAAAAAGAAGGACCCATTTATATTACAAAGAGGTAACATGATGGGAAAATTGAGCCATAAGCACAAAATCATATTAGAAACCCAAAAAGGAAAAAAGTGGTCTGATTTTAAAAACTATAGATTTTTGGAA
Source organism: Necator americanus (assembly GCF_031761385.1). Lineage (NCBI taxonomy): Eukaryota > Metazoa > Nematoda > Chromadorea > Rhabditida > Ancylostomatidae > Necator > Necator americanus. The sequence continues at coordinate 24,677,343 of NC_087372.1, read as the reverse complement.
CAATTTCTAAGTCTAACAAAAAATACAATTAGCTCCAAAAAAGAAAAAAATAAAAAAGAGGAGAGAACCGAATTCAAATGTGGATTTGCTTCTCCCGGGGTACATGTAATAAGCGGAAGACTGCTAGAGACGATTCGGACACTAGCACATACATGAAATGTGTCTATTATTTCGGAGAAAATCTATCGATCGATGGTGTATGACTTGGGAGTTTAGTCGATTACCCGCTTTCCACCCCAGCAGCATTTATGGACTTCTGTTTAGTGTTCTATTAAGTCCTTTTGTTAATGGAATCCTCTGAAGACTTTCTTGAACGCGCTTTAAATTTTTCAACTGAACAGATAGATTCATATAAAATTCCGTTCTTACAGAGGGCATGTTTTTGCATGATTCTAACCGATAAAATGGATGTTTTAGTCCTAACGAATGATCATGATCTTAAGGATGATACGAAATAGGTTTCAAAAAGGGAAAATAGAAGATGCACAAAAACTTAATTAGAAGAACGTTTCATCAAGGCCGAACGTATCGCTGTCGATTCAAATCGTCTTGAGTTCAAACAACTTGGACAGGCAATTGTTGGTAGCAACGCAAGCCTGTTCGCAATTTTGCAAGGTTTGAGAAGCGCTCCTGTAAATCTTTCTATGTAACCATCTACTCGAAAAAAAAAACTTTTCAAAGACGAAACACAGGACACGAATAGATCTTTCGAAAGAAAGGATTTTCAAAGATGTTCGGGAAAGGGATTTCTTGAGAAGCGTCTTTGTGGTTTTTGTCGCAGCCAAATGCTGCTATGAAATTGTCCAGCAATTACGATAACTGTACCAAATCAGTACTATTATAGGTAAACTAGTGTACGTATTTATGTTGTCACCATATAAGCATGAAGTTTAAGGATGAAAAAATTACTACGTTATTTACGAAAAAATATAGAGCAGAAATTTTCGAGACAAATAACGATAGTTGGTTGCTTTTTGGAACAGTTTTATATCCAACTAGTTGACTGTTGTGCTCTATCGTCAACTTGTGACTTTCGAAAAATTCTGTGGCTTCAAACAATGCGACTACAAAAAAAAAAACAAAAAAGTACTCGCATTAGACTTTAATTACATAGATGTGAGGTCAAAGCTACTAGCGAACTGGCTGGAACATTTGGCTACAGCTGCAGAAATCTAGAGGGAAAAATGGCAGTCCCAACTGTAAAGAACATGGTTTCGTGTTGGCACTTTTCGGTTTTATGAGAAGCGTTGTTTTCGAAAAGTGTTACAGGCTGATCTAGATGTTCCGCGAAACTTCCACGGATATTTAAATTCTTCGACAAATCTAACCTTACAATTTTTATTTAGGATCACTGAGTGGCTGAGGATGACATTTAGCTCTGCCTGTGACCTCTAACCTATTTCAACGACCACACGACAAGCCAGGTATTGCTCCGTGATCTCCCAAGATCCGCGAATTTGCAGTGGAATTCACACTTAAATGCAATGTTTCCCATTAGAATATCCGTGGCAATGTTGAGAGAAGCTCTCCTCATAAGATCTTGTTCCTCGAGAGCCCTTTGAAGTTCTTCCTTGCTTCAACGCAAATTCGCCAGCCTGTTACTTCGCTGCATTGCTTTGTCCTTCAAATGTTCAAAATATAATAAAAATTACACTCCCACAACAACCTTGGATGCGTATGGAAAAACGGACTTGAGTAAACACTTGGAAATGGCGGAACACGTTCGCTCATTGCTCGCGTCCTTCGATTTCCAAGGTGAACCCATCGCTCTCTCCTGCACTGTTTTTGGAAGAAAATCGAGCTAATCCGTAATAATCTTCTTGCGCTGATCCTGTATTGGACACCACTCGTTCGCAATACTAGATGTCAGCAAAAGAAGCTAAAAAAAGCTGAGAGTGTGGAATTCGATGTGTTCGGTGTTCGCAGATAATTGGCTGCGATTTCTTTACGGAGACACGGGTCACAATACGTGTAGATGCGTCATGACTTCCTTAATTGTAATTTGCACTATTTGAAAATGCTTGGAGCAATAAGAGTTCTGGAAGAGGCGATGGGAGTCGAAACAAGTCGTATAAGGAAGTGTGAGCCAATTCGCACTAGGATTCGTAATATTGACGAAGTAGCTTTGAAAGAGAAAAACTGGAAAGCAGCCGAAGGACAGAAGGTGTAAAAAGAAGAAAAAACTTTTAGTGAGTCTGCACTTTCCATAGGGTTGTGTTACTAAGCTGAAGGAGGGTAAGTGAAGCCGTTGAAATTTGTACTTCCATGAGGTTGACGGGCCATCACGAAAATGTGAGGTTAGAACTGACATATTTCTTGAAGATATGCTTCCGTTGTGTATATGTCGATCGTCTACGCAGAAAGTCTTTCGATATGTATCTGGGGAACGTTTCCATGGTTTAAGCGATTCTCCTCTTTGTTAATTCGATTCTTTTTGAGTATTATCTTTTGAAATCTATTTTCTTGTCTCCGCCTGCGCAATTATAAAACGCAGACCGTTTTTCCGCGTGTATGCTTACAATCCAGAAGTTATGGTACTGGTTTGATCACCCAAAACCTTTTTGACATGACGTTAGAAACAAAAAAACTCGATTGTCATAAATGAGAAAATTTCTTCTCGGACTACGATAGATATAACATGAGTAGTGTAAGCGAAGCTATCAACTACACAAAAGCTGCGAAGGAAAGTTTTAAAAGGATGGAAGGAGTACATTTCAGTTATGTGTCAGAATTGTTCTCATCAAGTGGCCAACTGAAGAAGCAGAAGCGGAGATGTGAAGAATGATGCAGAACGGAGAACGAGGGAAGCGAGGACTCTGGATTAATAAATGCAGATCTTTCTTCGCATTTTTCCTCCTCGTTTTTGAGAACTCGCACAGAGAATGTTGAAACGATGAGGTTTGTTAGTGCTGTTCCAATTGCTTCACAAAAGAATGGTTGTGTAGCCGTGAGTTATAAATCATTGCATAGTCATCGTCGTGAAGGACAGAAAACAATATTCGAATAACAGGTTAGCACGGCTACATGGTAAACTCGGCCAACCAGCGGCTGACGTCAAGATCTCAGCGATTTGATCGACAATCACCCCTGAAAGAAGTGGAAATGAAAGAGAGTGGGGTGGGCGTCACAGTTTCTTCGACGGAGAAACTGAACATCTATCTTACTTGAGCGAGGCATGATATTGCTGCGAGCGTACCCATATTGAAAATACCCATGAAAATACCCATATTCATTCAGATACTGAAGGAGTAACACAACCAGAGGAAAAGAAAGCAGCATACACAGGGAATTCCCACATGATGCGTTTCTGGATTTCTCCGTTCCCCCTCACACCCTCCAGCAAGTTGGCGATAAGCTCAAAGGTTCTAAGATTTAAACATCAGATGACATCAAGATCAAAACCGGAAAGTTGGGAGAGCGAGAGTCCATGTGAGAACTTCTACTGTCACTTTGAAACAACATAACAAGTCTTTTATTGTGAAGCTCAGTGTTTCACACATTCCGCAGACCAGTTTTCGCGATAATTGAATGTTTTTGTATGCAGAAGAACACCAGAACGCACGATCCAGTCGAGCAGGCAGTCACTACTTCATGATGGCAGCGTACGGGACTAAATTAATCTCGACTACGCAACTGCAGAAGTTGCATGGGAGCACCAGAATACAAGCTATGAAATTGCTTGGAAAAGAAATAGAAAGAAAGGAAGAAGATTCGTATAGATTTTAAAAGCCCACCGTTTTCCGGGAAGAAAAACACCTTTCTCACGGATCTTCTATACGGAAGCCGTCTAAAAACAATGAGAGGCAATGCTCCACCTTGACAGCGGACCAGTGAAATAAGGAGGATGCTCGGATGATAAGAATGACAGTTGGTAGGAGGGACAGGTACGACTGAACGCTTCGAAACCTCCTTAATGTCAGCCAAGCCGTTTATCCCTCCGGGGTCGACAAACTGCTACCAGATTTATCTTAGGGGATAAAAACATCTAATTAATACATCGATTCGTCCGCGAAAGTCAACAAATAGGGTGAACACGCGTCCAGAAATCTCAAACGTTGAGTTACATTTTATTTAACCGAATAACCTCAAATAAATCAGAATAAGGAACAAATGAGGAACAAGAAAAAGAAACTTAGAGTGTAAGAAGAGGGGTGGTGATCAAACAGAAGGAAATATTTAACGGATAAAAAAGAAGATCAGGCTCGTAGGCTAAGTGCTTTCGGATAAATTATAGAAAATAAGAGTGACTAAAACTTCAAGAATGGGATAGTTCTAATCAATAAACTGAATGGTCAAAATCTTGCAACAATTTTCAAGTTATTAATTGGAAACCGGACCACGTAGACAACAAATTTTCAGAATATGACCAGAGGCTCAGATTAAGCAGAATTTGCAGGTTGCAGATAGTGTAAGTGTTCTGCGTGTAATGCCTCAAAATTGAAACCAGTTGGCCATTTTCCAAACGAGTTTTATTCATCATTACGTTCTCTTGATGATATCCTCGATGGAATGGAAAAACTAAAAAAGAGAGAAGGAATGAAAAGAAACTACTGAGTATTCAGTGAAATTAAAAAATAGCACTTCGGCATTTTCCAAATGTGATTGGAACGGCTTTTGCAAGTAAATGCTGTAATAGGAGTACACTTCTGCAAAACCTCTTTTTCACTCCTGGACTTTCAGCACACGATCTCGGCATACGGGTAAAATTGAAATGCCACGATAGTAAAAACAGAAATCTTTTTGCAAATGACAGATTACCGCACTCATCCATAACGCTACCACTGTTAGTCGTAGTCCCAGCCCCCAAGATCCATAATCACCGGTTTCGATGAAGTAGCAGCCGCTGGGACATGAAAACAGATGAACCGGAACGATAATGTCTGCTGTTGACAGCGAGAAGGCATTTCGATGACGACCCCACCGCGGGAAGCATTGTTGAGTTCATGAGAATTGGTTCATGGAAATTGCGCAAAGAGAAGTGAGGAGGACCGCGAGCGATGGTAGACGGAGGTCACGAGAATTCTAGGAGCATCGACTGTCATTCGTTTCACAGAAAAAAAAATTAGTAAGGATCAGAAAGGCCCCAACACATATCTTTAACTAATTAGAGAACGACGACTTACTTTTAACGCATTCACAATGTTTTTACGTCAGCGTTTTGGATTAGGAGAAAGACAGCAGGAACAATAACAAACTATAGTACAGCTGTCAAGCAACACAACTGACAATGGTGTTTCCAATCCTCAGAATAAGCGGATTTTTTTAATCTTGGAGGCAGCATAGGAAAGATGTCAAAGTTATGAGAAATAACGAAAGGAGGAGAAGAGCTTGGACTGAGCTGTAAACAAAGCTTTTTTAGACATGAACTTCTGTTGTTTTTTTTTTTACTTTACAACGAACTGAAACCACTGAAGTGGAAAAAGAAACGTCAGTGAGGTCGTAAGCATAGATATACACTCCGGTTGAGGTTCCATTCAGGTGACGTACGTGTGATACAGGTTCTAGAGGAGATCAAATGGCTGATCAATCCTCTTCACAGCCGTCGAGGCGTGAACGATCGCATGATACACATTTCTACATCGCTTTTCACTCAGTTCAAGAAGAGGAGAAAAAAGGACTGTGAGTTAAAAAAGCCGAGTAAAGGCCGTTGCAAGTTTAGCGACGCTCAGGAACAGTAAACACCCTTGTTCATGAATTTTTTCCATTTTATGGGGCGTCCTTAACTATGTATCTCGCCACTAGTTGGCCAACTGGTTTCATACGAAACATGCGAACTACCAAATAAATACACCCTGTCGTTTTTGCTATACACTCACCAAAACAAATTGCTCCAACGACAAACACTCCAGGATAGCCTGAATGTTGCCTGATGAAATTAACTAATCAGTCGTAGTTAGAAAGAACCGACAACGCAACCTTTCTAATGTTTTCATTTCTAGCATTATGCTATTCTTTTTTTAATCTATCTATTCTGCTGGTTGAGTTCAGCTCTTGCATAATCGTCGCCGCGATCTACGCTTTACGAACATCTGCTTTCGAAGATTCATGAAGATATGAAATACGAAGCAGTTCTTCGAGGACCAGTCCAAAAAACATCCATGAAATGTACCTCAAAATGAGAGGAGGTTAGCTTCTAAACAAGGATGTTCAGCCCGAAAAGGAACAGTTGCATGCAATTCCGGCATCTTGCCAATGATAAGAACAGAAAAGCTGCTCGAGAGCGCCGCCAAATGCGATCCCTTTCGAAGTGATATCAATCAGAACAGCTACGAAGCAGAACGAAACCTGTTTCAGAGGCTGCAGCGACCTAAAGTGTCGTCTGTGGACTAACATCAATAGTCACAATCGCCTTTTACGACCTGTAAAACTGACAGCGCTCTGGATGTTGAAACCTAGGATTTTGAACAGCTGCTATTGTAATTTTCATAGCCTTTGTTAATTATAATGGTAGAGAAGTTGTAATAGTTGTAAGCTGTAATTGTAAGCTGTAATTCTATCGAAACATTGTGATATGTAAAATTGAGTACAATTCCATCATCCTTGAATCTTTGAGGCGCCGGTACCGTTCCAAATCAAGAAGAATTAGATAAATTTCTTGAAGATGACCTAGTAAAGGGAGGAAACCCCAGAAAGGGCACCGCGTGATCTCTTTGTCAAAAGAACCGAGATCCTCCCGATACCCCATGCATTTTGCAACAAAAACACGGTAAACTCCCATGGTGAAATTCGTGAGCGACTGGGACGATATAGACAAGCCATTTCTTCTGGAAAGGATAGGAGGAGTAGAAATTATTCACATTATCGACCATTCGTGTTTAAAATTCTCAAAATTCCATGGCTCTCTATTCATTTTATAACATTCTGACAGTCACTCAATTCAGTACCACTGACAGATGGAAAATCAACGAAAATCATTTTTCAGACATCTTTGCTCAACCTGTTTTTGTGGGGATGATAGTTCTGAGTTGATATCCATGTAAGAAAAGTTTTGAAAAAATAAAAACCTAGAAAAGTCCACAATTTCCTCAAGAAAAGAAAGACCAGAAGGTAGGTTTTTTGGTGAACGCCTCAAAAGTATACCGGTTTGAGGAAAAACCAAAATTTTTGTCCATTAGTTCCCATTATACATATGTCTGAGACTACGTTGAAATAAAGTGAATGAAGACGGGAATATACGGCGAAAAAAGCCCAAAAGATCGAGATCCGCATTTTCAGAATTTATGTTTTCCAATACATGAACAAAATGTCGAAGCACCGGTGAGCGCCGAATATTCTTGAAAATACAGGAACAGGCCTTGCGACCAATCCAGTGGTCGGCAGATAGGAAAAGATCCTCACAAGTTTAGGAATCAGAGGTCTCAGTTCACCTCACGAGTAAACTCCTTACACCCGCATAAGTGATGAAATGAAAGCGCATAAATTATTTCAGCGTTTCTTCCTCAATTGGCAGGAATAAACTGCTGCTTCGTTTGATTCTATGGTACTTTCGGCACTAATCCAGCCTTTCACTTTCATTTCCTCATCTCTGTCAGTATGAAGAACTGCAGAGGATTTTTTGCTTCTTACTCTTATTCTCAGACATTACGTACCGAATATGGTGAAAATAAATAAGCTAACTAAGAAAAGTGCCGTAAACTGACATTATCTCGTGTGGAACAATTTCCAGAAGTTATGTTTGGCTATGTAACTGATTGGAAGGAAACATCGAAAATGAACGCAACCTCAAGACCTCTAACTAGGTCTTGAGGTTCAGCCTCGTAAATGGCAGAGGGACAACGGCCGCCCACAGATATCACAAAAAGATGCGCGGACTCCTGCGGCTATCGTGCCAGTGAAAGTTTCAGCGTTTCTTCCTCAGTTGGCAAGAATAAACTGCTACAGAGGTACAGAGGCGAAGTGGGTGAATCGCAGCTCAATCCCCTAAATACGTCAACCGGCTGATATTTGATAATAAAGTCATAAGGCAAGGTTATTTTGAAGAAGAGAGCACAAAACAGTTCCAGAAACACAACAACTGTTTGGAATCGTCCTTGTGACTGAGTGTCATGAAAGGCAGAGGAATACAGAGACGAGTAAACGGTGATCAGAAAAAAATAACAGGTTCGCCAAACGGGCGTACATCCATTTCTTAAAAGCATCATCTCACGAATCTGAGGTGGTACAGATTTCAGGTGGAGTGTTCGTATACGGGATCGTAGATTATGAAGAGAAGAGTGATTCCGTCCATTTCTTCCTAATTTCCGTAAAAAACGGCCCAGAAAATACGGCTTCGAGCGTTCCGGCGCGCTATTTTCTACAACGAGTTCGATTGCAGCGCGCCAGCCGTGTGCACACGCCACATCTTCCGGGCCGTTTCTTACGCCAATTAGCAAGAAATGGTCGGAATCACTCACCTCTCCATAATCTACTATCCCGTATAAGAATACTCCACCTAAAATCCGCACCACCTCAGATTCGTGGGGTGATGCCTTTAAAATAATCATGCACTTTAGGATGGTCTCACGACTGTTTTGCGGAGTCTGCGAACACTCCCCCGAAGGGTTCCACAACGAAAAAATAAGCGACCTTCTTCAGGTAAGGATACAGAGGACATTTTCAACAAGTCAAAAAAACATTTAAAGATTCATTCAACCTTTGCGAGGAACAAAGAACGTTCTAAGGTTGTCTACGTATCATATGTGCTATCTAGAATATTTGTTTAAATATTGGTAGAAATTACCGCTTACCTAAGGACAAAATCCTGGCTTAACCAAATGCATCACGTATTTTAATAACATTAACTTCTACCGTAATCTTAATGAAGTGGAATGTGGAAATTTAAAGGAGGGCAAACAACAAGGACGTTGCAGAGTTCCAGTTTCAGTTTTTGCTAGTGTCATTTGACTTTTCTGTCTAGGCTGTGGAACAGACCGAGAAGACGAGGACAATTAGCCTTCGAAGGACACAAAAGAAGCAGTGATTCTTTCCAGAAAAAAAGAACTCTGTAGAATGGAATGTATGCGATTGATTGGCGCACATTTTGCAGGGGAGAATGAAGTCGAAATGTGTGGAAACATGAATGATATCCCGAACATTGAAATCCAAGAGAACAACATCGGGACCGTCGCGATGACCACTGCACTCAGAGAAGTGCTTGAAGAGATCTAAGAGAGGCCAGGATCAGGATTTTTAGCACGCCAAAGATTTTTATACGCAAGCGGGTTACGACTTCTCGGGACGCAGAGCGGCTGAATGTCTTTTGCGGTTTTATCAGTGAATGAAAATAGCGTTGAAATGCTTCAACTGCACAAACTGGCTGGGTATAAACCGGCAGTGCGAACTGGATTTGACTAAGGATTTACGCAATGGACATTCAAGGGCATCGAGGCGCGTCGGTGATCGAGATGGTGATCAACAACCCGCACTGACAGACCACACAGAAGAACAACTACGGAGCGTTAGTTGCAGGAGGCCAATCAAGACCCCAGAACCTCCCAACCTTGTTCCAGTAAGAGAATGTGTGAAGCGAAGATCCAAGGTCCAAGGTCCAAGGAAGGCCATCCCAGAGTTTGAGAAATATTAGTCTTCGATTTGGCGACAAAACATGTACTGACAAAAATAGTTCTCAGCATGTAAAAAAACAGTAGAAGTCAAGTTTATTATTATTCAAATCAAACACTAGTGAACTCATTGTCCTCAGCTGGTTAAAGTAGTCGGTTACTCTGCATTCCTCCTACAAACCTCAAACCACATGCCATCAATTTCTCGGTTTCATCGCATGGATTATTCGACGAATGTAATAACCTATTAGGTGTATAAAGTAAATGACGATGGTCAATCCGCCAGAAACGCGGCAAGAGATGTAAAAGAAAGAGACTTGTGAAACCTGAAAATGTAATGTATTGAGAGCAAATATTGTACTGTGGATTTTATGCTGACGTCCATAACTTCCTTACAATGAAAGAGAGAACTGTACAGAAGGAGAAAAGCTCTAAGGAGTACATTTTACTAGTCTCTGGATCTGGTTAAAGAGTTAGAGAAGCAACGTTCTGGTACCTGGAATGACTTGGTGCATCGTCTGTCAGCGACGTAATTTCCCAGAACAACAGTCCCAACACTCAGTAAAAGTAAGAAGTAGTTTCCCTTCTTTGCCGCAGACCACTTTTTATGCGTCATTTGCTTGAATTAATACAACAATTAAAGTGAACCCTAGTAGGACGTGCCACTGCGATTTTTTGTGTCACCATGGGTGTGTCGGCGAGAGAACAGCAGATGTGTATTCGTTTTTAGTGTATTGTTCCTTGACGAATAACACAGCGGCGAATGCTGCTTACTATCTGAGCCTTCTACGCCAGGTGCGAGATAGTTTGGGAAAGAAACGAGTCTAGTCGTGGGTAGTGGCATGTAGTTTGACTTGATTTATTTTAGCAGCAATAAGACCTGCGCTATCAGAAATGAGGCAAAAACTATAGCTGACATTGAGGACACTGTACAGAGAGTCAGACTGCAGGGAGGTGTACTTACATTATCTTCATGGGACCGGAAATAGTGAAAAGCTTCTCGGTCGGGATTAGCCCAGCTGCGGACCCTGGATGACGTAGTCATGAGCGAGACAAATGGGAAAGTCAGCTTTTCCAAGGAGTAGCAAAAAAAATACTACACGTAGCTATCGTAAGCATAGAATACGAACTGTTCATGAACCATATTATAAAACGAATACATAAGGAAAAAGGGAGAAAAAATTTAACAGTACAAATATACGAGAAGAGGAGCTAAGTAATTCTGATCCATTGTGCCAGCGGTATGTCAGCTCTCAGTATCGTTACTCATTGGAAACGATTAGCTGTTTGTACCACAGAGGTCTTTGCCGCCTTACCTGAGCTCACTTTCTTTTTCTGTATGGCTGAGCACGCGCAAAAAATGGTTGTAGATCCTGAGGGGGATTCGGACGAAGATCTCCACAATCGTGAGCAACCACCGGAAGCAGTGCTTGAGCGTTGGATAGTTGGAGAAGACAGCCTTCATGATTAAATGTGAACACGTTTTGTTGTGGGTCTTCGCTTTAATTCCGAGACTTCTACTCTGCTTTTTACAGTACACTGATGTAATAGTATGAGTAATAAGCGTCTCCGCAAACGAGCGAAATTATAGTCGATTCAAAGTCACCTGAAGCTCAATGCAGTACTAGCGAAGCTAGTGATGGCGACACCTCGCTACCACCCGCTCGCTTCATTGCCGCGCCTCGACCGCAGCCGTTTACGCATTAGCGCCGAATTTCACGCCGTTTTGCACTGACTATACTCTGTGGAACTGTCTTTAACACAAAAAGGGAAAACATGTGGCAAAATTGACAAGAGCTGAAAAATACAGGAACAAAATGTGAACTATGTAATTGAGCTGACCCATTTTGAGGGATTTGCACTAAAACCAAGTTTAAAAACGATAAATCCCGTGATTAGTTGAGCGTTCGTTGAAGAGAGGACACCTTTCAACCTATGAAGAAAGGGAATTAATCGAAACTCTTAAGCTTTGAGGGGTGGTTCCAGTACACCGTAATTTCCATTGAAAACACAAGCAATTCACATTACGGATAATTTTGTCGCTTAGAAATCTTCGAAACATTGGCACTAATTTAGAATGTTAATGTTAGTGTTAGTGTTCTGGTATTGTTGGTGTGCAAGTTGCAGGCAATAAAACAGTAAAGGTTAAACGAAGTGTTTAAAAGTTGAAAAAAAAGGTGTTTATTCAGCCGAGCGATGCATTGTGCACGTTGGAGAAAGAACGATATCACTTATTAAAACCAGCGTTCGAAATTTTCGGGGTCAAAGGACCTCTAAAGGTCTCTTACATGACGAAGCATCTCTTTACTGTTTTGAAAATATTTTCCACTTTTACCGTTCAAAACAAGACCCGTTAGCATTCGAAATGGATTTCATAACTAGTGCGGAGTAAGGAATTGCTTCGATGGGTGAACTGATGCTGCTGATGGTCCTAACCCATGTAATTCCTGGATTTGTGCTCTTTGAGTTGTTTAACATTTCGCTGCATTTCTTAAAACCAACATCTCAAACCCCACTTAGCAGAATGATCCGAACATCTATTTTCTCTCTTTTCTTCTAAGATTAGCGAACAAAACGATGTTAAGAACAGTTGCAATGCAATAACATTAAAATCAGTGAAGGACGAGTGCCGAGTAAGTATTGCGGTTGCGATTTGTTACGGTCACGTTCGGCAAACGCACATTTCGTCAGCACGTTCCACAGGTAATTGAAAACGGACGATACACTGGAGTGTAGCAGAGAAAACTGAGGAACCACAAAACGCATGCAAAACAAATCAGCCACGATTCTCGATCACTGGTACCAAAAAACATGATCGCGCCAAGCCGAGGATACTGTAGCCGCTACGAGAGCGAGGACGAGTGTTTCGTAGTAGTTCTTGTTGCAATACTATGTAGCTAATATGTCGAGAAGCCGAAGCCGAGAGGGTGCACAGGAAATGAAAGCGGTCGCTACTATCATGAAAACAACGTTACTGCTATTGATCCTTTCCCGATAATAACAAAAAATCTAGCAGGTCATTATTTCGAACCACTACTAGGGAAATTCCTTTGTACAAAGCGCGATGAAGCAGGATGTCTTACATCTGCAAAACATGGACTGGCGACCATGTATTTCTCCTTCGACGGGGTATTACTGTGTTGACTTTCTCTTTCTCCCAGTCAGGCACTTGCAGAATTTACATAACTTTCTCTTTTCAGAATCTTTCCGCACACCTAGCTAGCTTTCCGTCCAGTTCCACTTCCTCGGGAAGTGTCACTCAGTTCGTCCTTCGGAGGAGGTGGGGAAAGAGAACTCAGAAAAGTGCAGCACAGAATGAACAGACAGTCCTTTTTTTGGCGCGTGGGAGTAACAATTCTTGGTTCTTATTATTTTTAGAATAAGAACCGAAGTAAGGTTATTCGGTTGCCGTGCTTTCAGCGTCCCAACAACCTTAAGATCTTGGAATCCTGAACTCGTCCAGCTTTTCACATTCGTGGCGGCACACCCAAACGATTCGTACTCACTTTCTCTCGTATGCGCACAAACTTGGCGATGTTGCACGTACATGTTGATGGATCAAAAATATCTCAGTCTTCTGGTCCCATTGTCTGGAGAGTGCACACAGCAGCAACCTTAGAAGCTCGGGTATTATTGGAACACGGACCAAGACCTCCAGTTTTTATCGGTGTTAAACAAACAATTAATAAACAAACAATAACATCCTACAGAACCTGACGCCGTGGACATACTGCGTATTATGCTTACGCTGAACATTTACATCTTGAACATCCTACACATCTTGAACAGTCACTTTTTCTGCAGAAGTATTTGATTTAATCTTTTTTCTTCCACTTTTTTCAGCAGAAACCGGTGAGCCGCTTAGTACAGATGACTAGGGATGGGAAAATCCGCTTCACTCTTGGCTGAAATTTGTTTTGGTGGAGGAAGGAGATTTCTACGCGGCGTGCTTTCCCAGATCTATTGCGTTGTCACTTTAAAGTTCTCCATATTTACCAAATGATTCCCACACAAAAATGACTCAAAACTCCACATTGAAAGTACTCCCATGTTTTTAAGCCTCGCACGCTTCACTCCAATCTTTTCGCACAAAGTTGCATTACATTCATATTGCGTTTGATTACAGGTAAGTCACACAAGTATGAGAACAACAGCCCTAGATGTCAAATCTTATTTGTCATATTCTTCTTCTGCAGGTCATCGTTAAACGAGGTATAAGAGGAAACTTTATGGTTGCACTGCTCGATACAAAATTATATTTTATGGAATGAAGATGCACCCGTTAGCAATAGAGACAAAAACAAAGAAAATCTAAATGTAACATAAATTTTCGTTTGATTTGAGTTTTTTGGCCACGGAATGACTGAAAATCTCCAGAAATTTCGAGAAACCATTCGCAAACATTTAGTGTTGAGTGGAGGCTGCAGATGAGAAAGTGAGAGCTGTCCGGAATAGTACAGCGAGTAGTAAGCTCTCGATTGCGCAACATAACCTGCCATCCAGAACCGGATCATCCGCATCCCAGCCGTCGGCACAATAAGCGAACAGAACGAGGGTGCGTCATCTAGCCCTCGCTCCCAACGAGAAAGGGCGAAACAGCAGTCAGCCATCCGCACAATGTCGTCGCAATGATGTTAACTCGTAGCCATTGAGGACAGATGAACTAATCAGTACAAAACAAGACATGGAAGAAAACTTTGGGGAAATAGTCTAGGATTTGAAGTAAAGATAGTAGGACCAGTACATAGCGTTGAAGGCAACAAAGCTCAGAGGGAACACCCAACGGCTCATCTGATCGATTTGCTTGGCTCGGCAACGTGCTGATTCTCTCCTAAAGACGATGTCTTCTGCTTCCACATCAAGTGTACCGCTTTTCTTGTATGCTTGAGAACAAATGCTACTGCTAGCAACTCACTTTGTCTTCTGCACTTGTTTGATAGTTGATTTCCACTTTTCAGCGGGTTTTTGCCTCTCTGTGTTCTTACTGTCACCTAAAATACAAGAGTTGATGGAATGAATAAAATAAATACGGTTGTTAATTATTAATAATTACTGTTGTTTTTACAACTGTTAGAAATAGAGGAATTAAAACGGAACCGAGCATACAGGGTAAATGATGTAGTTGATTTTTTCCAGAACACTACATCAGATCAGAGTGCTGGAAGAGAAGTCGAAGTGACTCTTCATTTGTGTCTTTATTTCTGGTGAGAACAATTGCGCTACTATCATTCTGTTGTTTTTCCTGCATGATAATGAATAGTTCCAGTATCACCCACCATCACCTGTTATGGTAAATGTGCAAGAAAAATTGTGTTTCTTAGCAACCTGAACCGGTGTTCCGCGTATTCAGACCCGTTCTCCAAAACTTTGTAAGTTCGGCACTCTATCTAACAGGGAAATGGCGTGGGATCAAAACTTCCTACCAGCGGTTCTTTAGCGTTCAGGCGCTGATATCTGCTGCCCTAACTTTTACACTTCAGAGAAAGAAGAGCTGTCCTGATAAAGAACTTTTTAGTTTACGAAAAGGGAATCTCAGAAAACTGCTTGATAATGTCAATTAATTGGATGAGAAGGGGAAGAATGAGTTCAGTCGATTGGATGAGTGATTGCGGCATTTCAGCGTCGTTTAAAATTATCATTTTAGCATAGTTGGACGATTTAAACAGCAATAAATAAGATCACGACGCGCTCAACACATCAGCGGTGATTCGTGGAAAACCGACTCTAAACCCTGGACAGTCGCAGTTATTGTCATGCAAGTATGGTACTTAACGAAGACTTCATTGCACCTTAAAACACCCATTGTGTTTAAACGATGCCGTTAAACGGCTCTGCGGCAGATGTTTTCGGAACTGGATCGATCATCCAACGACAGTCGGAAGATGAAGAATGGGCTGCCGAGTGTCGTTCTTTGGGATGTCACATTTCAACTCAAACATCTTCGGGAAAATGAATATACTTTATTAAAACAAAGTAGCGGTTTGTGTCTTGATATCTGTCAAACTTTCCCCAGCAGTAAATATTCAAATGGCCCTAGTAATAGTACTATGGAATACATGTTCCAAAGTAGGTGTAATTTTTGGATCGCTGACAACGGAACTACAAGGAGGACAAAAATTACATTTCCAAAAAAGAAGTAAAAAAAACGGTAATAACAAAGGCTATAAATACACGCAGACCAATTGATAAACACCTTTCTTCGGATTAGCTTTAGATTCAAAGAAATTTCACGGGCATGCGGAACACGGAAGCATACAGCGCCCGATTGTCTTTTGATAGGGAAATACAGCCAAACTTTTCCAAATATATGTAGGTCGAAAAGAGGGGAATAAAGAAAAAGTGTATCTGTGTCTAAACAAGGAATAGGTTCTACAAAGCAATTTAAGATAAATCTAGTCTGCAACAAATTTGTTCAGCTCTACACGCGCCGCACATCTCCAGCTACGCATGCATTTCCTTCCTCGGGTAAAGTGTAGGTGGTGGTAGTGCGCTCAACCGCGCTCTTAATTCTATCTTCCTTTTTCTCTCATAGTAGCTCTGGCAGCTTGTCGAAGCTAAGTGGCTTTTCCTTTAAAACTAACCCTAAGGTTAGGGCTCTGACCCCTTTCTCCTCCTCCAGCTATCCAGCCATACTTGAGCTACCCTTCCTCCTTTACTCTGCCCCAGTCGGACTCGCATCGCTCACTCGGTTGAGCACGTTCGTCGCCGAGTATATGTATACGGAAGGATACTTCAAACATACTTGGTACAGACGCACGAATGCCGAACCTCGACCACAACAGAGAAGTCCTTCTGCGAGCCGAGCTTTGTTCATTATCTTGCGCCCAATTTGCTAGCCTGAGGTTATGTCAGCGCTTAATCACACGGTGAATAGGACGAAGAGCATGTAAACTTACCTTTCTGCTTTATCGCCAGACTTGCCCTTCCACAACTCATTGACGGAATCCAATCTGAGTTCTACTTCTGATTCGATTTTCCTTGTCTGAAGACCAACGAAATGATTTTACCTGCCATGTGTTAGCTTCTTCTAGACTGAATTTCCCACAAATGCCCGCTTACCTTTCTGTTATTCAGGGAGGGCGATAGTCGCAAGAACCGGTTCTCATGATCTGATTCAACTTCCTTTCCCGGAATCGCATCGTACGTGGTTCCATTGAATATCACGTGATCTAGTAAATCCTCCTGAACTTCATTAACAAATCTGCAATACATTAGCAAATTATTCTTTCCAACGTGTCCAACCTCTTCTAAGGTTCGATGCTCCTTTGAACGAAATCTCTGCAAAACCTTGTGCGCTCGATAGGCAAAGCTCTCGGGACGCTTTTTTGTGCCTCCGGGAGCAGAGGTAGCTGAAAATGTGGGAGTTTTTTTGCATACTAAAGGAATCAAGAAATGCTCTAACCTTGACGTTGAACATAGTTAACGATTGTAAATTCGATCATTACGCCAAACACGAACCTGAACTACACTATTGCAATGTATTGAGGTACGTGATTTTCCTTTTCTAATTTAATCAATCAATCTTGTTATGTTGTAATTTCTGAAATGATCATGCGCCAACAAGATGGTTGGCTCAGATAGGCAGAAGCATCAACGGTCTAACAAAGAAGCGCCGAAGTTTTCATGAAGAACCATCGATGCAAAAAAAGCTCTCGAAACGGGCACATCAGATATCAGCAAAAGTCTACTATACTGTTTCTTCTTCTTTAATCAGTTGTGTTTGTCAGTTACTCCTACCCGCTGTTTTGCTGACACAAAGATCGAAGAGTAAAGGAACAGTATCACGAAATTGACGTTGTGGTATAATAAAGCCTGATAGAGGATATAGAGTGTAGGTTACGAGTATGAGCGTGGTACTCCTCACTCCACCTCCCCCTCCCAATCATCCTAAGAACGGCGTAGGAATCGTTTGAGTTCCTGCGAGGTACTTTGAAACGTGCTACTCTCGTGTATGCTCCTGCTCCGGTAGGCTATTCATTTTTCTACTTGTATGGACTGCGGAGAAGACATCATCGATTTTTAACCGCTCGCACGTGGATGCGGCACGTGTACAAGAGAGGCGCGTTCCAACTCACCTCGTAGGAACGAACGCCGTCTTCTACTCCCCTTTTTAGGACGATTAGAATAGTGGGATTAGGTTTTTAGGACAAGTGGTCGTAATCCATGCCCTATTTCTTTATTTTCTACTAGGTTTCATCACTACATCAGTTTCGTGGAGCGCTGCTTATACGATTTCCCGTTGAAATTTTCACTGCTGTTCATGCTACTGGTCACACTGCACCTTGTTCGTCGTATATAAGTACATAGTCCTCGTACTCGGACTGACTGTTCGAAGTTCGAGCTAAACGTCATAGAACGTCACACTCGTGCGTTGCACAACATCGGAAATTGAAGGAGGACCAGCACCAAAAGTTCAATACTGATGCATCATGTATCTTCACTTTTCTTTGAAAAGTTGCTACTGTTAAGGAATGGATCGCTGGAATGTTCGGAAAAAGTTTAAATTTCAGGCGATTTGCTTCAGAACTGTGATTTTCGTTACTCCTTCGTTTGTTAATGGGTCGATGCTGAAAGCGTTTCTGTTAAAAGCTAAACAAGCAGAACTGCACTTCTCAAGTTTTTACGAATGTAGCCGACAGAATTTTCACGTAAAATACTTAAAGGCAGAGTGGACGCTCTAAAACAATCAGTCTGAAGGAAGTTGTTTACCATCAAGAAAATTTACAAATGTTCAAGCATTTAAAATCCCAGAAAACTGAATCCTAGTTATTTTATGTTGTTGAGTTTTCTTTAACTGAACTCGGTTCATGCTCAAACTTTGTGAAGAACCTGACAACTTGAAATTTGCAACATAGCTGCACTAAAGAGTTTTTAGCCAAAGCATCCGCAATCGCATATATAATCCAAATTTGCACTCACATCATACAAGCGCCCATCCAGACGTCAATTGCCTTCATGTAAGATACCTGGAAAAACATTCTCACGTAAGAAGTACTCTAATTTCCCGAAGAAACTTTCCCTTTTTTCAGTATTTTCTCAAAAGCAGTGTTTCAGAAATGCCCAAAAGCTTCACATTAATTGAAGATCGAACGTTTTACATTCGTAAGACTTCTGGATTTGTGTAGGATGTTCTTGATACTCTTGAAATAATATGTAATATATAATATATATATATATATATATGTTATATAATGTTGCACAGGAACATTTTAAAAACATTTTCTGAAAAACAAACACATTTTCAGACTTAATATTATTATTGATGCGAGAAAATAAAGTATTTACACTACACAAACATATCGACTACAAAAGTGGAGTAAACTGAATCGAGAATAAAATTTAACTTACTTCGGGAAGCGCCATTCTAGCGGCGTTCGCTTGCGTGGAGAGAGTCAAAAGGGTCGTGATGGCGAGTGAAACTCTCGCAGGAACAGCTTCAACGTCCAACCAGAACGAAAACCTGGAGGAAAAGATTTCTTGTGGGAAAACGACTTGAGAAATAATAAAACTATTCTGAATAATTACGAAAAATCAAAAAAAAAAGAATAACTGCAAGGAATCTGCATATGTACGATAGGTCATTCACAAATCAAAGTTCAGTTTCGTTGTTTTTACGGAAGAAATTTCTACAATCTTTTTCTGTTTTTCTTAAAGTTTCCTGTTCCAAATTTTCTCTCAGACTTTTATTTACGAAATTGAAAAGATTGCTTTATTTATGAGGTGACCCAAATAATCACTCCAACTAAAAAATCCTGACCATGATATGACAACGATGAGCGTGGTGGGGACGTACGACTGCATGACGTGGTGGGTCACCTCTCTCTTCACGTAGAACTCGGCCGTCACACAGCTCCATGTCCCTAGAAATCCAATGCATTATTCAGCGTCGGACAGAACCACAGAAGCACCAGCTAACCGGTGAACCGACCAGGTCACCGAACTGAATTCTTTTTAGAAGTTATTGGTATTGGTTCCCTCGTCTACGTCATTCTACCCACAGAGACTATCCATACCGTCAGGCAGCTCAATGGGACCTTTGGCAACACTCAATTATTCTATTTGGATTCGAAGCGCACATTTCACTTCACTATTCCAGAAAATTTGCTCGCAGCAAGCGATCACATAAAAATTTGAGCTTCCGACATATTTTGAACCTTGCACGAATAAGCCTGAAGAGATTTGCAGCCAGAATGAAGGAAATGAGGTGGAGGCCATCCGAAAAATCAAGCTTAGGTCAAGTGAAGGTCAACGCGAAAGTTATAGTTACTTTCTTCAACATATATTTAACTCAAATGTTACCTTCTAAAATAGTAACTTAGGGTTAGACGAAAATTTGGCTATTTTCTCCAGACTCTTCCTTAAAGGCGTCAACTTTTTAAACTAAAGGAACAATAGAAGAAAAAATTAATGAAAGTGACTTGAATATTTTTCATAAATTTCCGCTGTTGTAGTTCTAAAAACAGGAAGCACATAGTGCTTAGGAAGTTTTTCTCGAAGAATCAGAAAAAGATCGGACATCGATGATTCAAAGTAATGTGTTCAACTCCTGAAACGGAGTGAAAAACACCGACAAACATGGAAGTTTTTGTGCGAAGATACTTCTCAAGATGAGGTACTTCGAAGATAAGCAGACGTTGTTTCCCAATTAGAGCTTCAAAACTCAGCATCAAGTGTAGAAGGAATTCATGTTCTCAACTTTAGTGACGCAGTCGAGTCGCCACCATATCGAACAGACCAGCACCTGTGTTCTCTCCTCTGCCTCTTTTTCGCTTCAGTCTTCTCGCTTGAAACTCCCTCACCCTCTCCCTGACTACAATGAACCAATTACTTGTATCATGACTGTTTATTACTTTACTTTTTATCTTTCAATGAATGCAATTACTTTCTCTACGTATTGTGTACCCAAACAGATTTGTTCAACCAGAGGGATGGGAGCAGGGAAGACAGAAGGGATACGTATGAAGTGGAGAAAGAGCGCGCGCTGCCCCAAAGTGTTCACCCGATTAAACACGTTCGGCGACGACTACGCGTATGCGAAGCAATTGGGTCCCATAAATTTGACACGATAGTGGGTCTGTGTACCTGTGGAGTAGTTGCCGTCACAGGATCCTGGGAATAAATCCACAATATGCATATCTGACATAGCGATATTTGGGTTGCGAGTTATCGGCGTTTCGTCCACCCATTCGATTTGGAGTTGATCCGTCGTATACGCATCTGAAACTCTAGGATGCTGCCGTAGCAAACGGTCAGCAGACAAGCACATACAGCTCAAAATTCTCAGATGGCATCTCTGAGAGTCAAGTGGCCACTTCTCGAGGTTCAGTGTGCACACAACCACCATGGAGATGCGAGTGTCGTAGAGAATCGAACCGTCTGGCTCGATCCATAGCAGAAAATTCGGCTGAGTCACCTGTAAAAAACATAATTTTCAAGGCGAAGCAGTGTACTTAGGGCGGAGCACCTGGTGAAATTCAGCAATTCTGGCGTTCGCAAAGTAAACGTCCGGATGCCACATCTTCAACAACACGCTCTTGTCGCGGACCAAAACTCGGCTGTAAGAGTAAGGTACAGAAAACAGAATAGAAATGGAAGTTTGTTAGGAATCTAACACTAAGCTTCTTGAATATCTGCGAAAAGTTCTCAGAACTTTAATCCACGAAGGAGAAGTCTATAAAATTACAAGTAATTTCGTTCTATGACGTATTGGCACAAGCGGAGAAATAGAAGGAGACACCATAAGGCACTGCTGCTAAAATGCTGCAATGTTCACTTGAAAAGACCTTCAACAAAGGAGCGAAAACTTTAATTTCCCGGTCAGAAGAAGCTTAAGTAACAATTAGTGATGAGGTGAAGATGGGAACAAGTACCCTGTCTCGTTGTGAGCTAACCGCGAATCTTTCCAGAACTGTTGAAAATACACGTCCAGTTGAAAATCCTGAAAAAAAAAAACACTTTCTTAAATGGATGCACGGGTTCCTTGTCAGACAACTGTTTCGTTTAGAAAGCTTTTCAAAATATAATTTGTTACAAGACGTTCGGAGCAGAGCTAATAGTGAAATGAGAGAGGGAGAGAGAGCAAAAATTTATCTGTTTCAGGAAAGCGAGAACAGTTTTGAGTAGCTGTGAAAAAATCTGACTGCGTCATCCAAAAGACCCCTGTTTTCAGCTCGATGCATAACAAAAACAACAAACCAGCTTATATCCTAAAATAAGCGTCTGCGTGAACTTCAAGAATTCAGGAAAGGCATTACTAAAAGTATGTTTATGAACAACATCTTACCATAGTCTGTGTCCTGAACGACGACATTCCTTCGATGTACATCGCTAGTCGGACTTTCGTAGGTTTGTCAGCTAAAAGTACATGAAAAAGCGTACAGAGAACATGACCGTCTCGTCCAATTCAAGTAGCACACTCCTCTCAGAACCACATATGTCGAGAAGTTTGTCTTATTGCTCTACTACACTATCCAACACATGTGTCTTATTCTTTTTCGTTGTACTTTCGTGCGGTAGCAGAGCGGTCTTTAACTCTTTGACGACAGCGCACCTCAGAGGTGATCTGCGCTTTTTTAATACTATTATTTATTAGTATTATTTCCTTGTACAAATACAGCTCGTAGACATAGATTGGCCCCAAATGCGCAAAAAAGCGCACTGTCGCCAATGTGTTAGAGGCAACATACCTCGAAATTGACGATGCTGGGATCTCTCCACCAATATATGGTTTAAGCGATTTAGTTCACGAGCATAAATGGTCATCACACTCAATCCTCTCTCGTAATCCAGAAAAAAAGGCGTCTTCTAACGTCCAGGCAATAAAAATCGAGAAGGCAGCAGAAGCTGCTGCCAGTCGTGGAGGCGAACCTCATCTCTTCTATTACCAGCTGCAAGCTGCATCGCACACCTTCTCATGGGTTACCAGTGAGAATCGAGCCTGATAACGCTCGAAGTCGTCAACCCCAACACCCATAACCGTATCTATTCAAGTTAGGACCCTAACATCTTCAATTTTGTGATAGACGACTATTCAAATTTCAAATCTACCATCTTGAACTGGTGGAGACTGTTTATCGTACACTCTCCTGCCAGCGTTCAGCATGTCATCCATGTAAAGAGGCACTGGTTCACTGCGAGTACCAAAACCGTACTTTCTGGAAAAAAAACGTACAGTACATTGGAGCAAGTTGCACTGCATATACTACTGTTAGTTTAAATTCTTCTAGAAGTTGTTTGTTGTATGCTTACGTGATACTCAGAAATAGAAGTGGCACCAGCATTACAGTACTTCTCTGAGGGTCTTTCTTGCGCCAACGTAGATTTTACCTGCAATATTTGTTATGCAGAACATCCTATTAGTGATGATATCAAACAGAAGGGACGCGAACAAAAGAGCAGCAGCAACAAGTGACGAAGAAGTAGCTGTGCTGCTGTTTTGACAACAATCCAACAAAGGAATTCGTCAGGAGTTGTGTGCTTCCGTGGACTAACAGAAATAGGAAGAGCGAAACCTGTGATGCGAAAGATGGAAATTATGAGAAGGATGAAATATTTGACCTTGTTTAATGGATAACTCAACGCGTTCGATTCGAAACTCAAAATCATGGAAAAGATAATGAGATATGCAGTCTGTGCAATATCAATGCCAATCTATGTATTAACCTTTTGTTTTTATCTTCCCAGACAAGTCTTATGTTATTGTGTCGCACTCGCGGGGACAAAGGGCTCTGGTCAACCTCAGGAGGTGTCGAACTATCGGCTGCGCAGACGAAGTGGTGACCTGTTATCTCTTCTGCTCTACTTCTGAACTTAATTGAGAGAAACAACCTCTAAAATGTCGTGATGGATTCATACCATCACCTTAACACATAGTCTGCTACTTTTTAGCGATGGATTGCCTCACTTATTCACGGAACTTCTCCGTGAGGGTCTGCACGATGATGTGGAATTTTGAAGAGGTTTGGACGACAACAGCCTTTGCTAATTTCCAAGACCAACAGAAGATCGGGTTCACGAGTACAATACAACACGCAAAACCAACGAGGTAAACAGGGAATGGAAACTTCTTTAATTACGATACGGATGCAAAGGACATCACTTTATTTACTTACTTGAACACTAGGTGTTCCATTCAAAAAAAAAACGTGGAAGCGGTGCACACCAAAACGACAAAAAGAGAACTGCATCGAAATACACTTTAAAAGTGAGAGATTAAGAGAAAAAATAATGAGAGATGGGGAAGATCGTGGGAGAGCTATACTTCCAAATTTCAAAAAAAAAAGAGCCAATAGATTGCAATGGAACAAGATGTGAAGCGAAGAGATGTCAGAGGTAACTCAGAAAGGAACATTGTGCAAAAAAAAACGGAGGCTTCACATACTGTCATTTATTATACTTCTGATAGATTCCGATAGATTCCGAGAAAGTTCTTGAACAGGATGAAAGAACAGCGTTAAAGAGTATACTAGTGTTGGTTAAATCGCACTAGATTTTCTTCCTTTCAAGAAAATTTGAAAATAAATGGTTTTCCCCTCAACCCGCCGCAACAATTGCATCGACCGGAGTTTGATGCGTTTTCGAGGTCAGAATTCCCAATTCTGAAGCGCGAAAACAAACGGCGGCCGTTATTTCAAGCAAGTCCTCCCTCCTCTCTGTATCCAGCACAAACCTTAGCATCAGCGGATTTATAGACTGAACTAATTGCAGAAAAAAAAGCAAATGATGTTAAAAATGCCTATTTTGTCCAATTGATGCTCACTCCAATTATCTAAAAAATCAAGAATAAATAAAACTAAAAACTCACAACAGGAAAACAACAGATAAAACGCTCACGACTTATTCCTCAACATATCACAACATGATATTTTTATTCTTCAACATTTTCCTGCCGTTGAAATACTAATATTTTAGAGATATGATGTAAAAGTTATTCATATATGCCTATCATAAACCCAAAGCCTGCGCCATTTTAGAAATTTGCAACTCTTATTTCTTTTTTGAAGAAAGAGAGCAAAAGTGAGATGTCTCCTACGGAAAAAACAAGAGATTTGTGATTTCATGGTGCCATAGGCACTCTTCTGACAACTAAAGGGATGCAAATTCATCAGATGCTCGTAAACAACCAAGAATTCATCTACAAATTCACCTACAAAGTCCCGTAAACAACGAACAATTCACCTAAAAATCTCTTCTTTGCTATGAACATTACAGTAGGTAATTCTGACCAAAAGAAAAGAAGAAAAAACGTTTTTTTACGAATTTTTTAAATCAGAAAAGTGTTAATCGAAGAAAAGACATTGAAATTCATGTAGCAGTGGAGCCAGCACTATAAGCTCTCTACAAGGAAACATCGTTTAAGGAGTGTAGCAACAGGATTTTAGTGTCCTAAACGTTCCCGATAATAATTGGACTACGCACCACATGATAAAATTCGAAATATAATATTATATTCGAGGAATGATGGGAAAACGAATGCGAAAGACTACCCATCAAAAAAAACACATCTCACTAATGACCTCGCAGCTAAACAGAGGAACGATCGAAGACGCTGCACTGAAACACACTTCGTATCCATTTCAAAGTGGGACCAATTCTACGGGCTGGATCACTCGTACAGCAAAGAAGAATTGATCTCAAAATGGTGTCACATGTTCCAAGAATGTGCAAAAGTTTCCCGGCAGAGAGGATTAACTAGGGAGTCGAGTTACAGCTTTCCAGAATAAGCAAAGAACATTGGAAAGATTGTCGTTTACCCATGATCTTAATAAATATTATTAAAAATAAAGGAATAAACTCCACAACACCGTCTGTCAAGTAGATTTCAATATTGACGATTTCAATATTTCAATATTCAATAATCGTTTGACGTTAAGGCAAAATAACACAAAAAAGGGAACTTAATAGTGATCAATTGACCGTCAGACGAAACGGATGCACGCGAATCATCTTCTGGCTTCAACCCCCAAAGCAACACGCTCTTAACAGAAATGTGATGACATAGATGTGATGACAGAACCTTGGCTAACCCTAGCTAGGGGAGCAGCTCACTGCTTTGCACACTTTTTCGCTCTTTGATTTTCGCCAAAGCATTCAATGAATACAGAGGGGCTCCTGTCAAACTCATTTCTACTAGTTAGGTTTTCTTCAAGTACAACTAGCAGGTACAAACGTACAACACAAAATTAGATAAACCGAATGAAATGTGGAGCCTGCTACCCGCAAAAAATCATCCGGGAACACTCCCACTCAACATGCACTAGGGAGCGGCTAAGCGCTGCTGTTCAAAACGTACACACAGCACTTAATTCCGCTACTTAGACAGTAAATCGTGTTGCTCCGCATGGCAATTCGTGGGGTACACAAATTACACAGGGCAATTCAGCTACTTTGCTCCGTATTTCTGTTTGAATTAGAGAATAAAGATATTCTTTTTGATATTTGTCCTTTTTTCAGTTAAATAATATTAAACTTTCTTCCTGACGCTGTTTTGTTATAAAATTAAAGGAAGTAAAATCTGCTGTTTTGGGATTTACTAAAGCATTAAATCCATTAAAACATGAGCTGCCCGGAAGGAACAGAGACTACAAATGAGGCTCAAATCGAAGGTAAGACCG
Organism: Necator americanus; assembly: GCF_031761385.1. Classification (NCBI taxonomy): domain Eukaryota; kingdom Metazoa; phylum Nematoda; class Chromadorea; order Rhabditida; family Ancylostomatidae; genus Necator; species Necator americanus. The sequence goes on along the minus strand of NC_087372.1, from coordinate 24,651,191 downwards.
CACTAGGGAAGTTGTTGGTCCTTTTCATTTGACCTAGACCGGAACTCGCCGGAGTGAATGCGTGAAAGGCGCTCCGTCGGAAAATGAGCTGGACCTAGCAATATATGAATCGCTGTGAAAGAGTCGTGCAGGGTTTGGCGTTGTGTAGGATGCACAATGGTAGAGCTTGCTGCTTTATTCAAAAGGTTACAGAGAAGTATACAAAATTATACTTGTTCTACGCTAAGACATTGATTTTTTATAGTAGAAGAAGTACAAAGTGGCACAGGGAAACGGGAAATTTTGAATATAGTAGTGGCTGCCCTATTCGAAGCCAATGCAAATAGCGTTTCTCGACTTTGAGGCCGCGTTCGACTCTCCTCACCGAGGCCGTCTTCTCAACGAGATCCGCGCCGATGGAGTACCGGGAAAGTTTGTTCGCTTGCTTGATGACATGAATCAACGAACAACTGCTGCAGTTCGAACACCAGGCGGACGTACAACACCGTCTGAGGTGGTAACTGAAGTAAAACAAGGGACAGTGGCAGGACTCTTCCTGTTCAATTTCGCCGTCGACGACATTATGCGAAGAACAGTCGACCAGTGTCCTGCCGACATTGTCTTAGCATCATCAGGGTGCCCTTTGACTGAACTCGAGTACGCCGAAGATGTCGTTATATTCACGGAAAGCAGTACGAAACTTCAACATGTTGTCAAACTTGTATCGAAGCTGGCTGCAGCCTATGGACTACGCCTACGCCCTGATAATCCATCAAAAGTGACTCAAGTAAATCGTCTTCGCTTCTTTGGTCATATATTAAGAAGAACGGCAGATCGTCTTGTTCAACGAGTTCTTAGGAGTTTGTCGGGTTCGAGCTGGAAGAAGCCATCTGGCCGAAGACGGAAGTTCTAGACTGAGGTGGTGAAAGAGGACCTGAGTACACTCGGCGTGGATAGGCAGTTCAGGTGAGATGTAAGGTTTCGCAGAATATAGATTAGCGACGAATGGATTGATTCTGTGCAAGCTCTCGTAGAAGATTGAGAAGGTTGGGCAGAGCTGTGCTCAAGGACGGCACACCTCGGCGAAGATGCGGGTGATCGCGTCAGGCGATGACATCAGCCCGCCGATTAAATAAATAAATAAAAATAGTGGCTGCCCTGGCGAGTTGGCAGACAAATGGGAGTGTAGAATAGAGCTGGCACAAAACCTTCAGCCTACAATTAAATTGCCATTTAGTGATCATGGAACAGTGGATCACTTGCTGCGTACTCGTTGTAGAAAAAAACTGACAGTGCGACTGCTGCTCATCGGGAATCACGACATCATTACAACTGAGAACGTCACGCTGCAATTTCCAAAGCGCCCTTTACAAGTCTTTTTGTTTCAACAAAAAGACTTGTGAAGTCATATTTCTTACTCTTGCGAGAGTTACTTCAAAACTTTCCCTTTTTGGTGCCATCCTGTAGGAGAAGAAGAAACGACGAGCAAAATGAGCACTTTTGAAGAAAAGAGACGTTATGTTAGCGAATGGTTATGGCAGTTGGCTACAAATGAAATTTTAAATTTTCCCCTTAGATTCATACGGGAGCATCTTAGTCGCACGCTGCGTAAATACCGTACACGTCTATCAAAATTATATGTACATGACAGATATGAAATCGTTGCCGAAGACATTCTATGTAGTTCTATTATGAGGATATTTGTTTTGTTTTTTAAAATTATTTAATTTAACCAGGAAATTCACCGATTTACAGAATGAAGAACGAAAACACACTGTCGATATAACGCTGGAGGAATTAATGGAACAAAGCCGAAAGCAAAGAAATAACTGTATTCGGTCACCTGTAGATGGGAGATCAGGTAGTTTTCCTTTTACGGGAGGTGAAAAAGTCTTTATGCAATGTTGTTTTCCCCTGAACGCTTTAAAGCATCGCCTCAGGCATCGAATCTGACGTGGTATGGATTTTCCAGGGCCAGAGACAATACGATGGCGTAGACTGCAAAAGCGGGTAGTGAAAATCTATTCGAACGCGACGATGGGCAATTCATTTCGTTCGACGAATCGCAAGCGGGGGCGGGGCACAACGGTGGCGCGTTACAATAGAGGACGTCGTAAGGAACCGCATTCCAAAGCCGTCTGTTTACAGTGATGCTGGGAGAGAAGAGTGAGTTCCCACTCGTTTTTGTAATCTACTCGGAAATCCATACTACGTTATTCGTGGGGTGATGCCTTTAAAGATAGCGCGAGGAGCCTGCCGAACGTCCTAGCAGAAGAAACTGTTTGTCAAAGACAGTGACTGAACGGAATAAAGAAACCCTATATAGAAAGTTTACCAGATTCCATCAGCATTTAGTTTCTGCTAGTTTCAATGAGAATAAGATATTCTTTACTGCTTTGCGTTTCATTCAAAGCGCCATAAGGTGTGCGTTCGTTGCACAACACTTGAACTAGGCTTTTTCATAGCTTAGTGATTAGATTTCTTATGAGATCAACCATAAGAAAAGTTTCATGTGATCATGAAAAAAAGAACCTTTGTGGAAAATTAAGCATTTTTTCAAGAAGAATCACGCATGCAGACGGCATCAGAGACATAGTTAAGATATAAGTAAAGCGGCGGAGCGAGGTGTTCGTATGCGAAAGCAGGAAGCAGCAGAAGGTGTTCCGATACTTCTCAGGAATAAGAAAAGTGGTGAGCGGAGCTGATGGTGTGTCAAAGCAGGAAACCCACTAGCTTACTGGAGAAATCCTGCAGTTGAAGTGCCCGACACAATTGCTTTCACCAGTTGGTAATCGCGATATTTGTTCGTGCAGGGAATTCATCTGATAGGACTATAGGTTTTAATACATCGCAACGTTATTAATGGAAAAATGTACTGGAGCTTAGATTCTGACAGTGATTGCGACCTATACCATGGAGGAAAAGGGATAAGCGATGTATCCAACTCCTCCCCCATCGCATGCTCAACCTCACTAGCAAATCCGGCGATCCTAGAACGATGAAATGCCTGCTGGGAAGTGGCTGCATCGAACAATCGGCAACACAAATAATAAAGATCACCTCTTAAAACTTCGCTAACCTCGTCAATGTACGCAGAACAAATTAAACAACGAAGCACATACAATTACGTTTTCAAAGCTAAGGGCAGGTGTATTTCAGATATTTTGGATTCGAGCTCGACCCCGAGTGCAAGTTGGATAGATTTACACTGTCAGCACTTTACCATGTGACCTGAAGCCTGAAGGTCACCCTTCCCCCCAAATGATGTTAAAAGATAAAAGATAGAGCGCCCATAGTCAATCAATCTCTGTGCGGATGCACCTACACATTTGACTTACAATTCGTATGAGGCTCATGAATGCCTTGAAGGCCGCGAATCTGATGTGATGAGGGAATCTGCGGAAGAAACTAGAGATGGAGTCATAGATTGCGGGACACGGGGTGGTTCCTCTCATCTCTTCCTAACCGTAAAAAAAACGGCGTGGAAGAAACTGTTTCTTACGACATTTTCAGTGGCAATGCTCCCTTTGTGCTCGCGCCGCATCCAGGAGCTAGGAGTTGACCCCTATTGAGTCTTCTCACCTACCTATTCAAGTAGACCACTGATCAGGCTGCAGAGGGGATCGGAACGTGTAGAAAGTTGTAGCGTTCTAAAGCCGCTCGTGGGATCCCGCAGTCTACAATCCCATCTCGAGCTTTTCGCGCGGGTCCCAAACCACGTCGGATTCGTGGTATGCTACTTATAAAATGACTTGCAGTGTGTCAACTCTGCGCTTCTCTCCTCCCAAACAATTCAAACAACTGCCACCAATTGTTCACCCGATTGGATAAAAAGCTGGTTTTCACTACTGCGGTTTCGAGCCGTGGGTCGTGCAGTCGCCCCTAACATTTTGCTGACTATCACCCTATTACAGCCAAATGATTTTACTTCTCTCATTCCGCGAGCGATACCCCTAAGAGATGCATTCTCTGAATTGCTCGCTAGCAGTCTTCAAATATCTATTGAATAACCAACTTTCTCGCTCATTGAAGTGTTTTCTACCAATACCGTCAATTCGCTGCGTGAACAGAGTTCATAAACATACGGGAACAAAATGAATTTGAAATATGGCTAACGAAACAACAGTGTGTCACTGAAAAAGCGAAAACATCAAAGAGTGGAAATTTGATGCTTTTAAAAAAAAAACTATTATATACTAAGAGAAGCTATGTAGCAAAAAATTACCACCAGACGACAAAAAACCTCACCCTACACATCGGTCCAACACTACAGGTGATTGTGCAGGCCAGACACGCGCTACTCAAACGATTCTGACTTGAAGTGAGTGCGTAGGCGTATCCCCACAGGAAATGCTCATCGTCATGCACTTTATCCTTTAAGACGGGCGTTCTAATGAAAAATAGCGCAGTGAGTGACTTAGATAGTAGTTTGGCGACTTGGCACATCACCTCTCATATTTGACGGATGCGCTTGGATATGATTTATAAACCCTACTCTTGCGAAGTGTGTACACTATTTGATCATTTTTTATTTTATTATTTATAACTGTAGATTACTTACCGTATCTACCCAAAAATATCAGCACTGAAATACAGGTGCAAGGAAAGCGCAAAAAAAGGAATAGAGTAGAAGTAAAAAGAACGAGACGGGATTGAAAGGGAAAGGAAGAATAGCAGAACTCAAAGTCCGTAAGTGTGAAGCAGCGTCAGAGCTACGAGCGCCGCCGCGACTCGATCAACCTCTTCGCGTCAACGGCGCTCCGTTTGAAATCTGTAATCCTAGCAAAGCTCTCCAAAGCCACGGAGTATTTCATCGCCATAAATAGAGTAAGAATGAACTAAGAATCGACTCAAAAAGAAAGATCATTGTGTGTCCCAGGAGTAAAATCCGATGCTCAATTCGTACATCTAACGGACGTAATTAAACACCTACTTAAGTTTAGCAATTATATATTTTCCTGATTTGGTAGATTATTTGGCTTTTTCAAACAAATTCCCTTTAGAACATCGGGAACAGAAAATGGACGTATCAAAACTCGAAAATCCATATTAAAACACAGATTGCCTGCTGACTTATCTCTTCTTGAGCATCTTAATAAGTCAAATCAATCAAAATAGTTTCTGAATCGTTAATTGGTTGATGTGTGTAACAGAAAGGAAAAATAAGAAGGGAGGAGCATTAAGACTTATATTGCCAAGAAAGACACCTAGCGTCTTTTTTGTCCCCATGCTGTAACTTTTGTGGCGAAGATTTCAGAAAGGATAGGTTTTCAGCATGCGATTTAGATGTGGTTGAATGAAATAAAATGTAACACATGGCGATCGCCATATTCGATCTCCAACAACCTCTGCATAGGGGCATCTAGCTGGGTTCGCGAAATCAGAGCTTTCCATCCCACTCGGAACACACTGAAATAGAAGTAGAGGTTACGATACTCTCTTCGAATCCAAGACCACAGCGAGCAGAACAGGAGAGGCAGAATACTATCACACTTGTTATGGTGTAGACGTGGATTTCAATTTCAGTTTCAATTGAAGCACGACACAACTAGTGCTCAGCACTTCATCTATCCTTTAACAAAAACCAATGCTATTGATACAATAACTTAGGGACTGTCGGGAAGTGTGCAGCGGACGCGAGTTCGTTTCATGTTATTCAATTCATTTCGTCCACACATTTCATTCGTAATTCATTGGAACATGAAAAAGATGTGCTTACGTAACTGTAGCGGTTTCTGAGTGTAACTGAAGGAGACAACCTAGAGGCATCAGCCCCCGAATCTGGGGTGCTATGGATTTCCAACGGCCAAAAACTATACGGGGCAGTAGATTGTACGTACGAGTGGGATTCCGTTCATTTGTTCGCAATCGCCGCAAAAAACGGCTCGGAAGATGCAGCCCGTGCACACGGGTGGCGCGCTCCAACGGAACTCGCCGTGGGGACGCTCGGAGTTCTACGCGAGCGCGACGCGCTGGCGTAGAATACCGCCGCATCTTCACGCGCCGCATCTTCCGGGCCGTTTTTTGCGGCGATTAGGAAGAAATGAGCGGGATCTCACCCGTTTCTGCGATCTATGACCTACAGTTTTTGGCCATTGCAGATCCATACCATCACAGACACGTGGGGTGATGCCTTTAAGGTAATTCGTAGTTGGAGCGGGGTCGTGTGCTCCTACGCTTGCTCCCTACTCTGCTTCTGGAAGCTCGATCTTCCTTTTTCTTTTGGTAGTTTTACTGTACATGTCACAGATCTTCTATGTTCAGGTTTAGGGCCCGACTGACCTATTTATTCACTTCCAGAAATAACCGCGCGATTGATTGCCCCCTCCCGCAATTTACTCGACAACATATTCCCTATTGTTATTATTGCTCCCTGAAATAATAATTTGTTGTCAATTTGTCATTTTTACTTATCTGATCTTACTAATCATTCCGTTTATTGACTGAAAGAGCTAGATTGGGCAACAAAAAGGAAATACTTGTACGATACTCGATCCCTTTTCAGCAAAAAGCCTGTCACTGAAGGAAAGATAATAAACATAATGAAATATGTACATGTTCTCTGCTCCTGCTGTGAAAGATGACACACCTTGATAATGTTTACAAACCTATCTAGAGGAGCAAATCCGTGGATGTGCAGGTGAAAAGAGAAATTCAGTTCACCTAAAATAGAAACATCACATATGCCTTCCAGAAACTCATCATTCTGGGTCATATACGTGCTGGCGACCTGAATTTCCCTTGACCACCAACCGCTTTTGGGCGCATTCGAAAATTTCCGCTATTTACACGAGATCGGCAGGCGCCATCATGAGGACAAGGCTATTATGTTACGGAAATTCTGCGGCAGTACTCTCCTAATGGCCAAACTAGGGAAGGTTTTTTGAGGGGATTTAGGGTTTTGTCCAGAATTATAGGGTTTGGAGCATATTCTACAAGTATATCGGTCAGAGCATCAAGTGAAACTTGAAAATTCAGAAATCGGAGAACTTAGGTTTTCCTAAATCCACTGACTTCTGTGTTTGTAAAGACAAATTCTCATTTTTGCTGCGACACAAATCACATCCAGAGCCTTTTCAAATAAAGGAAATGACAACGTCAAAAATGCATGAGAAAGCCGTCTTCAAGCGGCAATAAGTCGCCGTTTTTTCCTCCTATGCGGGTGAGGAGAAAATTCACTTCGTTCACTTCTTCTTGTCCTATCGACGCATTGCACTTCTAAGACAAGATGCTCAGGACTGCGTGTAGTGAAGGAGGAAGAGCGGAGCAATTAGTTTCCTTCGGTCAGTACAATCTTGGTGCTTCCGGCAGTATCACTCGTTATGAGACGCTTTCGTGCATCAATCACACTCTTCCTCCTTTTTTTTTCATTCTCGTGTTCTTTTTATTCTTTGATCACAGCTGTGAAATGAACAAAACGAGCGGTAAAACGTCCATATGTTTGAAGGAGACAGCACCAATCAACTTCGGAGTGCACTCAATTTATATACATATTAAGAATGCATCGAAAGAGCAGATCTGTCCATACGTACTTTCGGTATTGACTGTCGTCATTATTGCATTCGCGAACCAGTACTGAGAACCACCGTTTGCAAAAATCTTTCAAAATAAAACATTATCAAGTGACTGGAAAAACAGGCAATGTAATTAAAAAGAGTTACAGCGAACGTTAGAGCGTCAAGAATGTCATGATGGATTCTCTTCGGAACTACACATTATTTGAATACCTTCAGAATAACTTAATAGTTCTCTTTTTTTCAAAATAGTGGAATACTTCAGCAAGTAACTGCACCCATCTGCTCTTCTTTTCTTTTGTAATGTTTCCCTTTTTCCAGATCACGAAAGAGTTGTCCCTGCGAGATCCAAGAGAAACATCAAGTGATTTTTCGAAGAACTCTGTGTTCTTTATGAACGTCGTTTTGCTCAGGCTCAACTGAGCACCGATTTTTCAGTATCTTTCTTCGAATCCGACCAGCATGTGTTCAACCTGTCTAACGCTTAGTGTTATCAGAAGGTCCATTCAGTAAAAAGAATGTAGCTTAATGCCCAATCTTCAACTTTCTCTCATGTATGATTCTCGTCGAATTTTACAAAAGGGTACCTCATAGAAAACATATTCCTCATCTCTCTTGAAGAGATCCGAACCAAAATGGTGGTCTCGCTTTGTGAATTTCGCGGCTTTCTCTCCTATCCCAGGAAGAAAAGTGTACCGGAGGAGGTTCCGGACCATCGACCGCGTGGCTACAACGGACCTCTGTCCGACTGCGCCACACCCGCCCTGAGACGTGATAAATGTGCCGAATATTCAAATCTAACTTGACAACCAACTGGCTTTCTAGTTCTTTCAACAATAGAAGACTCGAACCGGAGGTCTACTGCTCGAGAGGACATGAATCAGTACCAGATAAATGCTTTAATCGCCTACGATCCAGCATCAAGCTTCGAGCAAAGGAAAGTCAACTCCTCCTATTTTGGCTTTAAGGAAGTTGTTTAAAGAAAACCTTATTTTCTAAAAGCTATATTGGCCACTCCATCTTCAAGAGTGGTCGTTGTCACTACGTTCAACAAGGAATGAGATCATCTCCTCCTCCGGTACACTTTTCTTCCTGGGATAGGAGAGAAAGCCGCGAAATTCACAAAGCGAGACCACCATTTTGGTTCGGATCTCTTCAAGAGAGATGAGGAATATGTTTTACTCCTCCGTGGTCAATGAATTGGTACCAGAGTTGTCTAGGAGGAAAAACACACTGACCTGATTATCGGCTGGCCCCCAAAAGTCATTGTATAGGCCAACGTGCGTTCTATAACCTCAACTATTACGAATTTCAGTAAAACGCGTTGGCACATCCCAAGTGGATTGATAAGCCAGTGACTTCCTTATGATATCTCTTCGTTCTTGGAAAGTAGATTTATTAAAGAGAAAATTTTCAAATCCGATATTTTAGCATGTATTTCACTAGTATAATCTAATGGTACCTTTTTTAAGCCTAAGAGCAGAGGTGAGAACATGATGAAGCCGTCTGTAGTAGAAATGACCTACATTTGAGAATGCCTCGTTGCTCATTTAGAGTTGCTTCTAACTCGCGCCATAATTGTAGATAGCAATTGGCAGTGATTAATGGACATGCCGCGAAAAGATTTTCGAGAAGCAGTCATAGCCTTCGCAAATGCCTCAGAAGATTAAGAGAACTACAAAGAACAAAGAGAAAAGTGGAACAGGGATGATAAAATAATGACTACAGTAGCCACTGTCTTTTCGCGCTATTTCAGACTTCATCTCGTCAGCTAAGTGCAACCAGTGCGCGGTATAATCTCCTCTTCCCACCGTCGGCTACTAAAGAGGTCTAGGACTGCAAAGGAAGTGACAACATATTGACAAGAAGACAGAAGAACAGACTGTGAAGAAGTGAATTTGCACATTTGCACCACATGTTGGATGAGCTGAATTTGAACGAATTTCTTCAGTTCAACAAAAACCTTAGTTTCAAGTATTGTTCACCTTGCTGGCCATCCTAGAACAGACGATAGGAATATGGCTGTTAAAAATTATCTTCCCATTCGGCTTTTCTTTACTATCGCAATCGTTGTCGATCCCGACCAGGTAAGAAAATTAGTTTTGAATGTCTAGAATACCAAACTGAAGGCTGTATTTTTGTCTTCAGTTCAGCATTCTAGACGTTGTTCCTCGACAAATGTACATCAACTCTGCACAACTGTGGTATCTCTGTTTCTTTAGGTGGGAGATCATCTTGATCACTTTGTCTCCCGTTGTTCGTCGATTCGCTCGATTGCATTTTTCCATGACTACAAAAGTCTACATCCGCGATCTCTAGCAGTTTTGAGAGTTACAGTAACCGCCAGTGAAAATTAGATAAAAGGGTCCAAAGTAGACCCATCCTGCTGTAATTCCAATAAGAAGAATAAGCTGCACTCAAACAAAAAGAAGAATGGCTTGACTGACTTATTCGGCGGGCGGATGTGTGGGATGTTAAGGCCTAACGCGGCTATCCGCATCTTTGCCGGGGTGTGTCGTCCATGAACATATCCGAGCCCATCCTATTTGATCTTCAGCTAGAGTTCGCATAGAAACTGTCCATGTGTTTTTTATTCTTATTCCACAAGCGGCAGAATCTTACGGCTCGACTAAACTGCGTTTCAACGCCAAGTGTCCTTAGATCTTCCTTCACTACCTCCGTCCAAAACTTTCTTTTACGACCAGGGGGCCTGTTCCAAATAGGATCTGGAAGCATCTTCTGGACAACTTGGACAAGCCGATTAGACGGTCTCATCATAACGTGACCATAGAACCAGAAATGGTTTTCCATGACTCCTTCAGAAGGCCGAGCAAGATGTTGACCTTTTCCATTTGTCATCCGTCGGTACACCATATCCACCTTCGAGTAAAGTTCTTCGTTATGGCACACCATCGGCTAAAAGTAGCCTACCAGTCGTTTAAACAATTTTCCCTCCTTGCAGTCAAGCTTCTCCATCATCGCCGACGGCACTGCCCAAGTCTCCGATCCATACATCATGAAAAGAAGAATAATAAGAGAAATTAGAGCGGAAGTGCAATTCTAGGTTTGCAACATACTTTATTGAGCTCAGGAACTGATCTTTATCATCTTTCCCAAACTTGCGGGTGGAAAAACTTTAAACAAAAAAGGTAAGTTCTTTTTAAAAAAAAATTGGTGGGAACAATGGGGATAACTGCAACTGGGGTTACACTACTGTTCAACTTGCAATAGTTTTTCTATTTAAAAAATATAAAAAGGAAAGAATTTCTCTACATCCACGATTTACTATCACTTTACTGTTGCGTAATCCACCTTTGAGGTTAGCATTTTCATTCTTGGATCGCGAGGAATTACTGCGCTATCCCCTTTCAACGATAGAGGACACCATTTTTTTCTGGATATAACTACCTATGCGAATTTATCCTTGACCATTCTCGAAATTAATTTAATTCATTCTGCTGCTAAATTTTTACCAAGGGCAAAAGTCGTGATCCTGGACGTCGTACTCGAAGTTTTGAACTGATACAACGAACAAAAGTTCATTGCATTGGTTCAGGAATTTGAAACTTGTGTGATAGTCTTGTATCAAGAACGAAAAGAATGTCCGACAAAAACTGTGAAAAGTGTAGGTAGACGTGCTTTTCAGTTGGCTCACGGTCCAGCAATTTAGTCAGCTTTCAATTTTCAATTCTACTACCTTCAACAGAAAAAAAGAGAAAAGCAAAGGCTTCTGTCAACAACCCTGATCCTTTAGACCAAAGTAGCATGGAAGGGAAATGATAAACTTGAGTTTTGAAGCAAAGGTATTGCTTTGCGGTGAACTCTAAAAGTGGAAATGCGCTATACAAAAGGAAGGACATGACTTCACAATAGAAAAAAAATTGTCTAACTCGTTAAAAAAAGGAACCAAAAAAAAGAAAGAAGACAAACAAAAGGAACCCCTAGACATGAAGATGGCGAATTTTAGCAGTACTGGTGACGGGTTAATGAATCTCGTCACAGAGTCCTTGTCGTCACCGCAGTCCGTCAGATCCATGCGGAAATGAAGGCGTGATTTAGGTATCCTGGCAATGATTCGTTTGTGGATAAAAAGAGTCAAGCGGTGAATATACATTCCTACGCTTTAACACAGCTTATCTTGCTATATCCTGCTAATGGGTCTTGGCATATTTTTTTACTTAAAGAAAGTTAAAAATTTCCTTATTTTGTTGGTGCAAAAACCGATGATCAACAAAGTAATTACCCTCATTATCGGCTACATCTAGCCACTTAGAGGCATCATCCCACGAATCTGGCGAGGTATGTATTTTCGTTAGAGTATACCCATACTGTAGATTATGTATACAGGGGTGCTTCGCTCATCTCTCCCTGCATCAGTGTAAACGGGCGATTCCGGAGCGCTGTTCCTTGCGGCGTCCTCTATTGGAACGCGCCACTCTCGCGCCCCGCTCCTGTATTTGATTCGTCAAATGGAATAAATTACTTATCGGGACGTCCGAATGGATTTTCGACGAATCGCAGGCGGGGGCGGGGCGCTAAGATGACGCGTTGCAATAGAGATAAAGGAAAAAAGGAACCGCATTCCGAAGCCGTCTGTTTACAGTGATGCAGAGAGGGATGAGCGGAACCACCCCCGTATACATAATCTACGACCCCATATAGGCATACTCCAAAATTCATGCCACGCCAGATTCGTGGGATGATGCCTTCAATAGCGAAAGTCTTAGTGCTCTTCTTCCAGAAAGAAAGAGGTTGTGACGATAAAAATCGTTGATTACGTTTTTGAGCTCATTGCTGTCTTTGAATGCTTTCTTATTTCTCACACAAGTCCTGTTTCAGAGCCCGGAACTGGTGGTAATCGGGTGGGACGAGGTCCGGGCCATAGAAAGGGAGGAGCACAGTCGTCCAGCCCGTGCCCTCCCGAACCTGCCGTGTTAGGTTTGGCGCGTGAGGTCTCGCTTGTCATGCAGCAGCGCTACATCGAGGCGTGCACTGGGTCAGCCAATTTCTGGATTCAGATTCGGACTTCATGTACAGATTCCAGAACAGAACAGGGTCCGAATCCTACAATACAAAAAAATCAAATGTGTTGAAAAAGATGTACAAATACTCAGTGCGAAGCCACTGCGCAGTGTTTGCACCGCGAAATCGCTCAGATCATAATGCATAGCACGGCTTGGAAAAGTAGAAACCAGTTCCGTTCCACTGCACCGATTCTACCGAGGAAAAATATGTTAGAATAGTACCAGACGATCTGTGAACTAAGAAAACAACAGCAAGCAGTTGTAGTAATGTTTGTTTACAGGTACAAAAATACAATTACTCCAAACTTGACTCTTTGAAACTTTGTACCTGGAAAGTCAAACGAAAGAAATGCAAGAAATGGATCTAACCACAGCGCGACTGCGATGTTAGCGGATCACCGGCTGTTCGAGTTGCGCCACAAATGGTAATTAATAACGCTGTTTCTTGCATCTGACCCCGTAAACAGCCCGCAAACACCAGCTCTTTGATCACATGCATTCTTCTTTGCATATCATGATTGGATTTTTGGCTGTTATATAAAACGTTTTCAATGTTTTTTGCGCTGGAATATCTGGTTCACGCGCCAAGATCGTGAGAGCTATAGTCAGGTCAGAACGACATGAACCACGGACAGTTGCGTAAGCGGCCGCTCTCGGAAGCGGTGGGATATAGACAGCGGTTGGCATCGGGTGGGACCATGGCGAATTGCAGGGATGGGTGGCGGTAGCGAGGATCATTACACGATCCCAAGCGCTGCGCTTCACCGCTCCGCTTCGAGCGCAGACGTTTGCACAGCTGTGTGCTTCATGTCGTTTTGACCCAACTATATCTTGGAAGGGGTGTTGTCATAATACTGTCTGCGATGAGCACCCAAAAGGGTTGATGTTTTTGATTTTACGAGTGCGTCTAGGTGCTCCTTGAAGCGGGTACATAGTGGTCTTCCTGTTTCGCCGATGTACTCAGCTCCATAACTGACAGGTGATTAGATAGATAACCGCCGATACCACGTAATCACCCTGCCTTCCATTCGGATAAACGACACAGTTTGTGTCTCACAAAGCCTGTCAGAGGCACGATTGCAGAATAGCTGCTTCTTCATGTTCGCAGGTGTTATGTTCACTACTCCAACTGACTCTTGCGTCGTAAACTTGCTCACACTTTCTTGCTTATATCACTCGGAATAAAAGAAAGGCAGAAGAGGTTATTTGTCGTCTATTCTACCAAGGTGCACTGGCGTTCTGTCACATGGCCCCGTTTTGAATGGGAAACGTTTGCTGGGCACCCTTTAGACTTAGCAATATGGTTAGCATGTTTGTTGAGGCAATGCGCCCTTGAGCCTCACATTGTCGTTGCAGCTATCTTAAACGTATTTGTAATGACTGATTTTTTGGTCTTCCAGGGTAATGAATTAGAATTCTCTTACAACTCGGTTTTCGGTATAACTTTGTTTCCCAATATCTCCCGTACAAATAAGCCTGCATTCACAAATGAGCCTGTATTTCAGATTGAGAGACGGCAGCCAATTCCTCTCATTTTTTTCTCCTCGTGTAGCTCAATCTGTCGGGATTCTTTGTTCAAAAGATCGAAGCAAGTGCCCATTTTGGTTTGTCTTGGACATATAACGCAACAATCATCTATACGTCGGCAGTACAAAAGAGGTTCACGTTTCAGTAATTGTTTTTCCACCTAGAACATAAAAGCAGGGGCTAATATGTAAGCAAGTCTTTGTTTCATGCCCAAGCTTCTAATACGTCTATAGTATTGTGCAGCGAGATGCAGAACGTTAAATTCAGCAGCGCCAATACTTGCTGTACGTATGGAGGATTTTTTCGATAGAGAATTTCTTGCCCCACAACACCTTTTTGCTACGATGTTTTTTTTATTGTAAATTGTTTTCAGATAACTGAGACATGGTATCTGCTGGACAAAATGAAGCATTTTGTCACTACTTGTTTTTTGCATTCGATGGAGGTCGCTGGAGTTGATATTGGTGTTCTGCGTGGAGGAGTAGTGTTTGAAAATAACGCAATTTTTCTTCGCACTTCAAGAAATATTGCAAATTAATTATAAGCTTACCATCTACTGCTGTTCCTCCCATTTTTTGATGCTTCCTCTCATCAACAAAAGTTTTTAGCTACCTTAGCGTCTTGATGCTTTTTCCTGATGTCTATTGTTTTTGCATTATTTCACGTTTTTCCCTGTCTTACTTCGTCCTTTTTTCGGATTTTTCCACGCCTCATTTAATGCCTTCAACGCATAACACAAATCTCGCAAACAGCTTCAGCGGATTTATAACCTCGATTAATTACGGAAAATTGGAGGTGTTAAGAATGCTCCATTATGTTCATCTGACCCTCCAATTTAACGATCTGAAAAAAACAAGAATCAATGATACCAAATAAACGGAGCATTGTAGTTTCGTAGGACGAGAAATTCTCTATCGAACTGATCAAAACGTCTTGAAAATGCTTCTCACTCCTTTTTGTATTTTTCGCTTGAAAAACGCCTAACACTTATTCCTGAACCTGATCTATGGCGTACACTACTGTTTATTTTGAAGAAGCTGGAAGAATGTTGAGCTTGTGTACATTACATACAAAGTACATTTGGCTGGTAAAAGGAGTGGAAGTTCGATGACACCGGCACAAAAATGAGAGATATGGAAATAAGTTTGAAGTAGCGTATATGATATTAGCCGAGAAGGAAATATCTGCCAGGAAGGCGTTGAAAGCATTCTGGATTCCCTTCGGGAATCCATACATAATTACCAGAAAAAGGGCTTATGTATTACTAGTCACGTTTCGTTGCTGTTTCGCTTTGTGAGCTATATGATTGTCCTTTGGTGACAACGTGCAAGAATGCGGAGGTCTATCGAACCCACCAGTCGGTGAGACTGTTCAGTTTCTTCTCCTCTGTGGAGTTTTTGCAAAATGTACTTACAACGCCATCGAGGCTTGACAGTTGACAATGATAGAAAAATTTGACATTATATCCCGTATATATATACTCTTGGAAACCTCGGATCATTTTCAGCATTTTCAGGGCTTTGATAAAGACGAGGGTCCGAAGCGTCAGGTCATAAATAAAGTTTCATCAAAACCTCACTGAGAAAACAAGGAATCATGAAAATCATTCTTTTTTCATAAATATCGCTTCCAGAAAAGAATAACCCGAATGAAATCCCCAGAATATGCTATATTACTATTTAGATATTAAAATGTTTGTTTCGCTTTTGAAGGGTTGTAGAGGTATCAAAAATAAAAATCTGCTCTGGAACGACTTTGCCATAATCGTATTTCGTATGGTACTCCAGTGGTTGTCCCAGTAATGCCAAATCGGTTAATGGGAACGAAGATGTCGTCTGCCACATCTTATTGTAATTTCTCAAAGTTCACATTTCACCGATTAGGATTTATTTGTGGACAAATGGTGAGCTCTTGAAGAAAATATTCAAATGCAAATAAATGGCCCGTGACTTTGCTAGAGTGTTGAATTTCTCTTCTTTGTGGAATTGCGCCGTCTGAATTTCTGGATTGCTTAAGAAGGTACACAGAAAATAAGCTAAACCCGTAAATCTACATTTTCTGATTGTTTCAGCGAATTTCAAAGTTCGGAGACTAAAGCAATATCGTGATAATATCGAGGGAACAGTTGAGAGACAGGAAAGTAAAAGTAGTAGATTGTGAAATGAAGATGAAAAGAATAAGGAAAGAAAACGATGGGATGATGCTTCGAACTTTTCCAGTGAGAATAAGGAAGGACGGCGAAAACGTTTTCTGGAGTATTCGAATTTCCTGCCACGTACTTGTAAGGTCCCTGAAGGGCACAATGCTGCTCGATGATCCACAACTCGCAGTAGCTGCTGGAGGAGGAGGGTGCGCTAATGCTCGCTGGGGAAATTGCTCAGATGAAATTTGCTCTCGATTATGAGATTCGCAGGGCGGAGCAGGTCGAAAATCTCGTCATCTCAAACTTGAACGCGAGTCGATGCCGGGTCCTATCAAGTTCTTCCCGTATCTGTACTATGTGTAGGAAGCTCCTAAGTAAGGGCAAGGTATTATGAAGGTACACGATCCATGCTGCTTTCATTCTTGATATACAGATGAAATGTGCTCGTAAATTATTGCAAGCCTGTGCAATCATATGCAACCATATTTGCCTTCCTAGATGAATAGTAATAATAATAATAACAATAATAATAATAACAGCAATAATGATAATAACAATAATAATAACAATATAAAAAGGATAAATTCTGGTGTATCAATCCTCGTACGAAGCGCCAACGCCTTTAAATTCAATTCGGAGTTGAGGTTCTTGAAGTTCACGAACATGTGGTAGCCTATACGGCTGTTAACACGCGTAATATTGATGATATAAAAACTAATAATAAGTAATGTGCCAGCGTAGTGTAATGAACTTCAAAATGATATAGACGTCCAACCTTCACCGAGCGGAATTGGATATCCATCGGTTCTGAAACTTAAAATCATTGGGTTTAGATACATATATGCTGGTCGCACTTTTTTTTTCCAAAGTTTATCTATTGTTCCACGTTTTTCCTAGAACAGACAACAACTAATTATTTTCCTTAGAACAGACAACTGCGAGATAGTCATTTTTCAGTATTTTCTTCACTTAGTACAAATTCTTCTCACTGTTCCAATAGCTTACTGATGTTTTGGATTGAGGAGTAATTTCTGACACTTTTTTTAAACATAGAAATGCACATGGAGAAAAAAGTGCCGGCAGCATAAAGTTTCATATAGTTTTGTAAGAAGTTTCTCGCTCTACAAGGCAGTTGCATTTTAGTTTCCCGGTTATATCGAAGTATGTTTTTCTCGGGTCGCTGAACTGTGTCAAGCGAAGAAAAAGAAGCAGTTTCGACACCGTCTGTTTATTGCACTTAATCGAGGTGCTGAAACCATCTTAGCTGCCCCCTTATGCTTTCTGTGTAAAGGCCGAATGAGCCAGGAAAAACTTCAAAAAAAAACCAAAAAGAAGGGGGAAACGAAGAGAAACATCGCGAAAAAACACCGTTAGGTATCGAAAAATGTTACGAGCGTTAGTGAGAGACTGCGAAAAAGAAGGAATGAATAATAAAGAAGAGTAAGATATTGTTTAATTCAACATAGTTTTTCTTTCGCAAAAAATCGAGAAGAAACGAGTTTTCCCCTATCTGTGACAATTACTCAACCGAACTGTGATTCATTACGAAGACAAACAGCGCGCAGTGTTTTTTTTTTGCATTATCCCTTCTCTTCACACAGCTCCAATCTCGGCTTCAACAGCCCCATCTTCTCAAATAAATTCAAAAAACGAATGCTGTCAAGAATGCTCAGTTTGATCCATTTGGCACTTCATTTTTGACTGAAAAAACAAGAATCAATAAAAAGAAAACGTCAGAGTACGGCCATTCCGTAGATCGGGGATTTTGGTATCGAATGATGCACAGCATTTTGTCAGCAGTTTCTATTTCTATGTACATTTTTGAAATCAAAAGACATGAATTAGGCCGACAACTTGCGCGCTGTCGGTGCAACGCACAAATGCTTCAAGATGTTTCTTAATTCTATAAAACAACGAGAGGAAGATGTCGAAAATGGCCTTCTTTGTCTGTTTGGTAAAGCCTTACTTTGATCTGAAACAAAGATTTAGTTAACGTCTAAATAAAAGTGATAAACACATTTGTAACGGAGCAAGGATGATGGAACAGTGTCGGCGTCAAATTTGTAACTTGACAAGAATTTGTCTACTTCAAAAAGAAGAAAAAAAACGTACTCCTTAACTACATAGCTCTGAGAATGTGTAGGTTGCTTTCTTCATGCGCTACGTTCCTAATTTTTCTTCTTTTTCTTTTCGGGTACTACAACAACCATAACCAATGCCACTGTATCTTCTGCACATTTATCATTTAGAGTTGTAAAATACCACTAGATCAGACCAATGACTATTCATTCACGTTCCATTCTTTCTATGACACCAGTAACGTTTAAGCTCATTGCAAATTCATGGTGAACTTTACAAAAAGTCGCTGCCCAATTGACAAGTGTTTTCATTTTCACTGATTTCCACGTGAAACGTCTCCTTTGCAGTTGGAGCCTACTGACAAGAACAGCAAATGAGTAGATTTTTTCTCTCAACGATGCTATCCACAATCATAATTGGCGAAAATCATAATAATATCTTTTTATCCTCCCACACAAGTCTGGTACCAATTTATCGACATCGGAGGGATGAAAGGATTGGTGAGCACTATGGCGGTTTCGAACCTCCGATCGATCGTGCAGGAAGCGGAACCTCTGACGGCTACACTACTGCTCACTACACTGGTGTTATATTTGCGTGGAAGGGTAAGGATATGCGCTGGATTCGTTAAGCACTACGGGTTCTGAATTAAAATCGAACTTTTTCCGAAAGGAATGATCAAGGCATTTCATCTTTCATCTTCTGTAGCTTGAAAGCATTTTTTTGTTATCCTGGTAGAACACCACAAAGTTTTAATTGTAGTCACTCGAAGTACTCGAACTCGAAGTAGTACTCGTTAGAAAATAGGCACGGCTTCGGTAAGTATCGAATCAACAAAAAGCCACCCCTTTAGACATCGATATTCGCAGCAGCTCTTATCTTCTTAGAAAGGTTCAGATTTTCTGTGGGTCTGCGACTTGAGTTGTTCGAACACTGAACACTGCGGTGCTACACTTCCGCAAATCAATATGGAAAACAGGAAGCGGGTGAAGGTTGGTGGTTCTTCTGTTATTTCTGCGACCCATGGTCGCAGCAGAAAGTCTTGAACCAAATGGGTGCGATCGAGGGGGGTAAAAGGAAACGGAAGTTCGTGTCAAGTAGAGAATGGCAGTGCTACGCGGCGGATGCGTCTCGATCACTGTGCTGAAGAAATTCGGCGTGGACCTCAAATAATATGCCCGTTCGCCCTCTCATAAGAGCCGTTTAATCATAAAAGTGGCTCCCATGGCAAGCATAATATGTGCGTAATGCTTGATATTAATTCTAGGAAAAGATCGAGTAAAGATTAGGCAGAAAAAAATCTTACTTCATGCCAGACAAGCAAAATGTCGCACATTCAAAACGAAAGGGGATTAAAGTCAGCAATGACCAAGTAAGCTATGTTCAACACTTTAATTTCAAAAGTCGCACCTCTAATTTTAATTTCAAAAGTTTACAGTTGAGGGAGCCTGACCCAAAGATATATCTGTGGTAATTAAAATTGCCCTCCTCAATTGTTTCAAAGTCTTCGACCTCCAGATGGTACAAATCTTCGATTTCCTGCACGTAATTCATTCCCGACGCAGCTATAATTCCTGAAAACAAACAATATTTGTTTTCAAGTAGTCGTTAGTGGAAATATCAGTTGTCTTCCTAGACTTCCCTGCAAGGATTAAGCAAGAGAATTATGTACATAGCTGCTTGTTCCTGAAAGTCTTCGCAAACACACTCATGGCTACCTGACTTCCGACAATTATAAGTAATTAGGCTAAGCTGGACCAAACGAATACCTCAGCAATATTTGATTTGGTTGCGTCCAACAAACCAAACATTGAGATTTACGCACTGAACTCATGTCAACAAATGACGTGACGAGACCTCTGCATTTCTAATACTGACCCAGGGCAAATAGTACCATATACTGTAACTCAGAGCAAATCCGTAACAAAGAAGTTTTGTTGCTGGGCTTTGAAAACCCTACTGACCTGCAACATAAAAATCGTTTGCGTTCCATTCCACATTTCCACCCTACATTTCATTTGATGCGCCTTTCTGGAGGGATTTTGTTCACTTTGCTGTTCATCGTGCCCAACGCGTTGACGACAATTTCGCTGAATGGTGCGCGGTATATTATTGTAGTCAAATGTGTTGTTTTCCGTTTGTTGTTTTGTTTTCCGTTCAAATAATCAGCTTAGACTTAGAAGTATCTCATGTTGCCATCCACAGACTATCCATTGAATGTCAAGTTTTATTTATATTTATATTTGTTTTATTTTTCACCAACAATTACAAAGAATTACCAAGAACGTTCATTACAACAATCAACAATTATGATTTGTTTGGAAGCAATCTAGACAGCAAAATTTGTTCCACTCACTGCATTTTGCCCTGGTCCTCTTAACCATGTTCAGGGCAGTCGATCTGCCCGAACATTGCTAAGAGTTTCAGAGATCGAACTGTAGCAGTCCCTAGCCTTTGCATCTGAATCAGAACTTGAAGCAGTCCAAGAACTCGCCACGTTCCGCTTGCGAGTTCTTGGACTGCTGATCGAAAGATGAAAGATGCTGATGAAGTAATTGATTCTGATTTTCTTAACTTTCTCGCAATACAAAAATCAAACCTTGACCAAGGCAGTCTGGGTTATGAGATGAAAAAACCACCGGATATGCCGTTTGGCCATCTTCCTCACAAACGGAGTACAGGCAGCCATCTGGTCGTTGAGGTCAACGAATCCTTTCATCACGTTATATTCAGCAACAGCCAAGTGCTTGCCGTTTGGATGAAAGCTGGCATCGTGTTTGGTAATTCACATACGAAGGTCCTTCTTGTCCTTCCATTTAAATTAATTTTCCAATTTTTTGGATTTTTTTGATTTTAATATATTCTTTTAATTTTGTTTAATTTTTAAATTATTTTTATGTAATGTTAACTTCAGCTTTTCATTACATATCTTTTAATACTTAATTTAGAATTTTTGATTTTTTAAACTAATTGTTTGATATTTTTGAATTTTAATTTTTTAACTCTTGGTTTTAATGTTTATTTTAATGATCATAATCAATCATTTATTTAAAAGTCAACAAACTTCCAACAAAGAAAAATGTGTCGCCCACAGGACACTCATGAAAAAAATGGCTCGTCGTCAACGTGCTAAACAGCGTTTGACAATGGTTAACCAGTGAAGCAAGATGAAGTCAAATCAGAAGAGAACTTCTGAAATAAGGGATCATTTTCGGTTTTAATCTGGATGACCTGGTACGGAGTAGCGAATGTCGTTTCTTCGTCCAATTAAACACACACTCTGTTTTCGCTAATTCAGAAGTGCTTATGTTCGATTTTATTCTCGACAAGGGATTGAGCCACAGGAAGAGAAAGGGTGAATGAAGTGCATAGCCATCATCAATCCACACTAAATTCAACAGCGGGCACCCTAACCCTTTTACTTCTCGTGCAGGTTTGACCCGCAGTTGAGGTAAAAGGTTAATGTGCTGGTTGTTGAACACTTTTTTGGATTATGCCATCACCTTCGACATCAATTCAGATTCGTTCGAGATTTTTGATGCCTGATGGATGCAATCCCACAAAGTGGTTTGCGGTGACCATCCCGTGCACCATCGTCACTGAGTCACTGACAGGGTGGTACGCGTTTCAGGTGGGTTATGCCTGTACGGGGTCGTAGATTGTGGGGAAGAAGGTGATTCCTTTCATCTCTTCCCAATCGCCGGTAAAAATCAGCCCGGAAGATGAGGCTTCGAGCGTCTCGCGGCGCTGTCGTCTACGAAGAGTTGTATTGGAGCGAGCCAGCCTTGTGCACGCGCCGCATTTTCCGGGCGTTTTTTTTTACGGCGATTAGGAAGAGATGAGCGGAATCACGCTCTTCCTCACAGTCTACGACATCGTAGAGGCATAACCCCCTGAAACCCCTACTACCCCATTATTCGTGGGGTTATGCCTTTAAGGCAAGACTTGCACTAATTTACTGACCCCGGTGAGTTGGAACATCATTTGAAGGATCACTATCGAACCTAATATGCAGCATCCCTCAGATGAATCTGAGTGGCCCATCTGAAAGAGAAGAAATTCATTCCTAGCTTCTTCCCAAGTAGAATTCTCTTTGTTAAAATAGCATGGTCAGTGGTCATGTCATGGTGGTCAGTTCCCTCCCTCGCTTAAATAAATAAATGTTAGACAACTTTTTCTTCGAAAGAAAATGGAAGTATTCCTCAAGACAACTGATAAGTAGGCCAGCTGCTTTTGTTCAAGAAATGCGTAACGCAGAGCTTCGCCTGCAATCTGCGCTAAGAACCAATTGCAGATCAAATTGTTAAACAAATCGTATAGAGATTCTCTTACGGACCATCAATCCATGGGAGAACCACATAAACCACATAGGTCATGGGATGGATGAAACATGTTAGGGAGTTGAATACTAGTTTTACTAGTAGTTGAATACTTTATTGTAATATGATTGTCAATAATTGCACAAATTACGGAAAGCGAAGTGACCGCTCATGCTCTGCGAGCACGAGCGCGAAGACGGGCGAGAATCTCGTTGTCGGATTTGTACTGGGTGTCGAAAGGATCATCGAACTTGCACCCGATGCGGTAGTTGACGGTGGAGTTGAGGCACTTTCCGCTTCGCCACAAGTATCGTTCCTCAGCACGCTGAAGAAGTAGCGGTAGATAGATGATGACTGTGTAGATTTTTTTTTACCAAAAAGAGCAACTGGAAAGAATCCCACCTTTTCAATCTGATATGTGATGTAGTTGAAGCATGCGCGGTGACCTTGGTCGATGTATGAGATGAAGACGGTGTGCGAGTTGGGACAAACTATGTCGCAGTACTCTCTCTCCTCTCCTTCGTGATCCTCCTAAATTTTGAAATTCGCTTGCCAGCAACGATGGTAACCGACTCAGCTCAGTATATTGTGGTTAGCCAATTAACCTTCCAACATCCAAGACCTTTAGGTACTGGTCGGCCGGTTTCTAGCTCTTCTTCCTTGAGGATCAGCTGGCACTCAGCCCTGTAGAAAACATTGTGTTAGACGAATACAGGCGAAGTTCAGCGCAAAGGGATCAAAGAAGAAGCATTTACCTGTGCGGACCACCCCGAATGGTGTTCGTGGGTGTTGAACATTTCAGTTCTCGATATTCTGCAAGAAAGCAACAGGTTGAACTGTGAGGTTAGATCTTTACGTAGTGAAATAAAAAAACTCTCAAATCCTCAACAAAACTCGAAGCGCGGCAAACAGCAAACAAATCTCAGCAACTTACGATGGAAGGCGATTGCGAATGCGATTGAGGAGACAGCGATTAAAAGATGGCGGAGCATGTTTGAGATGGTACTGATACCATCAAGATTTCGGAAAAGCCTTATAAGCCAACGTACCCGGATCGAGATAACCGGTCTGCCTTGCACAATCAAAGCAAAAGGCTAGTGGAGACCCGTTTCTCGGTCCGATTACATGCTTATTCTCATAACATACATCATATACGGCTAAAGATCAGCTGAGATGACGTCAGCGCCCGATGACCACGAAAACGAAAATTGTGGAAAACTCCAGACTCCGAGGAAAGGGGAGAGGAGTCATGCGTCCTCATTTCGTCCTGCAACCAAATCGTTTCAGCACTGTCAAAAAGTCCAACCCAGAATCTTTCTTAACATTCTTAGCTACCTTTAATTATATTATTATTCAATTATGCACTGTTTATTTTATGTTTTTCATTTAATTTATTTAATTCATAGTACTAGTTGCAGATTGAATTCAATCCGAAAATTTCCACACCTTATTTGTAGGAAGAAAATTCGAAAATTCTTGAGTTAGGAGCAAATTTCCTTCTTTTTCTCGGAACTGCGCCAAAAAAAAGGAAATTCATTCAATATGAAGCTGCGTCTAACCCAAAAATGGGGAATTCTGTTAATTATCCATACGCACACATATAACATAAGAACTATCGGCTACCTTAGCAATATCATACTTAAAGTACTCACTTCTTATTTTCAGAAGAAATTGGAATTTAAAAAAACCGCTGGTGAAAAAATGTCGCGTAAAACTGCAGCGATTTTCATTGGAAATGATTTTCACAAAGTGAAAACGGACATAAGATAGAATATGGGAAGCGGAAGCATTGCGAAGAATAAAGGAAAGTATAAAGTTTGCAAAGAACTGATGTCCAAAGCTTCGGCTTCGAACTTTCACTCACACTTCTACTTCGCATCCTTTTTTAGCACTGCCATTTTTGTCCTTAGTAATATTAGCAACCAAAAATGAAACAATTACCGTGCTTTCTTCACCACAGCACTACGAAATAGTAGCTTCTTGAGGCTTTCATAAGCCTTTTTTTTAATGAGGACTTGCACTATCTCAGTGCTGTAGGAAGGAGTACCGATTACTTACTTTTTTTTTCTCAAAAAAGTGATGATGCACACGATGATTGCAGAAAATTTTCGTTAGAAAAAACTTGCCAGGTAAGAGCGGCCTACAGTTATTTACCAACAAGTGGAAATGTTAATTTTACACCATTTCAAAGATAAAAGATAAGAAGGATAAAGTCACTGGCGTATCGATCCACTTGGATGAGCCAACGTGTCTTACTGCAATTCGTAATCGTTGAGGTTTTCGAACGCGTGTTGGCCTATACTGACTTGCGGAGGTTAGCCGATGTGTCAAGCCGGTGTTTCTATCCTCCCAGACGAGTGTGGTGTCAATTTGTCGGCCTCGGGGGATGAAAGTCTTGGTTTGTACTAGTGCGGTTTCGAACCCTCGACCGTGTGGCTAAAATGGACCCTTAACCGACTGCGCGACATCCACCTTTTGAAGAACAAATTAAACATGAAATGTTTCCTAATCACAGGAGCAACCTAGTGCGACCGTTCGGTGGGAAACTTTTTTCTGCTTCCCATCAACTGCTTTTTTTGTTTTCTTTCTTCGATTACATTTTCGTTACTCCTTAAAACTATGAAAAGGTGAGGGACAGTGTTACGCTAACTTCCCGCCTAAGTTTTCACCTCTTAATACTAAGTAGTAGTGGTTCTTAGCATCTGTAAACCAAATTTTTCTTTTCTAACTTTTCTTGTTCTCTTTCTCGTTTTTTAAAGAGAAATTAGTAACTTGTCGATTTACGTGTTGAAGGGAGCAAAGTGACTTGTGAGCTACTAATATCTCATAACATGAATAACATGAAAACAAACTGTGTTCATAAATCAGCACTGACAAATTTGTGGGCCAAAATCACTGTTCCGCCGAGCCGTCATAGAGCAAGTTCTTCCAACGACAACGTTATTCTGGTAAGGTGCTCGATGGTCTTGTTATGAACTTGATCAGTGAATTTTGCACACATTTTAGACTTTCCTATTTTATCTTTTCAAGTAGACGCTTATTTTTATGAGCAGATGTAGTGCAGTCAGTAAGATAAATCGGTTATGTTTGTTATTTCTGCAAGGTCAATGGTTTGAAACCGCCCAAGAGTTGACCAACCCTTTCATTCCTACGGGTCGATAAATTAGCACCAGGATTGTCTGGAAGGATAGAAATACACGTCAACTCACCCCACAAGTCATTGTGAGGCACTCATGAACTCCAAGGGAATTGAACTGGAACGTCCCGGCGCATCCCCTCAAAGATTGATCAGCGCCGAAGTCCTACCTTCTATCTTTTAATAACATTCGGGAGGAACGATCAGGTCACATAATTATGTGCGACAGTGTAACTCTGTCCGATTCGTTCTCGATGTCGAGGGGTCTACAAAGGTCCAATTATGTCTTTTAGCCAGCATATTTAGGTAAATCATTGCATAGGCTGTTGAGGAAACCGGTGTGTGTACGAGGGCGAAGCTTTCTAACGTACCTCGTAGGAACAAATGCCGCTCTCACGCTAAGGACGATGGGGAATGATGAGGATGGAAAATGAGCACTGCCACGTTCATATTTGTAATCTTTTCCTCTAACTCTATGTTTTCGCACACGTTTTCTGACTTCGTGTTTTTACACTTTCTCCGAGAGGTTGGCCTTACTGTTTATCTGGTGAAAAGTCCAAAATCTGGAGTACGTGGATTATGCGAAGCATGCAGCATGCAGAGCAAGTCAGCCGTCATCCTCTGCAGCCTCACCATTCACACGTAAGTCTACGCACCTAGTTCCTGCGAATGCGGCAACTCGAGATGAAAAAAACAGTGCTAATTTGAAACTTCACGTAAATTCAGATTGTAGGATCAATGTGAATCAGCAGTTATTTCTTTGTTTACATTTGGGTCCAATCAGCCAGGCAATCATGGCTCAAATAATGTTGACTAATTCTGATAAATTTCGGACAAAATATACATTGCATCACGAAACAAAATTCGGCAGGAACAGGTTAAAGGTTTTTCAGAGTTTACCTACTGGATCGGACACGCAGTCAGTTGTAGAACCGTACATATTGTTTGGTGGGCCTAGTGCTCCGTAAAAAATTAGGCGATAAAACGGGTCCAACGATCCCAGAACGGTAAGTCATAGTATCTTTAGAATTAACAGTCAAAAGAATTGGACAAGTGGTACTACCGTACAATACAGGACACTAAAGATGGTCTTCAGGCTGTGCAGATTGCACTCGTGCAATCTTAGTTCCTGCGTCTAGCTCTCCACTTCTCTGATCTCGTCTACCTGGCGCTGTTTCCAGAAATGAGGCACACACTCACAAAGCTTCTTCAATAGCAGCTAGTATATTATGCGATCTGATGTGAGACCTGAGTCCTCGTTTGCAAGATGGTGATGTTGAGATTATTGTAGGTAAGTGTGATTTGGAAATTAAAGAGAGTTGCGCCCGATACTTCGAATGATGCTTCCAAGCTGTTTAGGTAACAGAGAAATATAGAAGTAAAGTTAGATTCGATTATGTTTCTGATGTGTTATTCTGCTATTTTTGGCAAAAATACCGCAAAATCTTCTATTAATGCGAGCATTTCTGAAGGTAAGGCGTTATCGAATCGTTTACAAGAACAGCAGTCTTGTTTCGGCAGGAGAAAGTTAAAGAAAAACATTGATTCTCATGTTCTGAATTTTTACTCTATACTCAAGCGGAGCTAACCCTGTGCCAAAAGAAGCCGTAAGTTACTCGCATCATCAAACTAGTTGATTTCGATCTTTGGAGTAGGATCTTAGACAGCTGATAACTAAAGCTACTGGCATGATGTCATCTTGAATTGTTTTTACTGGAATTCGCGCAGCTAAGTATAGAAAGTTGAACAGTCATCGGCGCTAAGAAGCTTCCCTGACTCATTCTTCAACGAGAAGTTCACCACGTCATGAAAACCATTCCGTGAAGTTCTGGTCAGTTGCCGATTTTGGTTTGAGAACTAGTCAAATAAGTGTTCGAAAACGAGAAGATCTACATTTCAACATTCAAAAAACGCTTCTTAAGAACCGGTTATGGTTAGAGGAAGTATAATTCCATAAATAAGCAGGAACTTCGGGGAGCTTCAAGCTATTTTTGCCTTGCGATGTATTGTCCTAACTCTCGACATTGATTTGGGAACTCCCTGTAGTATTTCCATAGTTTCTTTTCAAAATTCCGAATGTTTCAAGAGAAAAATTGTCAACGGTACGTCCATTTTGCATTCTTCGAGCCTCTTACACATCCTCCCGCCCATTTTTTCCCTCGAATTCGTATCGATTTCAAGTGTTCCACCTTAATTAAGGATGTATAAACATCGATAACACAAAATCGAAGTTATTTTCCCTCTAGTGTTACGTCTGCAGGTGAGGATATATTGCGTAAATGTTCTTGGTGAGGAGTATCCAACAAATAGAACTTTGAAATTGCTCAATCAAAGGATATTAATTCATATCTCTAGGATGTTAATTTTCGTAAAAGCGCATGTTCTTTTTTACCTTCGGTTAGCACAAAATCTTTTTCTAGAAAACCTTTGGGATCAGGACATCTCATTCATAATTTTTCCGACCACGCTCGGGTATTCGTGTTGAATTTCTTGAAGAGATAAATTTGAGAAGTGAAGAGTGAACATTACGTCAAGAGTGGCGGTTGATATTGTAAGTGGCGTAGTTCTTCGTTCTCCAAAAAGTGACATAGGACTGCCTGCATTCACTCAAGGAATGGTCAAATATTGATCACCTTCCTCGTGCTTTTCCTCCCAAATCCATCTCAGTCAGGACTACTCTACTCTAATCGTAGCGCACCGCGACCTCTCTGTCGCCAACTTCGCACAGGATAATCTCCGGCCGCAGCCGCATGCAATCATTCAGTCGCTGCGTTGATGATCAACGTCTAAGCCCTCGACGGTGCTGAAAGTTTTCAGCCGAACATGCTGCACTAAATGGTCGAGTTCGCTCTTGCAACGTCAAAACAACACACTTTGGGACACGTTTTGATGTTCACGCGTCAGAGGTAATGTGGAGGCGCTGAAAACAACGTGTTCTTTTTGAATGTGGTGTTCGTATCGGTCGTATGCGATTAGTTTTCCCGCCTCGTCACTTTGACCTACGTTTTGCACCTGAACTGTTTTGTTTCCATTGATTCACACTCGTTCCCTTGAAAATCCTCCTTGCCCACGAGAATTCCGGTTAGTGATCGTTTCCTTTCGCTTTTTTGACCATCAACTTCATCATTTTGCTATAATGTAAAGAGAAGAAACGCATTCCTGCTCTTTCCCCTTTACCTTTCTAATAAAGTTCTCGAAAGGAACTTTCGATAACATCAGCATGTGAAAGAGTCATACGTGTCTTTGATAAGATAAAAGAGAAGAATAGTGCATTTTCTTACGGTAGATCTAATATTTGAAGTATTCGGCTGGTAAACTTCAAAGATTTCCCTACCATTTCCTCTATGAGTTCGACAGAAAAGCCCATAATTCCCGATTTTCAAGACTTTCTGCCCTCTCCAACACAATAGGTCCACATAATTTCTTTTTTCTTGTATATGTCACTTTCTTTCTGAAAGAAACAGTTCTGATGTTTATATTCTCTTAGTTTATGGATTGTTATGAGAAGTGCTATAAGAAAGCTAAAGTCATCGCTCGTTCATTAGCTCCTCTATAGTTTGTTAGCTCTTCTTAATGTTCCATGGAAAAAGAGCACGTGGGCTTGTGCATCCAGTTTTTCGAACACTGTGTTTGTGGAAAGAAATGTGGTTTTCCTTCGGAGAATTCCGTTGCATGATCTGTGACCTACCCTCTTCGATCGTTCATGAATATTCCTGTTTTCCAGGAATTGTGAACTAATATTTCTGCCCCCTTGAGAGGAATCAAAAGGCAATCGTCCCTCTTCCGCTAAACCCTCGTCGGCGATAATTTACTCCGAAGGCTCAGGTTTCCACGCTCATAAGGCAGCAACCGCTAAATCGGCACTCTCATTTGTTCGCCTCCCTCGCCTCTTGTTTTTGCCCTAAGAAATTTCTAATCTCTGGAAAACTTCGCCCTATTTTTGTGATGTGCCCAAAGTTTAGTGTGATGAAGGGTGTTTTCGCAAAAATGTTGTACAACATGAATAAGTAGAAATTAATATGTTTATTTCTTTGTGGATTCTTCATGCTCTTTTCACTTGACCCTCAGCTCCGATTGTTCCGCACAAATTTACCTAGTTACCCATCATAATTGCAATGAAATTTGAGACCTGTTTGCTTCTGTTGGTTATTTGTCGTTTTTGCCAACGGAAAATTCGTACAAAAATGTCTGCACAGCATTGATAATGCCATTGCACTCATGAAATATTTACAGCAAACTATCAGAAGAGTTTTTTAAATGTTGTCGACAAACAAACGTACATTTTCCTTAACAATATCCAAAAAAAAACTTTGTTCAACTCTAAATGTCTTTCTATGGATTTGTACTTCATTCTCATCCTTTTTGAAGAAACAATCACTCGTTTCCACTCTTAAGTTTTGTTCTTCTCAAAGGCAGGCAGAATTTTTCATTATATTAGGTCCCTAGTGGATATGGTTCGGCACATAGTTTGATAGGATCACGATGAAAATGAGAAACGTTGGATAAAGTTAGTCTTCCGTTGCTCCTGAATCCTCTTAATCCTGAATTTGCATGTAGGTGGTGTTGTGCGTTTTCGTTGCTACACTTGCGGAATACTTCTAGCAGTAGGAACTCCAAATAAAATAATTTCCATACTATTTATTTGAAGATTCACCGAAGTGTTAAGCATCCCGAAATCTTCGAAACTCGGTGATGTTTATGTCGGAGTTTAGAATTTCTTTTAAATCAAAAATATTCACTCAGTTTCGACTGTTTAGAAATACCGCACGTTTACTGCATATTTATATCCTCTAATATCGCTCATAAACAATTGCGCTATAATTGTAAATAATATAGAATAGTTGTAGGTTTTCGACGAACGATCTTGATCCAAATAATACGTAAAATCACGATCTAAAGGTCATCTCATTTGAATAGCTGGAATTTCTTTTTTCAACACATGTTTTCATAGAGTTCCTGGAATACGCGTTAAAGGTATTGAGGTGGCAGGGATTTCCGGAGGAGTATTCGTGTACGGGATAGCAGATCATAGGGAGGGGTGGTTCCGTCCATTTCTTCCTTATTGCCGTAAAAAACGGCCCGGAAGATACGGCTTCGGGCGTCCTAGCGCACTATTTTCTACAAGGAGTTCGACTGGAGCGCGCCAGCCTTGTGCATGCGCCGCATCTTCCGGGCCGTTTTTTACGGCAATTAGGAAGAAATGGATGGAATCACCCCCCTCTCCATAGTCTCCCATCCCGTATACGAATACTCCACCTGAAATCCGTACCACTTCAGATTCGTGGGGTGATGCCTTTAAGTGCCCCACGTAATCACTGAATAGATCTTTATGCCCTCTTCGTACATCTTTCCATCGTCTTCGTTCCAACATCCTTCCCGAGAGTAGACAAAAAAACATTCCCCAACCATCAGATCATTTTTACAGCATGTAAAATATATCACTACTTAAGGTGAATTCAGTTTGTACAGAAATGTTGGACACGAAAATGTCTTGGACCTCTTCCAAAAACCAGGCCGGGCTATCGCAGAGTAGAACTGCATATGATGCATATGATCTGCGGATTTCTACGATCGTTCACCTAGCAAGAGCGATGCCGTCAAAACATCAGCAAGCTATTCATTCATTAGTGATCTTTATTTCTTTTCTACTTTTCTGCTTTCTTCTTCCAAAACACAGTCCCCCTATGTATCTCCAATTTTCTTAGCAAGTCAATACACTGTTCATTTTCTATAATTGATGCTAGCGGTCTTTTATTCCTTAGTAGTGTATTAAGCGCCGGCCATATTCAACCGGATGAACGCTACGCTTCTGCCGCAGCGGATGCTTCCTTTGCCGTACACATACACTCCCTCTCTTCTCTCGTTCCTCCCCGATTGATTTAGAGGAATAATTTGAGGAAAGCTTTCAGAAAGGAATGGAATGAATTTCACGCAAAATCTTCAAATTACAACCCAATAAAATCAAAAGAAAGCATGGACATAAATTTTGAACCTTGTGAGGTTCTTTTATTAGTACAGTCGAATTTTCAGCGAAAGATATTCTTGTGTGTGTGTTTTTTTTTTCTTTAATTTCAAAGTCACCTTACTGGAAAATGAAAACACTCGAAAACAACGAAGTCCTCCGAAATGATCCATGATCCGAATTTGACCTTCTCAATCAGAACTCTATCTGCTTCATTTCTGCTCCTATAAGTATATGTAGCAACTAATGAGGCTTATTTATTTTTTTATATTATAAAATTTCCCGTTAAATGTCTTGAAACATTCTTTTCTTACCATGTACTCTGACTTCGCCTTTCTCCGCTTCTCCGTTAACTTTTTTCTAGTTTCTTTTCCTGGAAATCGGCTACTGAAAGCGAAGAACAAGCGATTGCAATTCGATAAACTTTATCTTATCAGTGTTTGAAGAATTGGAAGATGCAAGAAGTGGGAGGAGAACAAAAAGTAAACAATTTCCTTGCAATTTCCACTTGAATCGCTCACTTCTCTTTCCTCATCAACCTTTGACATGAACTTGCTTGTCCTTAGCTATTGCTGAACGAATTCTCCAATACGTAAACAATAGAGCTTTTTCTCTTTTTTTCTATCAGCTCTCGGGCTTTTCTCTTCCAATTGAACCTCAGCCTTTCGAAATTTTACACTGCTTTCCCAGCGCACCATCACGTTGGCTTTCAGGATTAGTTTAAAATTGCGCTCACTGAGGCCACACTTTCATCATCATTGAGCTTGCTGTTTGCCAACTTTGCAAGAAAATATGGTCGTTGACCAGGAATTTCGTTCCTACAGCGGAAAAGTGATAGGCGGAAACTCTTCAGCACTCAAATCACATACAAGTGGTTGAAGCCCTAGCAGAAGCGAAGGCCAACAACTGCCGAGAAATATTCAACGCTGCTGGATGTTGTTATCGCAGGTGAAACGCAATCTTTCTTCTCAAATCCTCTCTTAAACTGAGGCGATCGCTTTCGGCAGAACTTGAAATGAACGACTACGTGCCCTTCTTGCCTCCTCTATCCTGCATTGTCCTCGGCCAACCATTTTCCTACCGCTGCTCTTCATCTCTCATTTCCAGTTTATTTGAGTACTTGGAAACGCCACTCTCGCTTTGTTTAACTCGGACGGCGTTTTTCATGCGGCGCTCGTGGAAATGTCCCGTTCGACTCATTTTGGTGTTGCCACATCAGTGTAGGAATATTTCTACTGAATTCTTACGCTCGTACCTTTGGTTTCGGTGGCGAATTTTCAATCCTTTAATCTCTCATGGCAGAATGTCGCCTCGAACTGACAACACCTGCGGCGCTCTTCGGACATTTTCACAGCGACGTAGGCGAATCGCTAATTCACACCGATTGTCGGGTTCTTGGCCTAGCGTCCTGTGTTTCTACACCTCAGTTTTCATGCAACTTTCTGCTCTTCGGGGGTTAGAACTACACATCCTATGTCATTATTTACTTTCTAGTCACGTCACTCTAAAGTTATTCTAGTCTATCGGATCTACTCTTTCTCCATTCCTACGTGCGGTCCTAAATATATCTGTTTTCTCAAATTTAAACAAATTAGACAATTTGATCAATCCAGAAAAAAAATGTTTTGAAGTTATCAACACGACATCAGTGTTGTCAGATACGACAACGAGAGCCTCGTAGAGTTCATCTAGGAGCAGTTCTATTGGTACGGATTCTCCAGGATTTTTAGTCTCTTCCACGAGGTCAACTGAGCCGACGGACAAATCCTCTGAGACCTCCAAAGAAAGGAGTAGAAATCAATGTGGCGATTCTCATCAGTGCTCGCTGACCTCTTGGCTGAACGACACGACTGTGCCGGGTCAAAGTCATATTTACCCCGATATTAGCCCGAGCCTCTCCAAACGCGCCACACTACTTTCACTCTCCAGTTATCGATCCGCTCTGAACTCATCCACTCCTTACATTGAACTCCTCCGCTCATCATATCTTACTCTTCGATCGTCCACCCTAGCGGCTCTCGATTTCGCGCTGACCACACCTTGTTGCGGCGTTTCTCACCGAATTTCTTCATCTCCGTTCGGCTGACGACGAACTTTTCTGCTTTCACAAAAATCACTTCTACCGCCATAAAAATGTCACCGTATTTGACCATATTTGGCCGAAGTGAAAGAGGAACCAAAAATGAAATGGATGTCAGCACGATTAGCTTCATTCATGGATTGTTTATATTTGGAAGTCTCTCACGGTCTTCCATTCCTCTTCGCTATCAAATATTATATTACTGTAATGTTTCAGCGAACAGAAAGTATACAAACTGTGGGCTAAAAAACAAGGGCTTTCCTATGAAGTAGAGGCCTCCTTGACCATATTTCGGATAGTTTATGGCAACATTTCTACCTAGAGATTCATTCTCAAAAAATATGGTAGTGTCAGGATGTAACACAAGTGATTTTGATAACAGAAGGAAAAGAACTGGTTGTTCCAAACAGGATATAATTTGACCTGCTCGACTTGGCTAAATAACTAGGACCAAAAGAAGAGTGGGACAAACCTTTTTTAGTTAAATGAGTGTAAACAAGTAACAAATCATATTGTTGTTTAATAATATTACGTATTCTGTGTTTTTGTTTTATTTTCATTTTAAGAGTAGCGCTCAGACGAACAACATTCATGTAGATATTTATGTGATGTATGAGTCATATTCAAACTTGTAATTCTCGTATTTGTTATTGATTACTTTAAAATAGATGGGACCTCATCAAGTCAAACCATTCCTTTTGTGGTACCACTCTTCTCATTCACTGTAAAAAGGTTCACTCTCTATAGTTACAGTGAGTACTACGAGCAAAATATTGGACCTCCAAGAACTCTTGGAACTTTAAAAAATTTTCTTTTCCAGTTGGATTTCCTCAACGTATGATGTGACACCACTATTCTGCATTGCTGTTGTTATACTTGTTACAAAAAGTAGCCGTTTCAGGAAAAAAAAATAAAGTGAAGGAAGTATTCGAAGATTCAGCTCATATTTCTACTACTCCATTTCATTATTGAAAAATTTCGTAGCTGTAGAAACACGTGCATGTATCTTTGCCCAGTAGAATCCGTAGCACGGTACGGATAACTCGTACTTCGAGGAATTCAGCGTCTAACTAGTTTTCTCAAAAACTCCCAACATTTAGGGAATTCTCAGGGGCACAAAGTTTTGTTTAGTGTAGCGTGGCTGATACCTTCAAAAATCTGAAATTGGATGCACAACAAGCGATTCTAGTTGGGTGTTGGAAACTGGATCGGCAGTCATACCTATTCCTCACAAATGTTTAAACGACTTCTTAGCTATTACTGCATTCCCAAGATTTCCAGCAGCCAATCTCAAGAATTTATCGAGACTTTTCTTTGCTGTTTTGGTTACCGCAGTACTTGTAGGGAATAATTTCCCGCTTCGCCCTCCGTAGTTTTTCGTTCCCACTTCCTTAACGGCGTCTCAGTTTCTACAACTCCCAGTCAGCTCTCTTTTTCTATTTGCTAATGGTCCTACTTACGGTCCCCCGTATGGAGTTCCTCGTCACGGCTTCTCTTGCTGCTTCTGCGGTTGAGTCTCGTTCGGTCGGCCGAAAAGCGATGCAAGTTCCCAACAGCGTGCAGCGTATATCTATTAGTGCCGTGCGCTCACTGCGCTCTCACATCACCACTGTAGTTTTCGCGTCCGAAAGAAAGAACTTGCATTCTGCGGTTCGCAATTTTATCTTCGGTTTCAGTGAAACGAAACAGACTGACATCGCCGATAAGCGAATGCATTTTCACCGTTTCTTCCGCAACTTTGAACTCTCTCGCGCCACCACTTCTCCCCGTTCCACTGGCTCATTTCCTAATGAATCCACTTCGTTTTCAGGTGATGGCAATCGCTGAGGACAACGCCCTCAGTAGTTTGCATCAATTCCTCGCTGCTACCCAGGTGAGAGCAACCGTGGTAGTGACCTCGAAGTAACGAGTTCTTTCATCTTTCATTTCTGTCGTTTTCAGCCCCTTCAGTCGTTGCAGCGCTCGCCGGAAAAGGTCCCCACCATGGATGACATTATGCATACCGTACTACAACAATTACCCGCATTCACTTATCCTGTAAGTGCAGCTTCAGCTGAGTGATTTTCCCTCTTAAGTTGTACTGAGGTTGAGAATAGCCATAGTGCTAATTGAAATCGACAACATCCAGGGACTGTGAGGTCGCCATGTGTACCCTAATAATAATTAACTAATATAATTAATGTTAGGCATTTCTTGCTACTCGACCTCATCCCTCTCAATTTCCAGATTTCTCGTTCCCGAGGTTTTCCAAGTAAAAAAAAGTGGTTTCGGTCTGAAAAAAAAATTCGTGAGAAAAACACGTTTCTGTCCTTAGTGCTGGGAATTCCAGGAATTACAGAAGATTTATTTGTCTACATAGTCCTCACCCCTTTGTAATTGAGATAACAAATAACTGATTGCTCAATTAGATTTATATTGTAAATGGTCTCAGCCCTGGAAATTGCTTAAAAACTTCCCAATCTCTCTCCTGGTGACATCATTTTGTTGATTCTTGATCTCCTTAAGACGCCTGTGGATGCGAAACCGGCTGGATCGTCGGACAGCGACACGCCTCGGAATCAGAGCCCGAACAGCGAGGGAGCCGCGGAAGCGCAGGCGGCGCTCGGCGGAAAGGAACCAAGGTGGGTGTGTTGAGCCGACTACGAAAAAGCAATGAGTCGCTGACATTCCAGACCCTACCGGCAAGAACCATGGCACGAGTGCTTCACGACCGTGAACAAGAAGGAGTTCGACGCACTCATCTACTCGTTGTATGTGATGGCCAGAGATGACAAAAAGTTGGACGGTTATGAATAGTAAGTGATTGCATGTAGGGTCAGAATGGTAATTAAGGCGATCTCCGTGGAGAACAAGGACAACCAATGAGAAGGCAATTAATTGTGCTTTTTTGCAGCTATGAGTGCATAAATCGGCTGCAAAGCAAATGTCGCTACCGAGTGAGAGCCAGAAGAATGAACGAGTTTATCATAGTCGAAGAACGGGGGGCTCATAATCATGCGATGGAACCAGTAGGAACTCCAGGAACTCATGCGGGCCTACCTAAGTATGTGCCGCTTCGCAAAGAGAGCAAAGCAAGGTTTATCCGTGTTTATGTAAATGTTAGAGGTCTTGCAGAACTCT
Source organism: Necator americanus (assembly GCF_031761385.1). Classification (NCBI taxonomy): domain Eukaryota; kingdom Metazoa; phylum Nematoda; class Chromadorea; order Rhabditida; family Ancylostomatidae; genus Necator; species Necator americanus. The sequence continues at coordinate 24,614,308 of NC_087372.1, read as the reverse complement.
CCGAGAGATTGTTGATAAATCTTTCTACGAGGACTGGCCGAACGCTACGCGCCAAGAAAAGCTCGAAGAAGAGGTTCATAAGAATGCTGCTATTCCAGAAAATCAGAGACCAGAGTACTTGAGCTCTTTCTTGTATAGGTCCGTCGTCTTGGTCTTCCACATAATCCTCGTCTCGGCAGACAAGTTGACAACCGTATTGCATATCTGAGAAGAGTTAAAAATCTCAACGAAATGAAGAAAATTCAGGATCAGGTGAGCTGAAAATTTCAATCCATGCTTTTCTACTCGTTCTTGTAGAATAAAATACTGGGAAACAATTCGTCTATTCAAACAATTATTTCAGTCGGCTTCCCTTTCTGTTTCGATTTTTTTTTTAGTAATTTACGTGTAGACCACTTCTTCAAGTAACGATTCATGCTGGATATCACCTCTACACATCCTACAACATATTGGTTTTGGTGTATTTTCCTAGTGATATGTCATATTAAAATACTTCACACATTGCCAAAATGCTAAACTGTGGTATATTTTTTATTGATTACCACAGTGTCCAAGAGATCTGTGCACTCCGACGTGTTTATGGATGAGGAAAAATCTCATGATGCTCTTGACGAAAAGAAAAAATTCTGCAACAAACGTTGTTAGAAATACAAGGATCCAGGAGGAACAACGTAATGGTGACATAATGTTTGGAAGTCCTAAGTATTCTCCTATGGAATGAGTAAATCAACTGCCCTGTGTGCTTTTTCGTGCTGTGGAGTTACGCAGCAGATCTACGATGGAAGACATCTTTTGTCGAGTGACCAGATGTGATTGTGAAAAAGCGCGACTATGCCGCGCTGCTACTCTGAACCTGGGAAAAAAAAGGAAAAGGAAAAAGCTGTGATCGTTGTAGGCTGCGCCGCTCATCAACGATGAATTTATGGGTGACGGCGAAGTGAAGGCGAATGGCTTGGGCGCTGCTGTGCAGGACAAAGCACCAACTCCTACCGGCACATCCACCATGAGGGGTCCGTCGGAGTTGCTGCAGTTGATGATGCAGGTGAGATGAGGTTCGGCGTGGTTATCCTAACTACGGCTACGATTCCTAAGCATAGAGGAATTGGAGTTAATGAAATGTAGTTTTTACATTTCATTAACTTTTACATTTTTACATACATATGCCAGTTTTGCTTTTTTAAATCAGAAATTACCTTCTTTCTGTAAATCAATTCAAAATTCTGAATTCAGAATCAATCAAATCAATTTCCTTTTCAGATGACAGAAGATCCTTGATAACTAAAGTGTTTACATAATTGAAAGCAATCGACCTAGTTATCAATGATTTTCTGCCATCTGAGAAGGAAAATATACGAAAAATTGCTTCTTGTTCTAATTTGACAAAAAACGACATTACTTTCCGATACGAACACAGACCATTCCTCTCTCTGTCTTTTTTTCTGAATCGTCAATGTTCGCTTTTCTATTGGTTACGCTCAACCACCTTCGCACCCTCAGTTCTTGATTTATTCTTGATCGTCTGCCTCATTTCTTCCGAATACCTCAATTCCTAAAAATTCGGTGCTTCCTAGAACGGTCCAAAATAACGGACGTATGTTCCTTCCGCTTTTCAGATAAACTAGGATTCTTCGATAGACGAGCTGATCACAAACTTTTGCTAGATATGAACTGACTTCGTAGAAATTCTCGTATTGAGTAGTGCCTCCAGATGGAGAGGGCTAACTATTTAGTAGAGATTGCTTCGCGCCATAGTTTTATGTCTTCTATTTTGACATCTTTAAACGCAGTTTCCATAATTATGAAGGCGAAACATGTTCATAAAATGGTGTACCACAAGAGTACGCTCTTTTTTCTTATCTAGTCAAAGCGTTCCTGTTTCCTCCCAAGTTACGGGTCCAAAGTATGGAGCTACCATTCGTACTTTTGTCTTTTTCTTGCTACCATTCCTACTACCAGATTTCTTTTTACAACTAATATGTTATTTTTATGGTATATAGTGTTTGTTTATTAATACATAGTATCAATATACGCCAATATATTAGTTATAGAAATGTCGGCAGCAGGATTAGTAACTGGAAAAATACTAATGAGCTCTTTCTCAGCGTTGCACCGTATAAACTGTTTGTTTGTTTCTTCCATTCTTACCAGGTGTAGTTAAAACTAGCAATTAAAACTTGCTGAACATAGATCACTTACTGCCCTTTTTAACTGCGATTCATCGTAGGCAACTTTTGTGGACTTGTCAAATTAAAAATAATGATTCCTCTCGGTTATACAATAAAAACAAATCCCATAAAACGCATTTCCGTTTTTCCCTTTTTTGATAATGTCAAAAATCCCTTGTTTATTCAGATGCTCCAAGTAATGCAAAGTATTGAAGCTTCGTGCGTAGAACTTCCCTTGACTAATCTTTTTTTTCATCAGGGCGGACAAATCCCCGAGTTGAACGCAGAGACGCAAGCGCAGCTGATGGCTCTGATGATGGGAGGCACTACGCCTACGATAGATGAGCAGTCAGGAGGAGCGGAGCAGGCGATCCCCGCATCGTCCGCCATCACTCAGTTCCCAGCGATGCAGCCAACGCTGCCTCCGCTGATGAATCCGTTCCTTCACGGGTCGGCTTCGATGCCGAATTTGTTTCCCTCCGTAGGCACCACGATCGACAGCAGTGCCGCTACTGAGGACTCCGTCGACATGGAAGACGATGACGACAGCACAGCAGACGGCGAGTGCTTACAAATCGATGCCGATCAATAACGTAGTTCTCAGGGCTGTGTGCGTGTTTACGTGTGTATTGCATATCTGACTCGCTGTTATCTCTGTATTTCTACTGATGACGTCATCCTCCAAATGATGAGGTGTTATTTGAGTATTATGCTTATGTATATAATAATTTATATAAGGGTCATGTTCACTCACTCAGTATCCTCATTTTTTTCAAAGCCTTATCTTTACGGGACCATAACTCAAGGCCTTTTCATCTGTACTCACTGTCGATGTGTAAGCTTATGAATGAACATTGTTCAATGACAGTTAGGATAAGCAGCGAGGAAAGAGAAATGCTATCGCCTTCTGAGAATTCTTAATACCACTACTGTTAAAGGCAGCACATCACAAAATTGGCGGTAGTGGTGTCTGTGTGGAATAATAGAGTTCGGATTGTACATTATGAGTATTAGCGTGGACACGCTCAGTTCTTTCTAAATGTACAGGAAATGGCGTGGGAAACGGCCTCAGTTTCTTTAAGGTACGCTCCACCTTTGTACACGCGCAGCGTCGACAGGCGAGCGGTCGAAAATCAATGAGGTGTCCTCAGCAGCTCATTGAAGTAAAACCAGTGATAGGCTGCTGAGAGGACCGAAGTATGTACAAGAGTGGCGCGTTCTGACGTATCTCGTAGGAACTAAGGCAGTCTCCCATGGTATTTACCAGGACAATTAGTGGAAATTGGGGGCTCCACGCTTGTGCTCGAAGTCTACAACTCTGTATATTTCCACAGAGACCCCAACATCATCAATTTCTTGGTATGCTGCCTTTGATATATTTCGTGGTGAAAAGGTGAATGATTAATTTTCAGAAATTGCTCACAAATGAATGGAGCATGATGAGTGATGGTCAACGCACCTACATGTGTAGTAGCCCCTTATGTAATTCCCCAGAACGAGGAAGATTTGCAAAAATGACTGTTCACACTTGCAAAGGGGGGACTTTCGATGCTTATTCTTGAAAAAATATTGTTCCAGAAATTCTTCTAGTGACTTGTTTGAACAATTTACAATCAACGTGGACTAAGTTGGGTTCAAAGGACTGAAATTCTACAAAATCATGAATTAAGTAAGCATACTGCCACAAGAAGTAGAAGTTCCGCATATTTCTTGTTTATCTTAGTGTCCACTCAGACAGATCTATATATTTATTTTTTTACCATACATCCATCCATCATGAAGTGCTTTGAAAGACATTTCGGTCAACTGCATCACCCCTGGACTCACAATCTGAAGTAATTTTCGCCAAGAATAAAAACATCCGTCTTATTTCTACATCTTTCGCAGTTTTAAACGTGGTATCTGTGCACAGCGTTGTCTCTCTCGATCTTCGGAGTGGAATCTTCTTTTACATATATGAGAAAGCCTAGTAGGTACGGTAAAACTTCTGGGGTAAAAACTACTTGGGTATGATCTACGAACCGGGTCAGAATAGACCATTTGCCAATAGGGAGCGAAATTCCGGAGTTGTACTGTTTTTGGAACCTTTCTGGAGATAGATTCCTCAATCCGGAGTGAGTAATCTGTCGTTGCTCGTCGACGTCTTCGAGACCGTTCTCGTTTCTCCCAACTCGTTGTGTAGCAGACGGTTAAAAGCTGCTCAAAGCACCGACAGGAATCCTGAAAAGGTTTGATCATCAAAAACATCAAACTTTCGTGAAGTCCGATTTTTTTGAAATAACAATTTCCAGATCTGTCTGGAGAAGCTTCTCTCCCCCTTTCCTCCTTCCTCTCTTCTGAGTTTTAAATGGGTTAACAAAGATTGTTATTAAGTTAGAGTAGACGAAATCCAGACTGGTTCCTCGCTGAATCCTTCACTTAGGAATGGAGCATAGCGATGAAATTCAAGTATAATAGGTGCTGAGTCTGTTCTAGTGGATTGGAGCAACGTGTGTATAGTCATGTGAGAACGAACTGAAGCCTACAACTTACGCAACTACGTCGGAACGACGACCGACTTGGAGTCAAAACTTCCGTCTGTTATTATTCGCTGTCTTAAAGTGTCCTGACAACAAATCACACCTCACAAAAGTTTCCGCTAGATCTTTTCAGAGAACTCGAAGATCTATAACTTCGTGCAAATTTTCGGGGTCATTAAATTGGTACGATTCTCCTTCAGGAGACTTCATTCGTTGAATTTTATGTCCCCTTGCTTGAGGCAGAAATCACATTCTTCGCAGTAAACAGATCGGTTTCCTACAAGTGAAGTTGAAAAAAAGAAGAATTTTTTCCAAGAATTAAGAAGTATTAGGTTGATTTTCACCCTCTTTCTCTTTCTGGAAGCTTCTTACCCTTTAAAATTTTAATAGCAGTCAAAGGAGCCGCTTGTTTGAATCTGATTGTTCCCTGCTGGCGGCGTTCCTGCTTGTATAATTTGCATATCGGAACTTGCCCGCCTTATAAACTATGCAAATTATACATACTGCAAAAGTGTTTTTGTCCAGCGCACCGCCAAAGCCGAATCCGTACGGGTTAAATACCTAGGGAGAACGCAGTATCCTTGGTAACAACTCACCGTCACGAATTCAACCTCACGCTGAACTGTCGACATCGCTGACCTGATAGTATTCGTGTCACTCTGCATCGATAAGCAGTTCAAGCGAGACGCCAAATCTGGATGTGGGGCAGTGACGAATGTTGGACTCTGTGCGAGCTCTTGCTATAGATCGAAAGTGTTGGGCTATGTCCGAAAACACTGACACTCGTGGGCGGTGATGCGACCATGTAAGCCTGCCGACTAGTCCAGGTCAGTCACAAGCACTCACAGATGTTTAGGAATTTGCTCTGAATTTGAATTCAAATAGTGTACTATCAGTACGCCGTCTCCCTATTGAGTCTGCATATTTTTTCCGCTTTTGAAATCTATTTTAAAAAAAACCTTTATTTTATTAGCTTTCGGGGTTTCATCATGTAGAGACTAGCGTTGATTGTCTGATTACCTTCCAGCAGCTTCCCAATTTCTTGAAGCAAGCTAGAGTAAAACTCTGAAACCAAAAGTGGGAAGAAAAGGTATGCAAACACTCGATACCACGAGGTTGGCGAAGAAAGACTCACACCTTGATGACCAAAGAGTAAAGAGCGTCGCCGTGAAGATACTCAGAGAAGATGGATTCCTGTCCATCCCCTTCTCCGGCGAAGAAAGAGAAGTACACGGCATAAAGTAACAAAGTAAGAGGCGCACTATCCTCGCCCAGTACAGCGCTACTGCATCCGGACCTGCTTCAGCGGATGCGCATCACACCAAGGAACCTCAGGCAGAAGCAGCCTTAATCTCGTCTCGGACGGTCAGACGGTAATTAACATCCTCACGGGTTCAGCGTCCTCGTTCTGATTCCCACCGCGTACGCTGGCGACGGCGTATCCGGCGCGGGTTTCTCTGTGTTGTTCAGCATTGAATATATTGAATCCTCGCATTAAACGAAAACATTTGCCGAAAAGTATTAGTGAGAGATCAGCGTAATGAAAAATCTCGCATTACGATGGCGACTAATGTATCTACAGGATTTTCCCTAGTATTTTTTTCCATTTTTCGCTTTTTCTTTCTCTGGGCATCTGCACGGGAACCAAGCGATGATTTCAATAGTGTTTTAGTGGGCACTATAACATCACTAAGCTACGAAAAAAATTATGAGTAAATGAACTGTTTACATATGACATTATGATTTAGTGGTTAATAAACAAATTCTACTACGAAATCCACCTTCATAAAATGACTATTTGAGCTGGATGCTACAATAAGAAAAAAAACAGTGTGAGAATGCGATTTGCACTCACAGCTTATTAGAAACATCACAAAAGCACCCTTTTGCATTTTCTAATTGTTTCCACCCTTCGAAAGTGTTTGAAACACTCTTAGCAAAGCAGGGATAAAAAATTGTCATAAATATAAAAAAGCAGTGGATTGCTATGACAGGTTTTTAAACTCAGCATTAGCCTCAAATGAATTCCTCAACGATTGCTTTGAAATTTTTTTTGAAATAAGATAAATAAATAAAATAATAATGAATAAAATTTTGCACTCACAAAACGGAAGCAGGCGTCTCTGCAGTAGATATGGATTAACACAGGTACTAAGATACAGACAGCGATGATAGTCAGTGCAATGATGAGCGTAGCCCAAATCCACCTGAAAAACTACCATTAGAGTTGAGTCGATGTCGAAAGAAAAGGAACGATTGGATCGGGTTGCACACTCACAGATCATCGTAACTGTTGCGAATTTCTCCTGTCCAAGTGTTCCGGAATGCCCAAGGATCACGTGGATCGTATACACTCCTTTGTCCCATCACTAAAAACCGCAAAATTACAGCTTCTACTTGAATTTTAGGATTTGAGCAATCCACTTACTTATTTATTCACTTGTTTATTTATTTATTTACTCGTTTATTTATTTGTCATTCACATTGAAAGGGAATGAAATTTTAAGGATTGTGAGCAATACTACGACAATCGAATTTTTATAGATGAGGGGGAAGAAGAACAAGCATAATTATTATAAGAGGGAGAACTAAAAACACTAAAATTGCTGCGATACTTCCATGAATACATCGGGATCACAAAATTTCTGTTGTTTTCGAATCGCTGACATTTACAACAAACTATGAAAGGGCCAAAAGAATCCCGCAACCAGCGAAGCACCGCCACGGATTATCTTTACCTAGGCAACGAGCGACCGATCGAACAACTGGATGAATGAGTTAATGGAGTAGTGAGGGATGAATCGTAGTACTTGTTCGAAGCGATAGTCCAATAGTAATTTACATAAGGGAGACTGAGAAGCACTGTTGCTTCATATCAATACCAATTTTATGACAAAAACTATTTTCAACCTACAGATGGGGAATTTGCAGTAGACTGGAGAATTTCATTGAAATCGAGACCGATTGTATCAACCACTAAGAATAAAAATATACTAAAAAGTTCCATGGTTTTAATGAAACAAATGAGCGATTTCTGGCACTCCTAATGCTAACTAGAAGGTGTGAACAGGTTATCCCAAGAAACCTACAACTATATACTTCAAAGAGACTGTGAATAAGCTAAACTAAAATTCAGTGCCATGCTTTGTTTTCGACTACTAACGTTTTCATTTTGTTACCTTCGCATGTATGCTTATTTTTTCAAATTCTGTCATGTAGTACCATCTTTAGTTCCCTTTTGATAACATACGTATGTTCGCATTTACGTATACTACGATACATATTAATACACCAGTGTGAACGACCGGTTGAAGCCAGACTTCAGAATTTCTTTGGTGTTCGTTTCGCTTCACTGATCAATGAAAATTAATAGTAGTGGCACTCTCTGTGAAATTAGATTTGTGTTATTCAAGCAACGCTTTCTTCCTCTTTTTTTAGTAACAAATAGAGGCGAAAGATTTCGTAGTTTTCTTTCTAGGAGGATCAGTTCCACATTTGGAAAATATTCAAACTTCACTTCCAAACACTCCTTCGATACCAATATATGTATTATGGACATGAATTGAGAGCATTTCTCGAAGTATGGGTTTCCCCCTCTTTTCCTGCAACAGTTTTCACAGAATGAGGTTTTAACGTAGAATGACGTGAACAGCATCATCGTACTGATAAAGGTGATGTTTCATTTCAGATCAGATAAACTGTTGGCTACTGTTTAAGCAGTCGTTTGCATGAGTGTTTCCACTTTTTGAAGTGGGCATACAACCAAAGCACTGTGTTCTGTGTAAGTGCTCGGAACAGCATGGCCTTCTGGTTAGGGATAAGTGTACTTTATAAGTCCGACGGTTTAATAGTCTTCCAAGAATCTCTGCCCCTCGGTGTGGTCGCTTCGCCTGCAGTGCACACCCGGTAGTAATCGAATTGCAACCACTGATAACAAAGCGGATCGATGTTTCGTCATGTCCGTCGATGACAGCGACTCTCATTCTGGACGGTAACTGTCTTATTTAAACAGAAAAGAGATGTTGCGGCAATAGTTCAGTATTGTAGGAGTAAGCCCGTTTTGGAAGGAAAACCAGAGGCTTGTGTTTACTCTGTAATTCTGCAAAATTATTCTGCAGTTTGAATACTTCTTTTCTCACCAATCAGAAACGATTGTTGTTTTTTGAACATTTTTTATTAGATGTATTAATACGACATCTGGCAATCTGTCTTGCACAGACATTTGATATATTTGGCCTCTTCTTTCGGAGTTTGCATTTGAATTTTCAGAAGAATTTTTTGACTTTTCAAAAACTTAAAATTATTTTCTTGGTGTTCATCTACAATAGATAAAATGAAGTTGAATTTATGAAAAAGCGTGAGCAACGAAAATGTTTGAAATATCAAAACTTCCTGACCATTGCCAATGAACAAATCTAACGAATTTTATTGCAAAATTTACTTTCTTGTTTTTGAGTTCATGGAACTTTCAGTAAGCGAAAAGTGAATATAGGCAATGCAGAAGACTGGGGTGATGATGTCTCTATCATCTCAAGAAGCGATAAACCGTCGGTGAGTTTCTGACGTCGTCTAACTCTTCTTCTTTTTAGTGGGATCCTATTCAATCCACGTTTTTTTAAAAAATTTTCTTGAACTATCTTTATACTGCGTGTTATCAAGTTTATTCCATGTATTTATTCATTATTACTCTATATTACCATTCATTTGTTTCATTATTACTCTCTTTTTTTAAAAATATTTTAATTGAAAATATTTTTAAACTGTGTATTATCGAGTTTATTCCACGCCCACTTATACGCAAAGACCTTGTTTTCTGCGGAGTCCTACCAGAGTACTTTTACAACTGTGTAGGGCTTAGTAATGTTAATATGCTGTGGGATTTGCTCTTAGTAATTTCAGGTCGGAACGATTATTTTGAAGATCTCCCTTGGGATTATTTTCATCGGTTCGGCCACTGGTGCTATCGTCTATTCGGTTATCAATTGTAAGTTTTTGAATCGTTTGCTTTCTGTTATAGATTAACTTTTCACATGAAAGAGTTCGTCGGCAGCTTATTCAATTTTCTTGAATAGTTTCCATTTTTAAGCATATTCAATTTCCAGTAGTTTTTCTGAGACTAGTTTCTTAGCATATGCTTGGAATGTCATTCAGCAGAGGAAAGTCAGAACCAATCAGTTGATGCCAACACTACGCTTTACTTCCCTTATGACATCGATCAGGAATGTTTCAACGGAACTCTAACAATGATGTATAGGAAAGATTTTCAGAACGGCCAACAACAGTATCAGGTACGGTCACGTAGTGGTTCCGGAAATAATCAGCACAGAAAGTTTGTGATGTAACGTCGTAGTTACACTGAAGTAAAAATTCCATTTCTTTTCCCATTTTTCCCAATAAATTAGACTTTTAGTACGTGTATTATGGCACGGATTGGGTGCAGGATGCCACAAAGAAACGACTCTACCACCGTGTGGGACTAACACCAGCGGACTGGCAGTACTCCTACTATGTCTTTGAAGAAGTCACTTTTTTCCAGACCAAAAGACGATGTACAAAGATGGATCAAGGTTATGCTGATTTCTTGGAGAGGTATGCTCTTGTCATTGTTCATATGTTTTATTTTAAAAAAGAATTTTGATTTGTCCTTTAAAAGTTTTACTCCATCAAGAGGCGAACCTTCGATGTAAGTCTTTCAATTCCATTACGAAACTAGAAATATTAAAATCAAAAAAATGAAGAAGAAAAGAAGAATTAAATGCGTTTCTTTGGCTTACACATATTTGCACTGCCGATCCCTACATATGGACACAAGTAAACAGTGCACGTAGGAAAGCTCAGAACTTTTTCCGAGTTACCGACAAATTTATCCATTTATTCAGAATCCCTTTAAGTTTCCATCTTCCTAGTGACGAAATGACTAAAGAAGTTTTTTTCGAATAAGCTGCTCAGTCCTATGTATAGTAAATAACTAGGCCATCCTAATGCTACGCAATAAAAAAAAAACAACTTTTTGATAACTACATTTTGTATCGGTATTGCTGCTCTCCTAGACTTCAGTCAATTTTCGTGATGATACAAGCATCATAGACAGCAGTAAATCCCTTGCTACCTTGTCCATGAACTTGGACATTCCTTGTGTAGAACAGAAATTAAATATACCGTCTCACAGAATGCTAGGTGGAAGTTCTCTTATACTTTCTGCCCTGAGGATTCAACACTAACGTCGTTTTCGGAAACCTGAAAATGTCGATCTATTTGAAACACCGATCATCCTTTCTCTCCCTTGGTACTCTGTTTGCGTTAACTCAAGTTTACTGAGGACAATTCTCCATTTGGGGCGCAGGCGCAACTAACCTTCAATACCACCGTTTTGTAGCGGAGATTATCCACGCGTGACCCTCACTGCGGTTGTGTGAGTGTCACCGCAAGTGGCGTGCAGTGAGTTCTTCTTGTTCTTTGAGCTGCCCCTCTGCTCACCTAAGACCAGTGAAACATGCCGCTGTGCGCAACATGCTTAGGGCGCCTCTGAATTACGAAGGTGAACGCGAACCGAAAGAATCAGTAGCATTAGTCAATCATATTGCGAGAAGTAACGGAGATGATTCGAGTCCATGACATGGCGATCACTGGGTTGCGCTCACGCTCGCATACTGATCTACATTCTTAACCCTACCTTTTCGTGGAAAGATACATATTCAATTTTTCAGTGAGTTCCTTTCGAAGCAAACGATCCAAACAAACGGCGTTCTTTTTGACAAAGTATTAATACTTTTACAGGTAATAATATAAAGCAGGTGAACAATTGCCGCTCAACCTCTAACCTTTCATGGAAACATTATGCTTATGTGCGATTTTTTTTCCGAGAATCCACCTTCAATAGATGGGATTCATTGTAATCAAAAATCTGTTTCTAACTATGAAATACATTTTTCAGCATGGGCCTGACATACATACGGAAGAAGCGAGATGAGAAAGTACAATTGAATGGTCACTACAGAGAAGTTATGGTGTATGAGGGTGAACCACCTGACGACGTGAGCATCAATGGGAAACATCCCTCCCTTATTCGAGGCTATTCATCAGTTCAGAGAAGTGTGTGACGAGAACTCTTCAAATGCATTTCTTTACAAACCAATAAAGGGCATCGTCATTATTAGATGAAAGGGAATACCGGTTTTTGCATACGTTCACAATGTGTTGATTTCTCACTAGTTGATCCATAAACTTAAGGGCATTGAAGAAATACTTCCCCCTAACTTGTACAACATGTGGTTCAATCAGTAACAAAGACTACTACTACCTCGAGGATATTCACGAATAACCTAAATTTCAGATGTCACCTACGGATGGGAATTGTACTTCTCCCATACAACGAACTTCTCATTGTTCGCACAAGAGTATTGGTATCCGTCGATGAGGAGCAGAAAACCGGATTGGAGTATCTTTAACGACATACCAAACGAATGTCTCAATTCATAGGCGTTATCACATGTTCTACCCCTACCTCCTTTCATGCATGTTCTCATTTTATTATGGGATTGAATAAAAGAAGTTTTAGTTTCAGAACCGTTGTTGTCAAAATCTGCCCGCACATCACGAAATTGACGGTGTTGGGGTTGATGATTACTGTCCTTTCATCTGTCCTTTCATGAAAGGGGAGGCTTAGTAGTATAGAATATGGGCATAAGTGCATCCTCGATCAATTCTTCCCAATCGTCTTGATAAAAACGGGTGGGAAAAGCCTTCCTGGCGAATTCTCCTACGAGATTCCATTGTGATGGCCCACCTCTCGCACGCACCGGATCTGTGAGCTATTGCACGAAATTCAGTTAGATTTTTCGACGGCCTATTCAGATGAAGGTCCAATGGGTTTGCTGCTAAGGTAACCGGAGCGTGCACAAGGGTGGCGTTATGAGTGTCTCGTATGAAAGTTCGTACAGGAAAGCTGTTTTCCACTCCGTTTTTCAGGACGAATAGGGGAATCGAACACCAAGTGAACACGCTCATATTCGTTATCTACACCGATAACAGTATCTTTCCTTGAAGAGATTCCAACACCATCAATTTCGTGGTATGGTGTCTTTGAGTACAGCATTTGTGCAAATTTTCGACCGCTTCTATCCACTAGTGGATAAGGATTAGGAAACTGCTTGCAAGTGCCTCTGCAGAAACGTGAAACACTCACTTCGAATAGGGAGAACAAATGGATCAGGAATAACCAATATCAGTCTACCCGGCCGATTAACTCTACCTTAATAAATACTATTGACTGACTAGAATTGCATGAAATGGATTATAGATGAAATTACTTGACTTTTTACATCCACAGAGATGAGAAAACCACTTTTGCGGTCTCGTTTCTCATCTTATAGGGATGAAGTGTTGCTTTATCGAGAAAATTATCAGTCCGCATCCTTTGATCTATCTGTTGTCTATGTTTCTATTCAATAATGATTCATTTTCTCGCTGTGGTTCTTGAAAATCACGTCCTGAGTTCTACATAATACCGACCGAAATCAAAAATTTCCGTGAACCTGGGTTTAACAAAACTGAGACTTAAAGACAGCTTACCATGAAATTGGAAATGCTGGGGTTAGGGTCAAGCGTGTAGTTGAAAAAAAAACCTCTAGAGAATGAAAAACGAAGAGCCTCTAGTCCATTGAACACCATCCTAAAAACAACCCCCTCATTTCATTCTTCCCGGTATAGCAGCTCATCCACGGATCTCCCTCACTAGAGGGATCACAGCCGGTTAGTCGCGAGGCTACGTGGCGCGTCCTCGGGTGGAGGATAGGGGGCTAATCGCGGACCAAAAGCGACCTTGTGCTTGCCCAGAGACGCAGGTGGATTCAGGGGATGGACTCCCTGTTTCTGCTGAGCCAGGACTGACTCATGACATCCTTGTATCTCGCACGTCGGTCCGGCCAAAAGCCTGCAATCAAGTGACTGGGAGGTGCAAGGGAGGCGGTTTGGAGTCGCCTCTAACAAATAAGCTCCACATGTCCACTCCGGGTTCTGTGGAGAACGAAAGTTCTCCCAGAAACTCATGGGACATGAGAGGCTTGCAACCTGCCCATGGGTTTTAAAATTTTTAAGCAAAACACAGTAATAGAAAAGAGTCTCCTGATTCCGTGGGAAAGCCTGGTACGGTAGCGCCAGGTAGGACGGGGTTGCAGGAGTCATGTAGGCTACCAAAACGGAAAAGGACTAGGATGGCGATCTGTACTTATAACGCACGCAGAAGAACTGTTCTTAGGAACATGCGACAGTAGAGGTGTTGGTTGAGTTGGCGTCCTCGTCAACACGAGAACGGCAAAAAACATCGACACTTTTGAACAACTTACGACCCGAATCGGACGTCTGCGGATGAGAAGATGTGGCCCAACACCAGCTTTGACTATCTTCGTCGCTTACGCTCCAACATCAAGCTACAAAGAAGAAGAAGTCGAAGCTTTCTATATGGACCTGGAGAAGTTCTACCGAGAAGACCATGCCTTCTACAAGGTCATAATTGGCGATTTCAACGCCAAGGTTGGCCCAAGAAGAACGCCGGAAGAACTTCACATCGGGACCCACGGCCTACAATGGAATGATAAGGGGCAGAGGCTCTCCGAGTTCATCATGACGACTAAGACCATCCATGGGAACTCGCAATTCCAGAAGCCCTCCTCTCTACGCTGGACGTGGGAGTCACCCGGTGGAGGGTATCGTAATGAAATAGACCACATCATCGTCAATAAAAGGTTCTGCCTGACGGACGTCGGTGTTGTAACAAAGTTCTGTACGGGATCGGACCATCGCCTCCTCCGAGGAAGATTTTTCTTCACAAGGAGAGCAGAGAAAGCCGCCAAGTTCAGAGAGAGAATTCCCAGGACTACCATCAACTGGGATCTCTTCGCTACGCTAGCCGGCTTTTGGGAAGATTCCGCAATGGACAACATCGACGAGGAATATGACCGGTTTGTTGAACACCTTCACGACTGCGCGAAGAAGGGTGAGAGTTTTAAAACCACCAAGAGACGAATGTCTCTTGAAATTCTTGAGCTAATACTCCAGCGTGGGGCAGCACGAGCCGCAGGGAACCAAGAACTCACGTCCGAGCTCGCAAGGCTTTGCAGAGAGGCGATAAAGGAAGATCTTAAAGAGAGAAGAGCAGAAGAGGAGAAGCTGCAGAGGCGAGGAAAAGCATCCGCTATGCCCGTCGAGACTTCGCCAGTCGCAAAACAAGGATGACTGCTCTCCGGAACCCGAAGGGAACAACCACTGGATCGAAAGGGGGAATGGAGAAAATCATCTACGACTTCTACTCTGATTTTTTCGACAGCCATATCTACTTGCCTCCTCACCATCTGAGGGAAGGCGGACATGTCATTCCACTGCTACCATGTCGGTAAGAAATTGTACAGCAACCGGTCCCAACAGAACTCTTGAAGAACCTACTCCTCAATACTCTGGTGAGGCTCTTTACACGTTACCCTGTCGGAATGCAAGGTTCCTAAACAGTGGAAGACCAGCAAGACCGTGTTGTTGTATAAAAAGGGAGATCCACATGACATCGGCAACTATCGTCCAATCTGCCTACTGTCCGTCATCTACAAGCTCTTTACAAGAGTAATCCTTAATAGGATTGAAAAAGTCTTGGATGAAGGACAGCCATGCGAGCAAGCAGGGTTTCGAAAAGGATTCAGCACGGTTGACCACATTCACACTGTTTTGAAACTCATCGAGGTATCACGAGATTACAAGGTGCCGCTTTGTCTCACCTTCATCGACTTGAAGAAGGCCTTCGACTCAGTTGAGACGGAAGCGGTCGTGGAAGCCTTGGACAACCAAGGCGTCCCTACTCAGCACATAAAGGTACTTCGAAAGTTGTACAGCTACATCCGCCATTCTACAAGAATATCATCATTGATGTGAAGAGGTGGGTCCGACAGGGTGACACAATCTCACCCAAAATATTCACAGCCACCCTCGAACGCAATGCGAAAGTTGGAATGCCATGACATGGGAGTGAAAGCTGATGGTCGGCAGCTACACCATTTGCGCTTTGTCGATGACAGACTGATAATACCTAGCATTAGCCATCCTCAATGCTCTTCTACGTCAGCCAGGCGGAACGAATGCATATCCAATGCACCAGCTACGTTCATCTGGCTCGGGAATTGAGCATGGTTAGGAACCTGACCCCCGAGCTGGAGGAGACGAGCGGGTTGGGGAGAGCATAAGAGCATCGAGGATGTAGTGAAGAAGACCAGGAACACCCGACTCCGTGCTCACCTTTTCAACACCACCGTACTTCCTGCTTTGACCTATGCTTCGGAAACCTGGGCATTTCGCAAATAAGAAGAAAACGTGGTGAGCGTCATTGAACACGCAATTGAGAGAGTGATGCTAGGAGTATCCCGTTTCACGCAAGTGAGGGATGGGATTCGAAGTTCTCTCCTACGTATCGAAGATAAGAGACGCCGCCGCGTTTGCCAAGGAATGTAAAATAAGGTGGGCCGGACACGTGATGCACTTTAACGACAACCGTTGGACCAGAACTGTGAGCGACTGGGTTCCCCCCGATGTTAAACACACTACAGGAAAACCGCCGACCCGATGGTCACATTTCTTCAAGAAGTCCTTCAAAGAAAATTTTGATGCTCTTCGTGTCCCACGCGAAAGGAGGAACCACTGGGCTACTCTGGCACGCTACTCTGGCACGCGATCAGGACAAATAGAAGAATAAGCGGCGCCCGCTCGACCAGTTCTAGGGAGTCAAGGTGATCGAGGTTGATCAATTAATTGTACTATAATAAATATTAATACATAGTGTTGCAAGTAAAACAGAAATATTTGATACAATATCAAGGCCACAGAGAGTTCACTGCAAGAATTATTAGTGCATGTGTACACATAAAAGTTGAAAAGATGACGAGGTTCTCAGAATGTATTCGACAGAATATTTCTTTTGACGGTGATAACGAACGATATAGAGTTCGATCCCTGCCTGTCTCATTATTTTTGCAAAATGGAAGTAAAACAGCTGAGAACAAAAAAGAACAGATTCTAAAGCCATTTCCATACTATTTACTATTATAATATATTATATACACATAATTTTACTCATTAACAATGAAAACGAACGGTCGAGAGTTAGGTCCACAAGGATATTTACATTTTTGCAAAAACAACTATTATCATTTCATTCGCATTCCAAAAGCATTTTCGCTCTACTTGCTACTTTCTGCACGCATTTTACTCATTGACAGTGATTACAGATAATGAATGGTTTGATTCCGGCCGGATTCTTTATTTTTGCAGAACGCAAAAAATTGCTGAGAGATGTATTCCACGTGTAATTTTTCTGAAATTGGATTGATGGAACTTTTTACCGCATTTAGGTGTAATTTAGAGGTAATGTCAACGATTAGCATAGGGCCTGATTGGACTGCTGGACTGGTCGAATTTTTATTATGTTGAAAAAGACAAGAAATAACGGGCTGCAGAAAAGAAGACAAATTACAACCGAGGACGCGTCTTGTGGAGCAGAGCTCGCGATGTAAAACATTCAAAACATCATTTCTTGGGACCCCGTGGTTTATCGAAAGCTAATTGAGGATAGGTTGAAAACTTCAGCAAGTTTTTCAACTTCTTCTCAACTAACTTTTGGGAAAACAAAAACTACCTGGAAAACGTAAAAGCGAATTCTTATAGCAAAATTCCTCCTCCATCACATACTTCAAACCGAATTAGTTTCCGTAAACTACGAACAAGGCTATTGGACTTTGCGCGAAAACACACAGATTTTGACGAGTAGCCGAAAAATCGCAGGATTGTGGTAGCACGGATGATGAGGTATGCATATTTTGATAGATCATCAAGAAAAACCGTCGACTGCAGGTTTTGATCTCTGTAAGTGTTCAAAGGCTAATTGAAGAATATTCGGAAATTTGAGAAAAAATTTAGTATCATTTTCAACTATGTTTAAAAAACCAAGAGAGTTAGGGAAAACCAAACTTTGCAAATACATAGACAAAACCTTTCTCTACAATCTAGCAAAACTGTCCTTCATTAAATTTACGTTAATGCGTCGTTAATGAGAACGTCATGGACCTTACTTTGCACTTCTCTTATCCTTATTTTGAGCTGCTGATGTCTTTTTCGCTCACTAACAGCAAAGAAACTGCTTTTTTGAGTGACAGTAGCAATTTCTTTATTGTTAGATAAGAAATCTGCTTTTTGCACTCTTCAAAGAGTTCGATGACACTCCACTCCGCCATCGACCGGCACTGTTTTAAACAATCACTCCTCTTTTCCACACAGTAGGTACTAGCTAACTATGCGATCCAGGGAAGGGCCACGAATAACCCACTTTATCTGCACTACTTTTACTTAGCGCTCTTGCACTCATGTTAACTTCAGGAGATCTCGTTTACCATCCTCCGCTAACCGAATTTTCGACGCTACGTTTCTGTAAGGCTACGGATTTTCAATATACTAACCTGACTAATGGAGGACTGCCGACTGCAAGCTATGAAAGAAATGAAGTTTGTCTCCAATGGCTTTTTAGTATTCAATACAAAGTTACCTCTGGTTGGTTTCTTTTTTCCTATATAAAACCAGTCTGAACGTCTGGCTAAAACCGGGCTTCAGACTTTCTGTGGTGTTCGCTTCGCTCCCCTTCACTGATCAATGAAAATTAATAGTAGTTTGTTTATTCTCTTTCTCTCTGCAATTCTCTGAAATTAGATTTGTGTTGTTCTTTCTTCCTCTTTTCCTCTTTTTTTTATCATAAATAAAGGCGGAAGGTTTCATAGCTTTCTTTCTAAACGCGTCAGTTCTACACTTAGATAATATTCAAACTTTAGCTTCAAACACGCTTTCGTTCCCAACACAATGTAGACGCGATTTGAAAGTACTACTCGAAGTATGGGTTTTCCTCTTGTTTGTCCCTAACAGTTATCGCAGAATAATGTTTTAACATGAAATGATGGACGTCATCGTCGTACTGATAAAGATAGCGTTTCACGTCAGATCATATAAACAGCTTAGTACTATTTAAGCAGCCGTTTGCACGCGAGTTTCCACTTTCTGGGGAACGGAGGAGTCGCAGAGGTGGAAAGCAATGCGGAAAGTGGATACAACTATGAAACGATTGCTACGTTCCGTTTATCTTTTTCGACATGCACACGAAGTTACTGGGCGATATTTCTACACCATGACAAAGGAATTCGAACCCGTGGGACCCGCCTTACCGCATTTTATAGCTTTACGACCGCGGTGCACCAACCCGACGCCCTGGGACCCGTCACACCCGATGTTATAGCAATCTGGCGCCGGCGCACTAATCTGAGGCCGGTGGACCCGTCGCACCTCCCTCTATAGCTATCTGGCACCGGTGGACCCGTCGCACCCCCTTCTATAGCTATCTGGCACCGGTGGACCCGTCACACCCGATGTTATAGCAATCTGGCGCCGGCGCACCAATCTGACGCCGGTGGACGCGTCGCACCCCCTTCTATAGCTATCTGGCACCGGTGGACCCGTCACACCCGATGTTATAGCAATCTGGCGCCGACGCACCAACTCGACGCCCTGGGACCCGCCGCACCCCCTTCCATAGGTATCTGGCGCCGGCGCACCAATCCGACACCACGGGACCCATCGCAACCCATTTTATAGCTATCTGACTCCAGCGCACCAATCCGACGCCGGATGGACCCGTCGCACCCCCTTTTTCGAATTTCGAGACACACAAACAAACAAACCAACAAACACACATACACGGACTAAGCTCGTTATTATATACCAGTCTGAACGTCCGGCTAAAGCCGGACTTCAGACTTTCTGTGGTGTTTGCTTCGCCCGCCTTGACTGATCAACGGAAATTAATATTAGAGGCATTTTCTATGAAATAGGACTTTAGTCAACAACTTTTTCCTTTTTTGTATTATAACTAAGGCGAAAATTAGTTTCTTCTAAAGCGTAGTTCTACATTTGGAGAACATTCGACTCAGCTGAACATTCCGTCGATACCAATTAATGTAGAACATTGAAGTATTACTCGAAATTTGGGTTATCCTCCTGTTTCCTCAAAGTTAGCAATGAATATGTTTAAGCACAAAATGACGTGAAAGACTTATCAACTGATAAAGATAACGTTCTCATCAGATCACGTAAACAGCGTGCTACTATTTAAGCTGTTTGAACTGTATCAGTATCTAGAGAACAGCGGAGCCGAGGAGGGGGAGGAAGCAAAGCGTTACAACTATAAAACTTTTACAACGTCGCTAGTTTAGGACCCGTCAACCCGATGTTATATTGCAATCTGGCGCCGACGCACCAACTCGACGCCATCCCTCTATAGGTATCCGACGTCGTGGAGTCGCACCCCCTTCTGCCCGTGCCCCTTCTATAGGTATCTGGCGCCGGGCTGACCCCGCACCCCTTCATCTGCGCCGTGGACCCGTCGCACCTCCTTCTATAGTATCCGGCGCCGGTGGACCCGTCGCACCCCCTTCTATAGGTATCTGGCGCCTGGACCCGTCGCACCCTTTTAAGGCTTCTGGCGCCGATGGACCCGTCGCACCCCTTCTAAGGCTATCTGGGCCGATGGACCCGTCCCCTTCTATAGTATCCGCGTCTGCCCTTTCTATAGGTATCCGACGCCGGACCCGTCGCACCCCCTTCTTAGGTATCCGACGCCGAGGACCCGTCGCACCCTTTAAGGTATCGGCGCCGATGGACCCATCGCAACCCATTTTATAGCTATCTGACTCCAGCGCACCAATCCGACGCCGGATGGACCCGTCGCACCCCCTTTTTCGAATTTCGAGACACACAAACAAACAAACCAACAAACACACATACACGGACTAAGCTCGTTATTATATATCATGATCATCATCATAATAATACGAGAATTAGTAAAGCTTAGATTTGATGCTTATGACAGCAAGGATGAATTTTTAGAAGGGCCAAAATTATTATTTAGCCACGTGCGTTTAAAACAGTTTGTTTTCCATTTCGTTACCTTCACAACTTCTATCACGTCATTTATAATGCACTACATTTACTTACGTATTTTTTTTAAACAACTCCGTCTAACGCAAGGGTGTCAGGTCCAGCTCGGAATGCCTTGTGTAATTTTTACTCTTTTTCTTGCTTTCGCACTCATGACATCTCCTATTTATGCTAATCTCAATGACTTTCAGTTGTTTAGTAGTTTCCCAAACCAATCCCGTAACAAAATGTCCAAAATTCATCTGTATGGTCGGGTCAAAACAGCGTGAAGCACGGACCGCGCTCGGAAGCGGTGCGGTGGGGACAGCGGTTGCAATCGAGGTGGTACCATGGCGAACTGCAGAGGTGGGAGGCGGCAGTGAGGGTCCTTACGCGATCCCAACCGCTACGCTCCAACGCTCCGCTTCGAGCGCAGCAGCTTGCGCAAATGTCCGTGCTTCATGTCGTATTGACCCTACTATATCACCTGTGCTCCCGTGGTTTGACGATCTTCTCGATCGTGCACTACTCGTCCCGATCGCGCGCAAGTGTTGCCCAGTGGCACCTCTTCTCGCGAGGGACTCAAAGAGCATCGTATTTTTCTTTAAAGGACTTCGCAAAGAGGTCCGACCATCAGGTCGGCGGTATTCCTGCGGTGTGTTTGATGTCGCATAGTATCCAGTCGCTCACGGATCCGGTCTAATGATTGTCGTTAAAACGCATCACGTGTCCTGCTCGCCTAATTTTATTTCCCCCGACATATGCAGCAGCGTCCCTGATCTTTGATCAGTGGCGTAGAAGTGAACATCGAATCTCTTTCTTGATATCTCTTTGCATAAAGCAGAATACTCCTAGCATCACTTTTTCGACTGAGTGTTCAATGACGCTGATCGCATTTTCTTCCTGCTTGCGACATGCCAAGTTTCTGAAACGGATGCCGAAGCAGGAAGGACGGTGGTGTTGAATGGGTGAACTTAGAGTTGGAGGTTCTTAGTCCTCTTCACCACATCCTCGATGCTCTTATATGCTCCCCAAGCCACCCGTTTCTTCCTCGGAGGTCAGACTTGTTAATTTCCGAAATAGATATGCATAGCTGGGGCATTCGGATACATTCATTCCGTTGAGCGTGAGTGGAACATCAGAAATCCATCCGTTCCTCATGAACATTGTCCTGTCAGCAAGATCGGCCATTCAGCTTGAGAGCGATCTTTTTACACGTTTTATCAAATTCGACGAGCATTCGTTCCGCTTGATTAATGCTCGATGTTATCAGAACAGTGTCCTCATCGAAACGAAGATGGTGTAAATGCTGATCTTCAACTATTACTCCGTTGTTATCCCATTCTAGTCCTCGCAACGAGCTCTCAAGAGTGGCAGTGAATATTTTGGGTGAAATTTTGTGCTACCATGCCAGACTCCTCTCTTAACGTCAGCGATGTTATTTTTGTAGGTCGGCGAAATTCCTGTCGTGAAGTTGCTATACAACTTTCGAAGTACCTTCATGTACTCAATAGGGACGCCCTGGTTGTTCAAGGCTTCCATGACCGCTTTAGTCTCAAGTGAATCGAATACTTTCTTCAAGTCGATAAAAGTGACACCAACTCCACTACTACTGCCGCGACTTCCTAACAACAGTTCATCTCCAGCGTTATGCACCGCGCTAAGTCGGTGGCGTGGACCCCTCCAGATCACTGCGATGAATTGGTACGTAATCTTCTTGCTTGCATCATCAGCTCTTCAATGGCCGCTTCCGATGCAAGAGTATATGTGTTGCTAGTGCAGATCGTCAACTTACTCCTTTTCCGTTTCGGTCACCTACGGTAGATGACTCCTGCAACCCCGTCCTTCCTGACGTTACCGTACCAGGCTTTCCTCCTTTCTCATTACTTTGTCTTGCATATAATTTTAAAACCCACGGACAGGTTGCCAGTCTTTAGCCCCATGAGTTTTGGAAGAATGTTTCGTCCTTCCCGAGTGGACAAGTGGAGCATATTTGTTGGAGGCGACTCCAAACCTCCTCCCTTGCACCTCCCAGTCACTTGATTACAAGCTTTTGGCCGGATCGACGTGCGGGATACAAGGATGTCATGAATCACTCCTGGCTCAGCAGAAACAGGGAGTCCGTCCCCTGGGCAGGCAGGAGGTCCCCGATTAGCCCCCTTTCCACCACCTGAGGACACGTAATCAGAGAGATCCGTGGAAAATGTCCGAAATTATGTTAGCATAATCTTCTACAAAGTACTTCGCCCCATCTATTTTTCTAACATTTTGCGTACCTGTATGTGCTTATTTAACATCGACCACTCCCTCATCTTTCCCTCTTTGCTATCTTAATTTTCTCCTCCTCTTCTGAGCCGCTTTACGACCCACTTCCTGCTCCAACAATCCACTTACTACTTACTTACCCTGTTGAGAAATTCTCAACGCCTGATTGACTGTGGTTAAAGTTTCTACGAACTTAGGATTAGAGATGTCGTTCACGAATATGAGCACGCTAAATTCTCACTAGTTGTCCGCAATAGACGTTAGAAACGGCCACGTCACTCCTTTTCCTCTACGAGACACCTAACAACGTTTGCGAGAGCAAGCATATGTGCAGCGTCTGCGAGCGAGGGGACAATCAACGTGCTGCTGAAGCTGTCGTTCTCTGCCTCTAGCTGGTAGATCCTGAGCGTATGCCCGGTCTCACAACTCTGGCACGTTATTTGGTGCATCGTTAGAAAAGGGCCTGTATTACTAGCAAGCATTGAGCGTGATCGCGCAAATTCTAGTGAACTCCTATAACCCTATCTATTCGCGGAGGGATCCCAACATCGTCAATTTCGTGGTATGCTGCCAAAAGAAGATGACCATCGATTCACGTACTTGGTGATGTTGGAGTTCCCGTGGGGCGATATAGAGTTCAGGTTGTAGATTATGACTTTGAGTGTGGCTACTCTCCCCTCTAATCGTCAACAAAAAATGGCGTGAAATCCGCCTTGGATCCTGCGAGATACGTCAATGTCACCCTTGTACACGCTCCGGTTCGCTCGGCACCTTAATCATTGATTTTACTTGAATAGGCTGCTGAGGAGATCTTATTGATTTTCCTCTCTCGTGGATGCGACGCGTGTGCAAGAAACCGCAAACAATTCTGAACTAAAATTGGTCGTGTTGTCGCATCCCGAAGAAATTCATCAGTGGCAAACATTTCATTCTTCAATCTATTTAATTAATTATGAGATGGATTTCGAAACTCTATGCATTATGAAGAAAACGGCAAAAGTACAAATGGAATAGAGCTAAGTTGCGAGTAAGAATTTTATTGCTACTATTTTTTTCTGCAGTATTCTGAAAGAGTACATGAGAAGATTCGACCAAAAGTTCGTGATTGTAGAATGTCATTGGAAAGACAATATCAGAGCCAAGAAAGAAAGTAGAAACACACTTCCCAAAGTCTTACATTTTATCCACTATCTGCTGCTCATTTTTCTAATATTTGCCTGCTCTAGCACATGAAGTCCACGCATCCGCTCCGCGAACGAAATGAACAGTTTTTGCCTGGAAGCTTCCTTCACGTTTGCTATATTTGAAAGGAATTTTCTCCGTTTCAACCACACAACTTGAAAAAGTAACGATCCGTTGGTTTTTTAGTGCATTACTTCCAAGAAACGGCAGCATTGCCTGGTGTTTACGCTCGTCTTTGTTTCTTGTATGGTTGTCAACCACCCTATGATTGCATAAGTTTAAAAGAAAAACTTAGGTTTCCTTGAAATCTTTGTTCTTCTTAAATTTCTCCTGTATTCTTTCTAAACTGGATGCAAATTGTCCGAAAGGGCTCATTCTAATTTGGGAGTGTAGTCGTTTTTCATTTTTCTTTACTTACTTTTACATAATTTCTTCGTGTTTCTATATTGTTTCCATTTTCTCTCTCTCTTTTTTTTTCGTATTTCTAGGTTTTCGTATTACTAGCGTTTCTTATTTCGTACTTATTTCGTTTAGGGGTCTAGTAAAATGTCTCAACCTACAACTGAACAAACCAGTGCACCTCCGAAACCGTCCTCTAATCCAGGTAAGTTGGCAACTTGCATGATGCAAGCACACTTCCTAATAACAACCGTAGCTCGTTTCTTTACTCATCAACTCTGGAGCAGGTTGCCTCTATTTTCACGAGTTTTTACTTTTCTGAAAGCTTGTATCCAGGTAGTTATGAAGAGCTTCACCGTAAAGCTCGTGATGTCTTTCCCACTTGTTTTGAAGGTGCAAAGGTTATGGTCAGCAAAGGACTAAGTTCTCATTTCCAGGTATGGTTTTCTCTTTCCGCATTCCATTTAAAAATAGTTTCACTCCATGAGAACTCTGCATTCTTTTTTGGACATTGGTTTATGAGATCTAATGGTAGTCAAGAATGGATAAAAGATTGAGACCAAGTGCAAGCATTATTTCACGTCTGTCTTGTATTCTACCCAAATCGGTGGTGTTTTTCGGTAATCCCGAATGGCTTTGTTGCCCTGGACTGTTTACGATGTTGCTGTTTCTCGTTCAATAATACTTGTACAGTTTTACGTACTTTCCATACACTTTTGACGTTTCTCCCCTAGGTCTCTCATACATTGTCGATCTCCCCTGCAAACACTGGGTACCGCTTCGGCGCCACATACGTTGGTTCAAAAGTTGTTGGTCCACAAGAGCAATACCCTATATTTCTTGGTGATACAGATGTCGCTGGAAACACTACGGCCACCGTTCTACATCAGTTTGGTACGAGACTATCTTCTTACCTTTCACACCACATCCGCTTCAGAAAATCTCGTCTAGGTGACAACTATCGCTTGCGTCTACAGGGACAAGTTCAACAAAACAAGCTTGTTGGCGCCCAAGGAACTTTCGAAAGAAGGTAATTGCGTTATGTTTTGGTGTTGTGCTGTTTCGCCTTCGCTTTCTGAACACCATTTAATTATGGGGTGAAATTTGGATACGAAGACAACAAATTATATTAGTTTAAAAGTTGTAAGTGGTTGTGTAGAGAGCAATAGCCTTAATTCTGATACCAAAAGAGGGCATAACAATCTCCTAACCCTAGCGTTTGCATCTACATTTGAGAACGGTACGCATCACAAGACTGGTGTGCCTGCAGTAAGCAGATAGTTATTGATGACAGTGGCGATTATGATTGATGGAAAGAGCTCATTCCTCCCTGCTCGTAGTAAAAAGGTGACAATCGTAAGAGTACATTTTTGTTACCACGTAACCAAATGATAGAAACTGCTAATCTAATCTATTCGAATTTCTCATTATTGCCTTCTGTTCAGTTTACTTCGATTCGAAGGATAGCCATAATTTCATCAAAGTTTTCTTCATTGTTTTTTGGCAATATTGATAGCCATATTAAGAGCAATTTTTGCTGAATTTTAGTTGTACTCAGGTCAAGGGCTCAGCAATTAGAATACCGTATTCTTGCAAATTTTTGATTGTTTGTCCTTGCTCGTTAATGTACTGGACTGCTGGATTAAAAGTTGGGGAAATGTAATTGTGGGGAGGCCACTCAGTGGCGCCTTTTTTTCTCGACGCTCTAATTTACTTTTTCATCTTAGTCACTTCAGCGTACATGTCATAGATCCTCTAAGACTAATGCTTAGGCCTCAGGAGTGCGATTGATTTTATTATTTACTTTGATAAGTTAGGACGCCACTGAGTGCACTCCTCCCAACTACATTCTACTTCTAGAAATAAATAAGAATAGTCTGTGGCGTAGTGCAGTTTTGTTTTGAAAACTCCAACGCGTTCGAGTGCGATTCGGAATCATTGGGGTTTCATGATCGCGTGTTGACTTATGATGCGGGGCCAACCGATGTATCAAATAAAAATGTTTTCTCTTAGTCAAGTATGGGGCTTGTGCATCGACTCCGTTGCGATAAAAAGGTTGGTTAGCACAAGGTTGGTTTCGAGCCAACGATAATGCAGTCGCAGTGGACCTCTTACTCTCACTGTGCGTGCACTATCGATGGAACCTCTTACCGAATGCGCTGCGTCCGACCCATATGCTGAATTTCCTACATTTCAAAAATCGGAAATCATTTTCTTTACTCATTTAGAGGTCGTCTGACGACGTTAGGCCTAACGTTGGCAAATACCGATCTTGTCAACGAAAGCGGTGTGCTCGTTGGCCAGATGTTGCGGAAGCTCACCGAGAGACTTGATGTGGGTGCAGAATTCCTCTATCAGTATGGAAAACAAATCCCAGGTGGAGTATTCATTAAAATTCCATGCGTTTCTACTATTTTTC
Organism: Necator americanus; assembly: GCF_031761385.1. Lineage (NCBI taxonomy): Eukaryota > Metazoa > Nematoda > Chromadorea > Rhabditida > Ancylostomatidae > Necator > Necator americanus. The sequence goes on along the minus strand of NC_087372.1, from coordinate 24,587,372 downwards.
TATCATAATAAGACTTACAAGAGGTTTTTTCTTTGCAGATTTGAACTTTTTTACTTGTCAATGTTTGCTGTCTTTACTAGTGTTTTCTTCGGTTTTTCTTCGATCGATTACGAAATTGTGTTTTACACGCACTTTAGTTAGATACTTCCTGTTAATCTCAAAGGTCATGCATATTAAGGAAAACTCAGTTGATGAGCGACAAATGCATATAAGAGACGAGCACAAATTATATTTTATTCAACTTATATAAGCAAGATATCTGAAGCCGATAGTACTAGCCCTTTTATGCTCGCTTCCTATCGTGTTGCTAAACCTAACTTTTTGAAGGACAGCAGGTCTCGATGCTATCATATTCCGCACGCTATACAACTCCTATTTGGACAGCTGCTGCTACACTCGGATCCTCTGGTCAGTTTCCTTTTGGAATTTTTTTTTTCATTTTTCAGCATTGCTTACGCAATAGGGAACTGTACACTGCACTCATTACGACTAGCAGAATAACTTTTTTAAATGATATGATTTCCACAAACCGGTGTTCCGTTGCTTGACTTTTTGGTAAATGTTAGACGTATGAATTCGAAACATTCTCGGCTTCCAGGTGCTCATTTCACCTATTACCACAAGCAGGCGGATAACCTTGCCTTTGGGATCGAGTTTGAAAGCAACGCTAACGTTGGAGAGGCATGATTTTCTTAATCTTGTTATCTTGATAGTCTTTCATCTGCCCATCGACTAATCCTTTTTTCTTGTAGGCTGTCGGTACCATTGCTTATCAAGCTGAATTACCAGATGAAGGAGTGACGATGAGGGCCAGTATAGACACTAACTGGTGAGTTCTGAAAATTGGGTAAGAAAAAAATCCAAATTGAAATTAAACGTCACAAACAAATTCATTTTCTTTTCGCAGCAATTATACAACTCTACCAAAGTACAGCTGGACTGTACGCCATTTCTGGTTCTTGTCTTTTTGCGTAGTTACTACTTATATATGGCTTGGAATCAAGGGAGTTTGGTATCGCTACGGCTGTTTAATTCTAGTTGGCACTGATGTCCTGCTGATGAATGTGCTTATCTTTTGTGACCCCAGTGCATATTCTTTGGTTCATGTTCATGTGTATGAAGTGAAGTAGTGGAACGCACGCAAAGCAAGCGCAAATAAAAAAAAAGAGTGGCGGCGAAATTAAATAAGTTTCCTCATGTGAATTACCGAAAGGTTCCGCCGCAGAAATGACGCTTCAACAAACATATCCAATTAACTCTCGTCCCAAAGGGAAACCAAACCCATTTGGTTACCATTTGCACCTTCCTAGCTAGCTATTCTTCTGAAAAATAGTTTTTGTTTGGTAGATCTCCTCGATAAGTGCGCTTTATGACAATCAACTAATATCATAATTAATTTTGTAATTATTGTTCTTCTTCGCACTATTTTCAATGAAGTAATTGGTTAAACCAACTAACTAGCTAGCCTTTGAAAAGAATACATATTGTTATTCAACTCAAAGTGATATCTTTTCTTTCTTCAGGTCCGTTGGAGGCGTTTTTGAAAAACGCCTTAGTCAGCAACTTCCTTTCACATTAGCGCTCTCCGGTCTATTCAACCATTCCAAGGTTTGCTTTGTTATTCGCAAAATCTTCATCATTTTTTTTCCCCAAATTCCTTTCCTTAGTGCATTTGTGTGGATCTCATCTTACACTTTTTCGAAACATTTTCGTTTCATAATTATACTTCTTCATTATATATATATATATATATATATATATATATATATAATGAAGAATAAAGGTTATGTGAAACGCTTCCAATGTTTTTCGCGCTGGAACGTCTGGTTCACGCGCCAAGATCGTGGCAGCTATAGTGAGGTCAAAACGACATGAAGCACTGACAGTTGCGTAAGCGGCTGCGCTCGGAAGTGTTGTCATGACGCTGTCTGCGATGAGCTCCCAAAGGGGTTGATGTTTTTGATTTTAGCAGTTCGTCTAGGTGCTCCTTGACGCGGATACATAATGGTCTTCCTGTTTCGCCAATGTACCCATCCCCACTTAACTTAACTGACAGGTGATTAGATAGATCACCTCCGATACCAAGCAAATTCCTGGCCTTCCTTTCGGACATACGACTCAGTTCGGTGTCTCACAAAGCCTGTCGTAGGTACGATTGCGGACTACCTGCTTCTTCACATTCGCAGGTGGTATGTCCACTACTCTGACTCTTGCAGGCCCACCTATCGTAAGCTTGCATCTATCTATCCGAAATATAAGGAAGACAGAAAGGGATCTTTGCTTTCTCTTCTGCTATGTGAAATCTGTGCTCTGTTACATGGGTCCATTATCAGTGACGTTGATTTCATGTCTAAAGTGGAGAAACCTCGGGCAACTCAAACAACCAGTGGTCCGCTAACAACAGCTTTACGGCTACCAAAGTTAGCGCTGTTGTAATCTACTTCTGTGACGTCTTTGAGCATTCTCTTTGCTAAGTCATATATCCGGTGGTGTGGCAAGGGTTTAAGGGGATAGATTACATGTGTCTTTGATTTTTTTGAAGAAGGCAATTACGCCGAAACGTTAGCCAGAATAAAGATCAATAACAGTCTTGGCTCAAACAAAGTTGTGCATCGGTGCCATAGGTGCGATAGGGAGGAGCCAGACCCTCCTCAAGTGTAAACGGTCTAGCTAATGGATGCAGCTCAAGTGAAGAGGTTCCCCTCGCCAACCGTCCAAAAGTGAAGGGAGTCGCTGCGATGGCTCCGGCTATCGCATCTTTGCTTTTTATTGCGAAACACAAAAGGAAAGCTCCAGTAAAAGTGTAGGGCGAGAACATAGTAAGTGACCGTACGGTTTCCACACCAATAAAGCTATAATAATTATTTTAAAACCAGTTCAAGTTGATGCATCTTACTACATCTTAAGTGTTTTCGTCTGGATCTAGAATCTGTTCTGTTGTAAAGTTTCGTTTACTGCTTTCTTTTCGAGAAACATAAGAAGGTATCACATCTTGAACTGTTGGTAATTCTGGTGGTCCTGCTCATTTTGAATTATCAGCGATGCAAAGTAGTGGTTTTCCTATTTACCTAGTTTTACCAATTACTATGAACGATTTCAATACGAATGGAACAGTTTTGGCACTTCAGACGCGTTTTAATCTTGGCGGACAGATTTTGCCAACGAAAAAATTCGTTTTCGTTTCTTGTTTGCTGTACTAGTGGTTGGTGATGCTGGTAAATCTAATGTCTGCCCTGTCCATATTTGTCATTATAAAATGCACTCTGTTTTTAAAAACATAACAGATTATCATGTCAAAAAATAGAGGTATTTTACTGTTCTTTATTAGAGGTTCCGTTCGGAAAATTTTCCGAGGTTGGAATCTTTTCACCAGTGTGTATAGCACGAGACGTAATCCATAAGCATCGCAGCGAACGCTCAACTATCTCGCTCCACAAGTTCAGAAAAGAGGGATCCTACGAAAAGTATCAGTAAGCTTTCGAGTGATTAAAGGCAGAGTATCACGAAATTGACGTAGTACAGAAACCCCGCAGAAAACGTAAAGTTCTAGTTGTAGATTACCTGGGAAAGGAGCCTGGCTCCGCTCATCTTCTCCTCTTCTAAAAAAAACGGCGTGGAAGAGGGCGTTCCTTCCTGTGTAATCATTTGCAGCTCGCAAATGTCATACACGCTTACATATGCAAGTTGTTTTAAAGGGTGGGGAGATTCATGTGGTGTGACATATTCAAAACTGCATCCGTCTTTGAATTCGTTCTTCCGCGAACTCCGTGATATTCACTTTTTCGATTATAAAACTGCTGAATACCATTGTTAAAATATTAGCACACAATGTGACAGAGCTCACTGTATGGTTGCAGGTTGCTGGCAAATTCGGAGTTGGGCTTATTATTGGTTGAGCCTTTCTTGAATGGATCGCAAGAGTCAGCTCATTTGTAGTGCTATTGTCAGAGCTCAATGATTGGGTTCGTATTTTATTCTCATTTATTTATCTCCTCTTGATATCACAGAATTATTTTCATGAATTTCATCGGTCATGATGGTTTGTGTGAATGCGTTTACTTCCGCATGTCAAGCATTCAGTTGATTCTTGTCGTTTCATTGAAATGCGGTTCTCGAAGGCCTTGTTTTGATAGAATATCGGATTATACTGTATAAGTTCTGTTGTAAATGAAGACAACACTTCCACGTTCACTGACCCCTCTCCTATATCCAATCCCTGAGTTTGAAGCAAATCTACGTTAGTCTTTAGTTTTAAGTGTTTACGATGTTGTTTTGGATTAACTCCTGTTGTCATGTTTCATTAGGTTTAAATTTTTGTGTAGTGACGTAGTGTTTAGGCGCATAGGATCGAAGCAGACTAGGTACCTCTCATCTGATGCACTGTTGTTATACTGTTCCCTGTTATGAACTATAGATTTTTGTTCAGTAAATATTGTTATGCTTGCTAATTTACTGATTGTTGTTAAATATACACCGCGTTCAACACTCGCTACGTATATACCTGTCGCTGTAAGAGTGACCCCGTGACTTTCTCCACATCCATTCTGTAACTTATGTCTTTCGTGTACACTAAGTTATAGTAGGGTCAAAACGACATGAAGCATGTACGCAATTGCGTATGCGGCTTCTCTCGAGGCGCTTTGGTGGAGCGAAGTGGCAAGGAGCGTGGTGAAACCCTAGCAGACACCACCCATCGCTGCAGTTTGCGACGGTCCCACGTCGGTTCCAACTGCTGCCCATACCGCGCCGTTTCGAGCGCGTACGCGAATGCACCGCAGCTACACTCGTGATTCATCTCGTTTTGACCCGACTATAATTCTTTGCGTTTTGTGTTAGTTTATTGTGCATAAGAATTAAGGGCGTGGCGAGGGATATGTTGGCTGGCGGCCAATTCTCAATCGATCGCCTCTCGTGTTCTTTTAGTAAGAATGTTAACGCTTGTTTGTTATGCAATGGTACTTTCATAATAGTTGATTGGTATGTTTAGGCAATTTTCATGATTTACTTTTCTAGTGGCCTTTCATCTTAATAGGTTCAGTTTCTGCCGCTTTGTGCTGGAAATATCCTACTCTATCATGTCAGCATACGTTTTGAACTTTAAAGAAAATTATAAGTCGGAATAACACTCGAAAATTTAGAGGCATATAATTATAGTGATTGTAAAGGATGACTTTGTTCTTTTACTTGACGACAACACTAAAAAAATGAAGTGGAATACTTTGTTAATATTCCTCACTGTACTGCTTTATTTGTTGTGAGTGGTACGTAAAGTGGGGTAAAAAAATCTGATACCTGATGCAATTGCGTATGCAGTTGCGCTCGAAGTGGGATCCTCTCTGGCTCCAATCAGGCTGCAGGATTGAGTGAAGGTCCTATCGCGCCAGTTCAATTCGTTCTACCCGGCTCGTTTTGATCTAGCTATGATAGTACGTGTAATGACTTCCATATTTTCAAAAGACTCGTTCATTGAATAGGGAAAGTTTCATGCTTGTTACGCTTCTGTAGTATTTTATGTAGTGCAAATTGAGACAAGAAAATCTCAGTCAATATTCCTCTGAGCAGGTGGCTATGGTTTCGATGCTGTCTTTTGGATATTTTCCGACTCTGCATTGATTTAGGGTGTATTAATTGCAGTTTTCTTTGTAGAACTTCATCTAATATATTGCTCATGTACCACGTGTACTATTCAGCCTATTGCTTCTACTGTGGTATAGTATTTCTAGTAGTTGCAGTAGTAGATAGTTCCGACATTTTTTTTTCATGAACGGTTTACTTCCTGATGGCTAAGCGTCTCGTTGATTCTTTAGAATACTGTTATTCAATAAGGCTATGATAAGGCTTCAATAAGGCCTGTATACTGCTTTATTTTCTTGCTCTCTCCGAGTTTCCTCATCCAGTCGTCGTTCACCATTTTTTAAATTTAGTTGCTGCTTCTGCCACCAGCATTGTCACATGATTTATTTGTACTCAGACGCCTCAATTAAGGAATTCGATGTGTTTTGTTTTTGTAGTAAATACCTACGCTACACTTTGTTTCGTTCATTTTGTCCACATTTTTCGCTGAAGTTTCTATTTTGGTGGCTCCAGAAACGGCTGCCGATAATTTAATTGTTTTCATGTCTTAAAAAAAACACGTTCGTTATCTAGTGCAAACTATTACACTTCATGTTTTGTCGCGAAATGGTTTGAGAGTAGTATGAGTTGCTTTCGGAGGCTCAAATGAGCAAGAATTTGCATACTGCCTGCTCCCAAGAGAGCTGCAGCTAAATGTTCGAGTCCGCTATCCGCGTTTTCGCGAATATAATGGATCTCCTAAGTAAATCAGTATGCGAGCGGTGAATACGCTCGAGAATCCATCGAGATTTTCAAGGCATGCTTGTGCGCGACTGTTTTGGTGGACTTTATTTATCTTATTCTTTCATTTTTTCTTTTCTTTTGCCAGTACGGAGTTGGTTATGTGGTCACTCTTAATTTGTAGTGAGCCTCTGTTTTTATAAGTACTTTGTATTTCATCAATTTCGGTTAGATATTATTGAGGGGTTGCCTAAACAACATGGTGATAAAGTTCACCTCAAATGTTGTGGATCCTCCAGTATTGCTTTACATGGGTGTCGATAAATATGAAAATGAAGAACTGATAAAGGTGAGCTGGTACTTATGTCGCTTTACACTTCTACATTCCTGCAATTTAGTACGGTTGGCCTGAAGACGTGTGGTTTCATGTGGATAAGGTGTCTTCAGCCCACGTCTACCTTCGACTCCCACCCGGAATGACTATAGATACGATTCCACAAGCACTTGTCAGTGTTCTTTTTAACCAGCCAATATACTAGGCTCATCAATTTAGCGATTCAGGTCACGTACATTCCCAAAATGGAAACTTGTCTGTTCAGATAGACGATTGCTGTCAGCTTGTGAAGGCGAATTCAATAGAAGGAAACAAAATGAATGATGTCGGGATTGTTTACACCATGTGGGAAAATCTTAAGAAAACGGGTGACATGGCAGTGGGACAGGTGAGGAATATTTTTCTCCTCTACCTTTTATGCGACCAATTTCTCTTTTCATTGTTGTGTCCCTGGCAGCATATTTTGAAAGAAAAACGAGACAAATTAAGGCATTGCGCGTGACAGAATATGACCAGAAGTCGTATGTCTGTCTGATTTTTCATTTCTTTCATATCTTCTATGAAAATCCAGTGTTACATGGCGACTAGTACTTGCAAACACTGTACCCGAAAGATAATTAGACTAACTGTCTTATAAATCAGTATTTTGGTGTTTGTATCTCTCAGGGCGATTTCAGACTCAGTAAAAATGAACTGAGTGAAAAGTCTTACTGTGCATAATAAATGGTAATATCTGCTCCCCAGATATTTGTGGAGAATATCGATCGGATTTCGCGTAGTACATGACACTAAGGATGAACCATGCCGACTGTGAACTGACTGCCATTGAGCTTGGCATCCGTTCTTATCTGGTCAAAGCACATGGAAGCCTGTCATTCCTTGTATTGTTAGATATCCTGCTTATACTCATGGTATTCTTTGATACTCTCATATTGATATTCGATTTTAACTCAAGAACAACATCAAAAGATTCAGAAGCAAGAAGTATGTAGGTTCCATTCTTTAATAAAGACAATTTTCACGTAAACAATTTCCTGGATTTTCAAACGCTTATTTTTGAAACTTCTTCAGGTGTATTTGAACTGAATACAACGATATGCGGAAATCGAATACAAAGTATCGTTTGAAAAGGAAAGTTTCGAAAAACTCATTTCATTTGGCAGGGTAATGACCTTGTGATATTCTGTCTATTCTGTTGTACGAAAACTTTGAACGCTTGTAACAAAACTGCAGGCAGAGATGTGTGACGAACAGATAATTCTGGACATGTGTAATTGTAGTTATATATATATATATATATATATATATATATATATATATATATATATATATATATATATATATATATATATATATATATATATGTCTTCCCCATCGTATTTTAGTGCAATAATTGAACAAGATTTATATTTGAATACAAATATCTTCTCCTTGTTCTTCTCCTTGACTTTTGTTCTTCTTCTTTTTTGTTCAGACGACGACGACGTTTCTTTTTTTTCATAAAGATTTATTTTAGATTGGATTCCATGACAATAAAAAAGTGAAAAGATGTGTCGTGGCGAAGCGAATAAATGATATTGTAAACCGACTGAATAAAACCGAGAGGAAAGCGGATATTGACTACAGGTTAGTTTTTATTCCTGACATATTTTCCACTTCAACACCTCTTATAAGTTTTACTCAGAACTGCAAAACTGGAGTTACTCTGCTCATATGAGAATAACCCCTGTTCAAAGCTTGTGAATTCTCCTAGCATATTACAGACTACATCGGTCTATAATTTCATATCAGCGAGTGCTAAGATGAAATTTATTTGCAGATGTGTTTAGTCTTTAACAGTTCCATGGCTCTTATGTATAGGTACTTTTGGAACGTTGCGAAATTGCAGCATAATATAAAAGTTAGTGATTCTCTGTGTTTGTGAAAGCTATTCTGCATGAAGTGATTTCTTTTGTCTTCTTCATTAATTATATCAAAATCTTCCGTTTGAGTCTTCGCTCTTTGTAAAGTTCGATGAACATTTCACTCAGCTTTTTATTTCTGGTGTTCAAAGGTGTTCACTGTTTTTATGTTGTATTTTCTTTAGTGTCACACCTCTACAACACTGTTTCTACACTATGACATTCGACAGGCTTCCGACGAATCCGTTCCTTCTTCTCTGCGTTTTTTTTTTAATCAAAATATCTGTATGTGTATGCAGAAAGTGGAGCACTTCAAGACGAACGTTTGAACAGCTTGTGTTGTGGGAGTTTGTCTTGTGGGGGTAGGTAGACACTCACCTGAAGGTTTTACATATTTGCGTGTAAGTATCCTTGCAGCGTTGAAGTGGTGAACTGAGAGGTTTTGCTGTTACAACGTATTTGGAAAATGATAAAGGATAAAAGGATAAAATTTCTGGCGTTATCCACTTGGGTTGCGCCGCCACGTTCACTTCAATTCAGATTCGTTTGAGGTTTACGAACGTGTAACTGGCCTATACAATTACTAGCGGTGGCTAACCGATGTGTCAAGTCAGTGTTTTTATCCTCCCAGACAAGGTATCAATTTATCGACCCCGGAGGGATAAAAAGCTTGGTGAGCATTAGGGCGGATTCGAACCTCCTATCGATCGTGATTATCGTGAAGGAAGCGGAACCTCTACCTCGGAACCGCTACGCTACACCTCCCTTCTTCTTCTTTTGGTATTACACATCGAAATCCTTGCACCTTTTCGGGTATTTCTTTCCATTGCTTCTGTTGTTTCTGTAAAAGTGGGATCTCCCAGCCATCAGATTTCCAGGGCAGCTGTAAAAATAGCTTCCCTGCAAGAGTGAGTGGCATGAGCCATCCGAGAGTGCCGGCGAACGGCTGCAGCTTGTAACGTAACCGTTGTTTTTGCGATGGCTAATTTTTTAAAGTACTCGCAGGAAACGATCACACCTTCATTTATCGTGCCCAGAAAAGACCAACGATTTTTATCTCGTCGTCCTTCGCCAGGTCCGTCGGTGCTAATAGTCCTTTTAATGAACTTAATGAACTCGTTAGTTTAAACCAAAGAAAAGTTCGATGGAGTTCATACAAAAACGGAATATCTCATTCGCAGACGATGCAGTTGATGGAGATCCACATGGGTTATTATCCACTAAGTTATTGTCCACATAAGTATTATCTGCTATCTCCCAAAACTTAAAGTTATCCAATTGCATCCAGAGATGATAGCTGCTTGGCACAAACGAGGAACAGTTGAGTTGGAACGCAACCCTTGTAAATTGTAGAATGAGAGTATGTTCTTGCGTAACGCGCTTAATGCTTAGATCACCCACAAAAACCTCGTTGCATCCTTATCCTGATTGTGTGGGTGCACTTGTAGGAAGGCCTTTTCCACATCGCTAATAACAATAATAATAAACAATAATAACTGTCGCCGAATCGAATCGCTTTACCACACATTTTCGGAATGATTACGAGGCATTGACGAAAAACACTGTTGAGTGGAGCGGAGTTCTCCATGAAGGCTCAGAGTTCGGTGGCCTCTTTCTGCGGCGTCAGCACAGCTCGGTGAGAAAGGTAATGCATTATTCCAGCACCTCAAGATTTTTTCTACGAGTTCATTGATCCCCGTCTCCAGCCGTTTAATTATCATATCGTGAGGTTTTTTTTAGTAGGGATATTTAGATTCGCTTCTTTATTTAGAATGCAATAGTATGGTTGTCTGGTAGCTGCGTGGAGATCTCTTTCCAGGAGAGACGCACATTATATTCGCCCTCTTTCCGTTCGATGGCTTCGTTGAACTGAGGTTTGTTCTTCACTTTCCTGCGTACTGTTTCATCCTGACGGTAGACATCCCGTGTTCGAGGGAATCACCTTCAAATTAGATAGGAGCGTGTACTGCAATCCTAGACTGTCGTCGAGCATGGTAGGTAGGTCAGGGCGTCTCAAGGGATATTTGGTCGCATTTTGACAGTTTTATACTCTTTACTGAGACTGTAATGGCTCAGTGATCACTCCGATTTTTGTCACTGTGAGTGGGTGAGTGAAAACGTCCCATAACGGTAGAATCGAAATGCCACAACTGTTCTCCATCGAGCTTGCTGCGTCACACATGTTTCTCTTCGAATGGACTCTGATTGTCGATTTTGTTTCCAGATGAAGGTGCTCCGCCAGATCAAAGCGATCTGCTCCTGCGTTCTACAAAGCGTGTACCCATCCCAGTTCTTGGCTGGGATAGGTGCACGTTGTGTAGAACGTGAGGGTGGTGGGAGTAAGGATTTTTGCTTGGCCCATCAAAAGTAGGACGTGAGGCTGGTTACTTCAATCCTTGCAAGTAGCAAGTTGAATCTTCAGTCCCTCGGTTGTTGAAAACGATGTCGTTGATTTTCACCGGTGAAGCTTTTCTGACAGCATGGCTGTTCGTGAGGTACTTACTTGGTTCTTCGATCACTGTATCATTGACAGGAAAGCAGACGTTGACTTTGACGAGCTTTGTGGAAAATCCATATCGAGCAAATAGAGAAGTTCTCATCTTCAGAGCTGTTGTTGTAGTTGCAAGCAAACTTGGACATAGACCAGACATTGACTTACTTGACTTAATCGGCGGGCTGATGTCATCGCCTGACGCGATTACCCGCATCTTCGCCGAGGAGTGCCGTCCTGGAACACAGCTCTGCCCAACCTTCTCGATCTTCTGCGAGAGCTTGCACAGAATCAATCCATTCGTCGCTATTCCATGTTCTGCGAAACCTTACGTCTCGCCTGAACTGCCTATCCACGCCGAGTGTCCTCAGGTCCTCTTTTACCACCTCAGTCCAGAACTTCCGTTTTCGGCCAGGTGGCTTCTTCCAACTCGAACCCGACGAATTCTTCAGAACTCATTGGACAAGGCGATCTGCCGGTCTCCTTAATATATGACCAAAGAAGCGAAGACGATTTACTTTAGCCACTTTCGAAGGCGGTGCAAGATGTTGATATCTTCCACGTGTCATCCGCCGGTAAACCACATCAATTTCTGCGTAAAGGCCTTCATTCTGGCATACCCTAGGCCAAAAGTAGCCAAGTAGCCGTCTAATCAGCTTTCGTTCTGTGGTCAAGCCTCTCCATAACCGTTGATGGTGCTGCCCAAGTCTCCGATCCGTACATCATGATGGGGCGAATTGCGGATAGGTAGACTCGCAGCTTGACTTCGTTGGTGATGGGGGTAGACCACAGACATTTCGTTAAGGAGTTAAATGCAGAAGTGGCCTTAGCGCATCTTTGCTGAACATCTCTCTCGTAGCTGCCGTTGTTCTTCAGCATACAGCCCAGGTAACAGAACTCATCGACGAGTTCTATCGTCCACCCTGATTCCCGTTCGAGGTCTCGAAGAGATCCACATCTGCTTGCATTTATCCCGGCGTAGGCGTAGTCCATAGGCTGCAGCCAGCTTCGATATAAGGTTGACAACATGTTGAAGTTTCGTGCTGCTTTCCGCGAATATAACAACATCGTCGGCGTACTCGAGGTCAGTCAAGGGTCACCCAGATGGTGCTAAGACAATGTCGGCAGGACACTGGTCGACTGTTCTTCGCATAATGTCGTCGATGGCGAAGTCGAACAGGAAGGGTCCTGCCACCGCCCCTTGTCTTACTCCAGTTACCACTTCAAACGGTGTTGTACATCCGGCTGGTTTTCGAACTGCAGCAGTTGTTCGTTGATTCATGTCATCAAGCAAGCGAACGGACTTTCCTGGTACTCCATCGGCGCGAAGCGCGTTGAGAAGACGGCCTCGGTGAGGAGAGTCGAACGCGGCTTCAAAGTCCAGAAACGTTAGTTGCATTGGCTTCGAATACCGCTGCCAGATTTCGATCACTCTCCTGACGATGAACACCTGGTCAGTCGTAGATCGGCCAGGACGAAAGCCAGCTTGCTCGTCGCGCTTTGTTTCTTCGCGATGTTTAATGAGTCGGTCCAGGATAATGCGTTCCAATACCTTGTACATAACACGCAGCAAAGAGATTCCTCGATAATTCCTGGGTCCGTGACGGATAACTTCTTGTGGAGGGGAATTATGACAGCGTGTCTCCACGACTCAGGTATCCTTTCGTCTATCTATATTGAACGGATGATCTTTGTCATCTCACGAATCCCAGACGGAGGAAGATGCTTTAGCATTTCTGCGCTAATCCCGTCGTCTCCGCCAGATTTTCCATTCTTCATTTTCTGAATACAGACCAGGACCTCCGACACGGTCGGTGGCTCCTCGTCAACCGCGTATGTCGGTCTATGAACGTGTTCGAGTTCAGGGGCTGACGGTGCTAGCCGGTTCAGCAAGGTCATGAAGTGTTCCTTCCAAATTGGAAGGGTTGCTTCACCGACAGCCACCCCATTAACAGTGTTGAGGACATGGGAACATCTTTTCATTTTGCCGCTATACTGTTTTAGTAGAGCGTAGGCTTTCCGCGGGTTCCTGTCCTCCCACGCCTTCTCAAACTCCATCGCTCTTGACGCCCACTCGTTATCGCGGTCTTGTTGCAACTGACGACGCAGCTTCCTTCTAAGACGCTTTTCCTGGTTGAAGTCACCAGCGCTGCGCGCGACACATACAGCATTGTATGTGGATTTTGCTTCCGCAGATGCAAAGGCAAACTTCATCCGCGGCAACAGAACCGGGAGCGTTTCCCATGCAGCGTCCTGGATGCACTTTGTGAAGGAATCCGCATCGCTAAGCTTCTTCCTGGTTCGTACTCCAACATGAATAGACACACGTTGGCGGAATTTTCTTCTGCATTCATCATCTTTCAGACCTGCCATGTCGGTTTTTGGTTGAAGAGGAACTTCTCGGTTTCTCTTGCGGAACCGTAACTTGAAACTGAGAAGAACTGGACGGTGGTCAGAGTCGAACGCGACGTCCCAAACAGCTCTAGATTTTCGGATATTTGACTGAGGAATGTTCCTCGCCAGAACGTAGTCGAGCTGAAGTTTAAGAGTCCTCATCTTCCACTTGCGCTGCGCTTCAAGCGTTAAAAGGGTTGACCCCTGCCACGTGAGCAGATGGCATCGATGATACCTCTTAAACGTGGAAGCGATGATGAGGCGCGTCTGTTCGAGTCCCATCTTCGCATTTGCGTCGATTCCGACGATGACCACCTGCTGGTTTGGTATTTTAGACATCAACGCATTGAGTTCATCATAGAAGGCGTCCTTACTGTTGTCCTCAGCAGTTTCCGTAGGTGCGTGAGCACTTACGATCGAGAGTTTACGTCCTCTGCGATCCCGCAGTCGTAGAAAGGCGCATCTAGACGACGTTGAGCCAAATTCCTCCACCAGGTTCTTGTAATCGTTCCTCACAGCTATCGCGCAGCCATCTACTTTGTTCTCATCAGCATCGCCGCAGTATATGGTGTAATTTTCGATGCTGATGACGGGCCGATCCCTCATACGTGTTTCCTGCAGTGCAGCAAAAGGCACACAAAGATATCGCAGAAGTCTGGATAGAGCGGCTTGTTGGAGTTCACTCGATAGTGTTCGGCAGTTCAGCGTGACGAAACGAATGGTTGTTGCCAAAGATTCCATACTCCCTTCAGGCAGTTGACCTTTCAGGTTATGGGCTTTGGCGGTGTGCTGGACGACAGCACCTTTTTGCAATGTATGGGAAGCTTTCGCCATATAACAGTGCAGGTTATATAGCTCGTATGTTCAAAATGCGTACACTCGAACGCCTGATTGCGTTTAGTTAAAGCAGGGCCATCACGTGCAGGTAGCAATCAGACTCATATACGCGGCCCCCGACAGACATTATGTTTTGCAATCGAAACGTGCTCCACTTACGTCTCTGGGAACTAACATTACAAGGTGCAGTATAAACACTAACACCCTTCTATGTGTGTGTTTCAATTGACTCTTCGTCGCACTAATTTTTCTTTTTTTTAAAGACGTGACCAAGAAATTAGGGAACAAACTGCTTCCGTACTGAACAGTTGGTGTTGTGTTGCTATTGGAATTAGGAAATAATTGTTATTGAATATATCGTCAATTGATGTGGATAATAATAGTGGCCTGTAATTTTTTCTTGTTATTTTCTGCCTTCCTCATTGTATAGTCGACATGAAACACGGTGTAGTTGCGTAGGGCTCGAGCGGCTCGGTGGAGATGGCGGTTAGAATCGAGGTGGGACCATTGAGAATTGCAGCAATGAGAGGTGGTAGGAGGGTCCTTACTCTATCCTAACCGCTGCACTCCACCACACCGCTTAGAGCTCAACTGCACCGTGCTTCATGTCGTTTTGACTCTACTATAACAACTGGACAAAAGGCGAGCACATGACTCACTCTTTAATGAAGATTTTTATGAGTTTCACATAATTAGTTAACAGAAAAGGTACTTTGTCTTTTTTTCCGTTGTTCGTTTAGCCATTCGCAGGTATATCTGACAGGTATCTAATTCTAACTTTCCGCTGTACCCACGAAAACAGCTTTTTCCTTTTAACCTGTGATTAGTTTGTGCTATAAGGTTTTTGCTTTATCTTATGTCGTCGCTGCACTGCCGGTTCGGAAGTGATGCTCCTTTGTTTTGAATATTTATTCTTTCCAGAGGTGAACGGGAACAGCGAGATGCAGCCGAACGTCGACAGCAACGGAAACTAGAACAGGAAAGGAAAGCACGCGAGATGAAAGAAGCTGAGGAGCGGGAAGCAGCGCGACGGCAACGTCACTACGAGGATGTGGACTGGGACTCACCCCCTCAGAAGGAAAGTGGGGACGGAAATCTCTCTGACGATTTTATGTGAAGAGAAAAGCTGTGATTCTATTTTACGAGGTTAGAAGGACTTCCCCTTTGACGAGTTTTTCCTTTTCTCATTTGTTTTGAGGTCAATGATCCCTGTGTCTCTTCCCCGTACTTTTGTATTCTGTCATAATAAAGGTTGCAATTAGGATAGTGATACTTATAACAACTGTGGAACGAATAGATTTCTTTCTCACTTTATGTCTTTAATCATCTTCGTGGAATCAAAACATATACCGACTTCACTCACCCCCGGGGTAAGATGTATGTGCCATCGGAAGCGCTTTTTTGGATTTTATTTCATAGAATCAAAACAGTTATTATTAACATTGCATTATATGTCCTGCTGAAAAGTGAGTACAAATGTGAGTTTATTGAGGTTGCTTATGACTAAAAGTAGAACGTTTTGATTTGATGAGTACCGTTCGTTGACTTCCCGCAGAACGAAAATGTTGAGAGCGGAACGAAATCGAAAAACGGACAAAGCTCTTCTCATCTTTTATGCAACATGTGCAAGTACAGAGTAATATGCATATCACCACTATGGATATAGATGCGCATCTTATATCAGACTGAGTGCAAGGGGCTACTTCATGAGCTCAACGCGTATATGCATCACTTCTTGAAAAGAGTAGAATTTACAGCCATAGGTGCAATAAGGAATAGCCTTCTTAGGTGAACGCGGTCTAGGTCATGGAGTGCAGCTCAAGTTTTGAGGATCCATTCGCCAACTGTCCAAAAGTGAAGGGAGTCAGAGCGGATCCGACTATCGCATGTACGCTACAGCCGAAGAATGAAATAGTAGTAGAGCGCCGAAGTCTAAATTTTAGAGCTCGCAGTAACTGAACTGGCGTACTTGAATCGGACTCATTGTATGAATTTTTTGACACGAATACATTTACACAGACTAAGTCCGTCTGATCCTTCTCACTGCTTTCTGACCTCGAATCACTAATGGGTCGTCGTGGGATCGGTCCGTTTGCAAACGTATCAGGCCGTGTTGGACCGAACTCACCGCATAAGGTGTTGTCGCTCTGGTGTCACTGTTTTTCAAGTGTGAAGGCAAGTTTTCTCATCAAGTATTTAAATGCCAAGTCGAAAGTTATCTTAGAAGTTCATAGATTTCCTCAGAAATTTTTTGAAAAAATTTTTGAAATTTCCTCGGTAGATGTAAAAATTGTGAGCAATGTATGGGGAAAACTTTACCCATCACGTTTTCACCATTCATATAACAAAAATAGCTCAATATCAATAATGTCGTTGTTTATCTGAAGACATAATAACATAATTAATAATAATAATAATAATAATAATTTGAAGACGCTTTCTGCGACATACCGATATGGACAATCAAAGTTCCTCGCAGTTTTTGTCGCATTCCGCAGACCCTAAATGATGGGTTTGTAGCGAAAGCACTAAACTGTGTATTAAATCGATCATCGCCGGGAGATCTCCCACAGAATATCATCGTCTATAACTCCGAAAAGTTAAGCTCTGTCTATTTCTACGCGACAGGAGGAGGAGCCTTATCTTTGCCTCGGACAAGGTCCCATTCTTTCCCTTGTCACCGCTCGAAACACTATCGATAAACAAGTTGCTCCGCTCCCCATTCATTCATTTGAAATTTATCGCACGCTCAAGCTTGAAATTTCAATTATGCAATTATCGAAGCAGTTCAATTACCCGATTTGAAATCTTACTTTCTATACGATGTATGTCCTGGAAAATTGCGCTAGACGGAAAATTTGCGCTTTGTGTACTGTAGGACTTCCTTAGCACGTGCACATATGAGCAACCTGAGTCCACTACTAAAT
The DNA here is from genome assembly GCF_031761385.1 of Necator americanus. Lineage (NCBI taxonomy): Eukaryota > Metazoa > Nematoda > Chromadorea > Rhabditida > Ancylostomatidae > Necator > Necator americanus. Next base: position 24,570,194 of record NC_087372.1, on the reverse strand, counting down.
AGTATGATATATAGATCTCTTCTTCAAGCAGTTGCATTTAAGAGAAATAATAAAATAGTTGCTTTTTCCTTCTCAAGCTGCTTTACTAGTATTCTCGCCTTTTTGTGAAGTAATTTTAGTCGATTCAAAACGACTTGAATCTTGGTGCAGGTACGTGGGGAATAAATTTTGTCACCTCATCGCAACAGCTGGAATTTGGTATAGCAGCAGATAATGTGTCACTATTGTTTTATTGGTGGGCAAAGCACATTACTTTTGCTCTCCTCCTCCTCCTTGCATCACATGGACGAGTCCAGTATCCGAAAATTACTTCGATTTGACTCCTCAAAAGCAATTTGATTACGGTCCAAGTTTGCTCACATCCCGTTCCCTTGCTTTTTGGCCTTTTCTAGTTTGCCTTCTTAAAGGCATTACCCCACGAATCTGAGGAGATGCGGATTTCAGGGGAGAGTTCCTATACGGGGTCATAGATTATGGAGAGGTGGGTGATTCCGTCCATTTCTTCCTAATTGCCGTAAAAAAAAAACCGCCCGGAAGATGCGGCGCGTGCACAAGGCTGGTGCGCTCCAGTCGAACTCGTTGTAGAAAATAGCGCACCGGGATGTTTGAAGCCGTATCTTCCGGGCCGTTTTTCACGGCGATTAGGAAGAAATGGACGGAATCACCCGTCTATCCTTAATCAACGACTCCATCAATAACCCACCTGAAACCCGCAGCACCCCAGATTCGTGGGGTGATGCCTTTAAGATGACACTTGTAGTGAATCATCTTATTAGCACTACAGTTCTCAAGTTTCTGTTCCCCTGAACTGATTCAAAGGGGAAGCATGGAATCTACATTTGTGCCAAGAAAAGGATCAATGGATCGAACAATCTCTCGCTGTCAGTGTTCTGCATGGTCTCCTACGTACATTTCAATGAGAACCAGATGGTTTCGTCGTGCTCTCATACTACAGAACATTCTTTCCAGTGGTTATACGAGAGCGCAGTTTGGTTCTGAGTTAGTCGAGAGGGAAACAGCTGTTCAACAATAGTCTCTTTACCGCGCTTTCAAATTAACTGTTGGAAACTCCCCCAAGAATAATCATCATTCCAACACTTGCTCCTAGCTCTCCTTCCCTTCATCGTAACTGTTTGACAAAACCCCTTCTTTCCCTTTTCTTTCTCTTTACTCAATTAACATTTTTTATAGGAGAACCTATGGGAGATGTCCATTTCCTACCCATTGTGGCATTACTATTTTGCGCCAAAGCAAAATTGCTTTTGCGGAGAGGGGCGTCGAATGTCTTGCCACTCTTGCACGTTCTAAGCTTGACGCCCATCTTGCCGGAGAACATACTCAATGCACATACATAAAACCATACATAAAATCCATCCAAAATCCGACCGATCTCTCTGTTGCCATCCTTTGTCTCGTATCTATGTTGTACATTCCTTTAACTCGTAAACTACAACGAACAGCTATGAACCATTTTATACGTGTGTAGTTATAGGAGAAATTACTGGCAGACACGAAAAATAGACTAAGAACTTAAACCCTCCGTATGTAACCGCTTAACTTCTATTATTTCTTGCAGGTTCAGCTAAATTTAACAGTATTCAAACATACTCAGCTGCAAAATCCTAGGTAATGGTAGGTAGTAGTAGGCAGCCAGGAAGTGCCGCGACGTCAGACGATTGTGCTGTGGTTTGATCAATGTGGCGAGGTGGACGCAAATAAGGAGGGAAATGAAAAATGCGCCGCAGTAACATCTCATTGGAAATAAGGATTTCTTTTGTAAACAATGAAATATTTACATATGCGAGCATTAATTGCTGCGTGCCTAGTTCGCCACAGCAGCTGAATCAACCTGCGGCGCGCGTCTTGCATACATGTTACGTAACCGTTTATGAATTGCCCAACACAATACTGCATGTCCTCACTCATTTATTCGAAAACAACTATTGTAATTTTTTACTTGGTTGGATTTGACAGTTTTTTTCTCATTTAATTTTTTTTTTGATTCTGCAGTAAATAGGTTATATGACTGTATACGGTCATCCACACTGATCTTCACCTACAGGACCACCATGGTCCGACCTACGATTTAAGGTGGCACCTTATTACACCAACCGCGGTTTATTAGGGATCGGGTAGATTTTTTTTAACCCTAGATGCGGATGCGTTCTTTGGAAGTGTTGATTCCGCAACGGTAACGCAACCAGGGCTACATCAACGCCGCATTCCTTACATGCTACGTTTGTTTTCGAAAGAGATAGGGCAACCGAGTACATATCAAAAGCAGCAATAAATCAGTTTTGTCGAGTATCTTCTGACCACCTTGTTCTTCTCCGGGATATTCCTCGACACCCATGTTAGCAGCGTTTTTTTTATATTTTGTCCATGCCATAACTTTTCGGGAGCATTTGAAAGTAACGGTGTACATAGACAAACGAACAACTTTGGCTAGAGTGAAAGAACCCGACTGGAATTGTTGGCATTCTCACAGAACGTTATCTATCGCAGCATACTGAAAGAAAAGTGCATCTGCTGAAATGACTATCACATGGGTAGAATGGTCTAGAAAATCTGGATATAATTCCAAGAGTGTAATTTCACATCACCATGATGTTTATATTAATTAACGATTTGCATCAATACAAACCTCTACCACGGACCTCCCTCATTAGAAGGATCACAGACGGTTAGCCGCGAGGCTACGTGGCGCGTCCCCAGGTGGCGGCTAGGGGCTAATCGCGGACCAAAAGCGACCTGCCTTGAGACATAGGTGGATTCAGGAGGGGATTATCTGTTTCTGCTGTGCCAGGATAGGCGTATAATACTAGTGAATCCCGCACGTTGGTCCGGGCAAAAGCCTGCAATCAAGTGACTGGAAGGTGCAAGGGATTCGGTTTGGAGTCACCTCCAACAAATAAGCTCTACCTGTCCATTCCGCAAGAACGCAACGCTCTCCCAAAGACTCATAAGACTAGAGGCTTGCAACCTGCCCATGGGTTTTAAAATTTTTATGCAAAACACAGTAATAGAAAAGAGTCTCCTGATTCCAGAGGAAAGCCTCGTACGGTAGCGCCAGGTAGGAGTCATGAAGGCTACTGAAACGGAAAAGGACTAGGATGACGATCTGTACTTATAACGCACGTACGCACGTACATCGGAAGGGGCCATCGAAGATCTGATGATGCAAGCCAAGAAGATCAAGTACGACGTCATCGGACTGACCGAGACGAGGCGACGCCACCCACTGAACGCCGTGTATGACACTGGAGAAGAACTGTTCTTAGGAAGATGCGACAGTAGAGAAGTTGGTGTCCTCGTCAACACGAATATGGCAGTAAACATAGCCTCTTTCAAACAACTTACAACCCGAATCGGAAATCTGCGGATGAGAAGATGTAGTCCAACATAAGCTTTGATTGTCTTCGTCGCTTAAGCTCCAACATCAAACTACGAAGAAGAAGATGTCGAAGCTTTCTATGAGGACCTGGGGAAGTTCCACAGAGAAGATCATACTTTCTGCAAGGTAATAATTGGTGATTTCAAAGCCGAAATTGGCCCAAGAAGACCGCCTGAAGAACATCACATCATAACCCACGGCATACAATGGAATGAACAAAGGGAGAGGCTCTCCGAGTTCATCATGACGTCTAAGACCATCCATGGGAATTTGCAATTCCAGAAGCCCTCCTCTTTACATGGACGTGGTAGTCTCCCGATAGAGGGTATCATAATGAAATTGGCCACATCATCGTCAGTAAAAGGTTTTGCCTGACGGATTTAGCTGTTGTATACGAGATCGGACCATCGCCATCTTCGAGGAAGATTTTCTTTTACACCGAGAGGAGAAAAAGCCGCGAAGTTCACTAAGCGAACTCCCAGAACCATCATCGACTGGGAGCTCTTCGCTTCGGTTGTCGGTTTTTGGGAAGATACCGTCATGAACAACATTGACGACGAATATGAACGGTTTGTAGAACATCTTTACGACTCTACGAGGAAAGCGAAGAGTTTCAAAACCACCAAGAGACGCCAGCCTCCGAAAACTCTGAAGCTGATACCTCAGCGTGGAGCTGCACGAGCTGCAGGCAACCAAGAACTCACATACGAACTCGCATGGCTTTGCAGAGAGGCGTTAAAGGAAGAGCTCAAACAGAGAAGAGCAGAAGTGCTGGATGAAGCTGCAGAGGTGGGACAGATCATTCGCTATGCCCGTCAGAACTTCGCTAATCGTAAAACAATAATGACTCCTCTCCGGACCACAGATGGAACAACTACAGAAGAGGGACAGAAATAGTCATTCACGACTTCTACTCAGATCTCTTCGACAGCCACGTCCACTTTCCTCCTCGCCATTTGAGCGAAGATGGACATGTCATTCCAAAAGTCCTCCCTTCCAAAGTCCGACATGCCATCATGTCGGTGAAGAATCTTGCTTCACCCGGTCCCGACAGAATCAAGTCTGAACATCTGAAGTACCTACCGCCAGTCCTCATCACACTAGAGAGGCTCCTCACTCGTTATCTGACGGAATGCAAGGTTCCTAAACAGTGGAAGACCAGCAAGACCGTGTTGTGGTATAAAAAGGGTGATCCACATGAAATCGGCAGCTATCGTCCAATCTGCTTGTTGCTTCTACGAGCAGATTGGACGATACAATCTACAAGCTCTTCACAAGAGTAATCCTAAACAGGATAGAAAGAACATTAGATGAAGGACAGCCATGCGGGTAAGCAGGGTCTCGAAAAGCGTCTAGAACAATTGACCACATACACGCGGTTTCAAAATTCGTAGAAGTATCGCGAGGGTACAAGATGCCGTTGTTTCTCACTTTCATCGATTTGAAGAAAAGCTTTGATACAGTTGAGACCGAAGCGGTCATGGAGGCCTTGAACAACCAATGCGTCCCTATTCCATAAAGATATACATACATAGATACATAAAGATACTTCGTGAGTTGTATAGCAACTCCACAACCAAAATTTCCCCACTCTACAATGATGTCGTAATCTACGTGAAGAAAGGGGTTCGTCAGAGTGACACAATTTCACCCAAAATATTCTGTGCCATTCTCGAGAACGCGGTACGAGGATTGGAATGGGATGACATGGGAGTGAAAGTTGACGGCCGGCATTTACACCATCTTCGTTTCGCTGATGACATCGTTCTTATAACATCAAATATCAATCAGGCGGAACAGATGCTGGTCGAAATTGATGAAACGTGTAGAAAGATCGGTCTTCAGCTGAACCTAGACAAGACGATGTGTATGAGGAACTTATGGGTTCCTGGGTTCCTGATACCCCATTCATGTCCAATTGAACGAACATATCCGAACGCTGCAGCTATATATAACGTTTTATATATAACGTTATATATGGCGTTTCGCAAGCAGGAGAAAAATGCGATCAGCGTCATAAAACGCGGAATTGAAAGGGTGATGCTTAGAGTAACCCGCTTTACGCATGTGATAGGAGGGATTCGAAGTTCATTCCTACGTCACGGATCGAAGATCAGTGACGCTGCCGCATATGCCAAGGACAGCAAGATGAGGTGGGCCGGACACGTGATGCGTTTCAACGACAATCGTTGGACCAGAGCCGTAAGTGGCTGGATACCACGCCACTTCAAACGCACCGCAGGAAGACCGATGGTCAGACCTCTTAACGAAATCCTTCGAAGGAAAATACGATGCTCTTCGACTCTCTCGCGAGAAGAAATGCCACTGGACAACACTTGCGCGCAATCAGGACAAATGGAAGTATTACCGGTGCCCGCTCGAGCAAATCGATGAACAACGGGAGTACAGGTGATACAACTGATACAAAGCTCCTAAGGGTTATTTCCACCTTTTCTGTTCTTGAAATTATAAATAGACCTCCGACTTATAATGCGCTTTGTCTTCTTAGTGTGTTGATGTGTGAGTTTGCATTTCATAACGCTCCACTCATAAGAAAACATAAATGGTATTCTAATTGTTCCCAGTTCAGAATAGTTTTTGACCATTTGGTTCCACTTCTTTACAAGATCGCCAGAGTGGTCATTTTTGTATTTATTTTCAGTAGGTGCACATTTCATCTGTTGGATATCGGTTACATAAAATATTTTGCTATTTCAATGACTATTACTTCATATTTCATGATTCATTATACCGTGAGATTGGAGTAAAAGGGATTGAATTTGGTTTTTGATGTTGAGCTCAATTCAGAATTGGCTACGTAAGGTTTGAGACATAGTCTGTGTTTTTGTGGCAAATTGATCAGTGGTGTGAAAAGCGTTAAAGACCTCAGCTTGCACGACCTGACAACTCTTTAACTCCTTAAATTCTTCAAATTTGTAAGAGTGATAGAATGAAAACGATTGTGCATCGCTTTTTATCGCATAAGAATCTGAAAATTGTTCCTACAGTGGGTAGAGAACTCAAGGCCTAATATTGAGTTTCTGGAAAACAAACAATGAAACAGTGATCTCTGACGTTGGTTGCTGAAGAATGGTTCTGATTACTCAAGTGTCTTAGCCAATGTCAGTGACTGACATTGAAATTCAGATTCAAAGAAATCTCCACGATTTGAAGTTCCAACAACACAGTTTATAACTGTGAAAAAAAGTCAACAAGACTAATCGGAGATTAGTTGAATGTTGTGGCAGCATTTGTGTAAGTGGCAAAAACTCACGATTGCAAGTAAGTTTGTCAAGACAACACATTTTGAGGGAAATTCTACTTTAGATTGATTATCCGACTCATAGTCATTTGAAAACTCTTCAATTTATATTTTCAACGAATTATTATGCGTGCTGCATCAGCACAGTTCTCACTCAGTTATCCATCCAACATCTAGGCGTGTATACACACCCGTCTCTGCGGAAGTAGAAGAATGTTTCCGCGAGTGTAGCAACAACTTTGGATTATTTTTTGTAGCGTTTCTTGCCTTTCATCTATTGTTTCTGCTTCTTGCGTGGCATCAAGCAGAAAACGTCCATACTTCTCAGTGAACTGTTGAACTTCTTCTGTGACTGGAGTCATCTTCTTGCTGCTTAGTAATAAGCACAGTAAAAAAGAAATTCGTCAAAGGCTTTGGAATTTCTACAATACCTGCGCGCAAACTATGATATTGCATTTACAATGCATGGAAGCGTCTCCTGCCTGCTCAATGCTTCACCTTTGATCTGGTTTTGGAACACTTTTTTCCACCGTCTTGTCCCTTTCCTTTTTTAAAGGCATCACTCCACGAATCTGACGATATGGATTTCCGATGGTCAAAGACTATACGGGATCATAGATTGCAGAAACGGGTGGGATCCCGCTCCTTTCTTCCCAATCGCCGTAAAAAAAACTGCCCAGAAAGTGCGGTTTCGTGCGTTTCGGGGCGGTATTTTCTACAACTAGTTCTATTCGAGCGCGCCAACCTTCTGCACGAGCCGCATCTTCCGGGCCGTTTTTTACGGCAGTTAGGAAGAAATAGACGGATTCACCTTTTTCCCCACAATCTACGACCCCGGATAGGCATTACCCACCTGAAACCCGCACCAAACCAGATTCATTGGGTGATGCCTTTAATCATATTTAATCTCTGACCTATAAGAAAAATGCAACAAAGATCGGAGTCTTTAAATCAATTTCTTTGGATTGAAAGAAATTTTCATTTTCAATTCTATGATTTTCTTCCCATATTTTTCATTTTACTTCTTTCGAGAAATTCTCTCTTTCCAAATGAGGTGAAAATAAAATTAATTGATTTGAGCAAACTCTGTTGATCCTACGAAACGTAGTGTCACATCTTCTTTCTTGCAGTTCTTCATAGAAAGTAGAAAAATAAAGTCACCAAGCTCTTTTTTCCCGGCTCTTCTTCTTTGTGAAATAGGTTTTATTTCGTTTGTTTCGTAGAAAGTGCTGAGTTGAGAACTTGTTCTGTGGTGGATTACATTAGTCAACTAATTAAAGCTGTGTTAGTTCAATTTCCTCGAATCAACTTTAACATTTGCCATTTAATGAAATTCCTGAACGATTTCCTTTCTATTGAACATTTCAATGCCAGGCAAAAAATGTACACAGTGTATTCGTAGTCTGCGTGCAGCAGGAACACTACTCCGTTCTTCAGAGGCAGTAATTGTTTGCTTCCTACTCGCCTCGCTACTTGCGCTGCCGTAGGTGTCAATAGAGACCCTCGGCCATTCGCATGCCTCAATCCTTTGCCGACCCCCCTGTGTTCCTGGAGAGTGTGTAACTCACTCTCTTCTTCTCCTTTCTTTTACCCTTCTTCCTTATCTGCGAATTTTTGAATTTTCCGCCTCATTCTCGTCTATATATAAAAAATTTATAAATATACATAAAGAAGAAATGAGAGGGCGAAAGAGTGAGAGAGGGGAGACATTTCTAAAAGTCATACTCATTTCCTTTCTATTTATTATTCATTCCGCATCATATCATCTTGTATGAGCGTTAGCTGAGGACGAGTTTACCTCGTTGTTTAGCAACGATAGTTCAGATTTTCTTTTATTTCTGACTTTATGCTAGTTTATACACAGCTGCCTCTGTCGAAATTTGCTTTTTTTCAGTGCTAGTCTTTTAGTTGCTTCAAGACAGATGAAATCTCAGTAATATTCAGTGGTAGAATGCTTTCTGCAGGCTAATGAGAAGTTGGAGAGAATCCTACGAGGTAAGCCCATCCTCAGTTGTGGCGAATACGCAAACATAAATCAGCTCAAACAACCTAACTAGAACAATTAGTTTTGTTTCTTAAAATTTATATCCGACTTACATCACTCAGTGATACAACTCGGCAAAAACTTGTTTCGCTCTCTTATCATGAAACCCCAACGTCCTAATATCCTAATGACAGCAGTCCCGAGTCTTGTTCGCAATTGTTGAATTTTTCATGAACGTGCGAAGCACCCTTGTGCTTGTTATCATCGATTATGGGCACTGCTATATGGGTGGTCTTCAGCTCCCGTCCTCATCTGTTGGCACTGACTGGAATTTCATTTAAAGCCAGAGTATGACATTGATAATCGTGTGCAAAAAATACAATGTCTTACAGCAGGAATAGGTAAATAGGAGTATCATTACCTTAAAGTCTAGTGGAAAGTAAGACTGAAATTAGCCTCATGAGCTCACGCATCACGGTTTGCAAACGTGCACGCGACTTTACTACTAATATGGTGTGCTAGGGAAATGACAATAACAATACAAATACTTCACTACGAAAAAATGTTGGAGCAGCTTGGCAAAATAAGTGCAATTATTTTTTATTGTTAATTGAGGAGTTTGATATAAGAGAACAGTTTACAGCAACTGCGCGCTCTTCCATCTTTTCGGGCTTGGAAATGTTATGTAATTCCGCTCTTTGAGCGCGATTCATATGTAGGTTGTAACGTTCTCAGTCGTAGAATAGTAACTTTATATTTGGCATGCGTCGGATCACTCAACACTCTTCACTACACACTTTTTTGTCCCGAAGTTTCTATGAAAAATATAGGAAAAATCTGTTAAAATGAATACACCGCTGAGTCTTACTTTCGTCAATGTGTTGAAATAAACGTTTCATTTATATGTTTTCTTGTTATGCCGACGATGTTTAGGTGAAACTTTTTTATTGGCCTGACGTTTCGACAAACTCGTCTTTTTCAAAGGTCTGAAAATGGTTCGAGGTCTTTGATACCGTGCATATCCCACCAAACTCCTCCTCTCTCCTCGCCAAGCCTCGATATTGTTCCAAGCACACGGTCAATAAAAAAGGTTCACTTAAACCTTGTTGACATAGCAAGAAAACATAAATACACTCTCAAATGTCGAGGTTTCAAGAAGAGAGGACTTGGAGATTATTGTTTCATTTTTATTTTGAAGCTTTTTTTTGGCATTTTTAACGTGATTCTGGTCCAGTATCCTTCCTGGACTAGTCTAATTCTAAAATTTGTTCTCTAAATCTTCTAGATTTTTATCAGCTTGTCGACTGAACTCAATTGGATTGTGTCGCTGCGTCAATAGGGAGTAATCGTGTTTCGTTTTTTGACTAGAAAACGGTCTAGTTTTGAAATCTCACCTAACAATCAAATGGTAAATTTCGAAAAAAAGCGCTTTTTCTTAAAAAAAAATAATAGCGAATTTCATGAATTAGAGGGTGACGAATGGCGTTCGTCGTCATATCGACATCGAATATCTCATTAATGCAGTATGCTGGCGTCATGCAAAGAACAAAATCTTGTTGTACAAGTGCGATCACGTCTTTCATGTATTTTACTGCAAAATATTTGAAGCCTAGCAAGAAGTTTATCAAAACAGCGTGGATGAGGATCAACTGCTGTTTGAACCTGTCCGTCTGCGCTTGAAATCTTTTGCTTTCTTGAACTCAGGCGTGTTGTTCAAACTGTAAAGGAGTGGTTTTTTTTGACAGCTGCCAATTTTTAGTTTTTTCTTCTTAAATTGTGCCACTGCGATGCATACAAATTCAAAACTGTTCTTTGTTGACTAGCAACACATACAAAGAGAAGAATAGTCGAGCGCTGTTCCTTCAGAGAATCTCTGCTTCTAGGATGCCTATTCCAGGATGCCGGTACTGAATTCGAAATGTATCGCACTGTTGTTGTGTTTCGCTTCCAATGATGTGGATGCTTCTTCGCCCACGCTTTCTCGCTTTTTTTACGCAGCCAGAAGTTTTGATGCTAAAACGATATTGAATATGTATGATTGCCGTTACATGTGTCGCATTTTGCCACGTTTCTATCGAGCTCCGCTGATTTCAGTTTCATTTGTTTGTTTGCTCTTTGGATTACGTCGCTTCTCGCTCCACATCAGTCATGTTTTCATTTTGTCAATCATTTTTCTGCGAAAGAACCACATACTTCATCCCAACGCTTGAAATTCTATTTCTACGCTAAGTTTCAATTAGTTGATAACTGTGTAACTTGAAATTTTCTAGCCTCAATTCAATTTCCCATGTAGAATGATCAGTAGTAGTACCGATTCCGTACATATTCTGCCCTATTCGAGTTCTAACTCAAATATGTCAAGCGTAGAAAATTCTCATTTGCCCGGGTGCACTCAGAAGTTGGGCTGTTTCAATATTGTGACTTTCGACCAAACCACAACTGTTTCGCTGAACTTGACTTACCTGAGTGTCGATCACAAGTTGAATTATAGCCAGCCGCTCGATATTACCGAAGCTAGTAATTTTTTTATTGCAAATGAAAAAAACAAGAGCATTTGGCAAGAGAGAAGGAAACATGGAACGAAGAAAACATGGAACTTGCCTTATGAAACTACTGATTTCTTAGAAGATGTACACGAAGAATGTTTACAAATCAAAGTAACAAGAGAGCAAAATTCTGACTACCCTCATTCCAACTTTCATCCAGCACTTTTAATTTCATGACTTCTTTAACGGATCAGTACAATGGATAGAGAAACGCATCTAAATACCCACTAAAACTCCACTCCTGTCACTTTCTTTTGAATCATTGCAAGAAACGCGGAAAATGACATGGGAGCAGATTCGGTATCTTACTTTTTCCCACTCTTATCATTTGTTTACTTCAGTTTGATTTTCACCAAGATGCCTATTCCGAATCGCATCGAGAAATATCGACATATGAGCGCTTTAAGAGTTTTGATTCTTGCTAGAAAAAAGCGTAATCATAAATGGGGAACACAAGGCACATTTGGATTTAATGGCCATTCTTCCTCATTCTTCCTCTCATACAAAAAACCTACCCTTTATTGGTCCTCTTCTGGAAAAGGACCATGGCGGCATTGAAGATGACTCATTAGTTTTCGCGCCCTTTGTTTCAAAGCATATGAGAGAGCACCCTTCAGGCTCTCCCTGACTGCCCCCCCCTTGTGAGTCGCATTTTGGGGACACGTAGCCGACATGTGTGGTCGTGTTCAACCAGCCAAACGCGACGCGGCAACAGCAGGCCAGTCTCGTCGAACACACTCGACGGCACACTTTCCGCTTGAAACTGTCCTCTCGTGGACCCCTGCCGGTCCCGAGTGAAAACGAGCTTCGCTTCTCCTGTCCGGACCGCATTTGTCATTCATTTCTTTTTGATGAATTCACATCCATAGTTTATGTTGCTTTGAGTGACAGGTGCAGCGCTAGTGAGGACGGTCGCACTCTCGTCATCGCGCTATTTCTCGCTGCATCGAGCTCGTTCATTTTTTGCCTGTAATATGTAATGTTAAAATGTCAAAGAACTGCTCAATCATTTAAATTAGACGGGCTGCTACGTACCTGGTCTTATTGTTCAAGATTGGTGGAAATTCTAAATGGCTAAGATATATGAGGGATCGAAGCAAGCTACTTCAGCGTCTCCGACAATAGACCCAGATCAAGAGACTTCCATCACCGAAGTTACGCTTTGAGAGCACTCGTTCCTCTTTCCTAAAATCTCTCCAGTTGTGTCTGTAGCCGTCGGACCCATCGAGGTCCCACTTCTTTTCATGGGAGAACACCATCTCAAAGTCAGATAAGTACTTTGCAGATTAGCTGCAAGAGTATCTCATATTTTTACAAATTGTGCCCATGTGTGCGCGAACGAACTTAATCCTGGCAGCCTTCTAGCGGTCAGTCGAACGAGGTGCACGTTTCATAACGTGATTAACGATGTTAGGACAGCGGTCTAAGCTATGTAGTACTGTTTATTTTGATACAGGAAGATCAAGAATACGCCGGGGCTGTTCGCGGACTCGCTGATGTAGGAAGCCATCCGAACCAAGCGACTTTCATCCCTTCTAGATAATTTTCTTGGACGTTCGATAGAGATTTTTTCCTTTTAGACTTCCGTGTTCTTCAGATAGTGGTTGATGAGGTTGTGAGATCTCTCCCCGCTCGAGCTGCGATCCTATTGTTTGAAAGAGCGGCCGAGTGAAGGACATCGACCTGAGCTCGCTGGTGAGCAGAAAGCTTGCTGGACTTTGTCATTGAAACAAACGATCGCATGCATCGGCCTATTTATACCTAACTTTACATAGGAAAACCATGGTCAGGGGGAAACTCTGCGTGGGAAAGCCAAGGTCATGGAAAGTTCTCAGGTTGACATAAGATTTTGCACTGGCCCATTTTTCAAAAAAAGTTCGTGGCATCCTGCGCTGATCAGGTATCTAGCCAAAGGTATTTGTACAAAGGTTTGTATAGAGGTGAGAAATACCGCGGTAGTATTGCCTCGCTCTGGTAATCCGTTTCTAGACCGCTATTAGGAAAATCAGGCGTGGACCTAAGATTTTGCACTGCACTATATAATCCGAGAGTATGCAATTTTGTCGATAACTTAGGTGAACAGCGAGCAAGGGTTTATGGATGGGGGTGGCATCCAGTGATGGCACTTGAATTTAAAAAAAGCATTCCAAAATCCATCTTGCCTGCTTACGGTTAGACTTGGAAAGCTTGACGATAATAACAATTACTGAGGTGCTAACTTAAAATGGAGAGCGTAGCAACGAAAAAGTAATTTATAAAAAGATAGCAGTGTACCGTGCAAGATACACTGTAAGTTCTGTCGAAAGGTTGAATACTCCAAAAGCCGAGTATGACTAATTCTAGTAATAATGTCAATTAACGCTCAGTAACGAGTTTGCGCAATGACTTGGTTAAATATTTGACATAACCGAAGCATGGCATTGTATTTAACAGGGTAGTTACTGTATTCACAGAAATTCTTCTACCTTCTGCTTTCTATTTCTTTGCTTTTGTTATGAAGTTCTCAATGTTACTCACTTACTTTCGTGGTCATATTGCTGTTCAGTTTTCGAAATGCACTAAAAACATTTTGCACATATTTTCCGTGATGAGCGTCACATTTTCCAAAAAAAAAAACGACAGAGTCATATATCAGGGAATTCAAGTGAATGTTATCGGTAGATTCGTGATTCATGACTACTCGATTATGACTGCGATTATGCGAGGACAGGTTTCCATTGAAAACAATTTATTCCATCGTTCGAATGCAAAACTACCACCTAACAGTGAAGACAGTGAATCCAATTCGGCATGAAAATTCTGTTGAGTTGCTGTTTTTCATCTATAGATAGGATAGTTTCTGGAAATGTGCTCAACTGGAAAGTATTTTCTTTTGCTTCTCCAAAGCGGCTGTGTGCCGACTGCAAGTCCATTACGTGAAACAGAGCATTACTTCCCTCATATTCGCAGCTACAAATTGAATTCATCTAATCTGGTTTACAGGTTATTGCAGAAATGGCTATCTTCTGCTCACTTGTTCTCTCAATCGCTTCATTTCTTGATCTTTTTCCGCGATGTGCAGTAATTCGAAAAAAATCGGTCTTATAGAGGTAGTTTCCATTTTTTGTAGCTATCCTGCATATTATCCTCATCGTTTCCTACCTTGCTAGAATTTGAAAAAAGTGGATAGGAATGTTTATATTTTTAGGTAGGTGGTTAAGCTTTCGTTAGGTACATAAATGTTATAAAAACGAAACAAAGCCATAGAATTATTGCTGCACTCCTCAACAATATATATGAAACGTGTAATGGATAATAAACATACACCTTAGGCTAACTGTGCATGATGTTTTATCGAGTAATGTTTGTAATATAGTTCTTAGTTGTGTTGTAATTGTTATTAATTTTTTATATGAAGCAATATTGGGTAGTGATATCTTTAGTTCCAATTCTAAGATGTAGAATTACATTGGGGTAATTAACCGTGCACTAGATACCTAGTTTTTGAAGGAGAGACGTGCATCTATAATTACTCCTCGAGCTATTTGCCAGAGTTTAATTTTAGTCAATTAATAGAAATTGCAATAAAACAACCTTCCCATATGTTTCGTTATATTCACCGATATAAATAAGGTCCTTACAAATTCCAAGGGTCCCTACTCATTTGTTGCAACAATTAATGTTTTAAATTCCTTCCTACTTTTAAGACGTGATTATGACTTAGACAAGAAGATTTTTATTCTGTAAGAAAGATGGTCCGTATTGTTCAGCTGGAGCTGAAAGTCGATGTTGTTTACGCGGTCGAATCGCAGAAAAGTGCAGTGACGTCAAGCGTGTATGCGTATGCTTTGCTTATTGACGACTATACTATGCATGTATGTCTGCTGATGTCGACGCTGCAAAAATAGCCAGATTGTGCTAGGGGCTTTGGGAAGCAAAAAGAAAGCAGCGACAACAAACAAGTCTTTTTTTCTCGTCAAGTTAAAATAAATCTAAATTAAATTAATGATTTGAACCCAACAGTCTATCGTTGGCATTTACGTACATTAATATAGCGCACCCGATCAATACAAAAATGTTTCTCCGAGCTTTTGTTTCATCGTTGCCTTTTCAGAACTCTGATAGCATGAAGTGGGAACTCTTCCATTACCAAGCTCCAAATTTCATACGGAACCTTATATGAAAAATCTTAATCTATTAAATTAAAATAAATCTGTAAAACGAATGTGAAAAGGTAACTTTCGCTCGCAGAATTCTCGTCCAAGTCAAAATTTCCTTCAGAATTTGAAATCACACAAGCAATCCAAATCAAAGTATTTATATGTGTGCATGTACAGAAAGGATGAATCCTACTGGCTGCGAACCTCGAACCTTATTTACTCCTCTATACGAGACATACCTAAATCAACTAATCCCTTCTACTCGTACCAGAAAAGAAAAGAATGGGCTTGGCCTAACCTACTTCTATGACTTTTAATTTATTGAGCGAGCTAGTGCTGTCATGTGACACAACTGCTCGTTTCTTTCCAGAGGTGTGATATCCTTGAACACAGCCCTGCCCGAACTTTTCGATCTAAAGTAACAACTCGCAGAGAACCCATTCATAATTCGTTGTTCCATATTGCTGGAGACTTAACGACTCCTCTGAACTGTCTGTCGACGCCAAGTTCAACAATGTCCGACAGTTCGGTATAGCGAAACGGAGAGTGGTTGGCAGGAATTCCATGCTGTCTGGGCAATTGCCCATGAGAGTCTGGGCATTGGCAATGCGCTGAACAAGAGCCCATTTTTGCAACATTTGGGTGGCTTCCGCTGTAATCTATAAAGGATAAAGTTTCTGGCGTTAATCAATACACCTAGGATGCGCCACCACGTTCACTTCAATTCAGAATCGTTTGAAGTTCACGAATGTGTAACTCACCTACACAGTGACTTGCGGTGGCTAGCCGATGTGTCAAGTCAGTGCTTTTACAACGCCAGACAAGTCTGGTACCAAGTTTCGACCCCGGAGGGATGAAAGAGTTAATGACCACTAGGGAGGATTCGAACATCCTATGTGGAACCTCTAACCGCTACACTACACCATACACCATACATCTATATACAAGTTATATATAGTCACGTCAAAACGACATTATGCTCGATGCAGTTGCGTAGGTTGCTACTCTTGTGAAATGTTGGGGTAAAAAGAAGCGGTTAGAATCGAAAGAGGACCATTTCTAGCACCACTCTTCGTTGCAGCTCGCGATGGTCCCACCTCGATCCAAATGACTGGCTTAAAGGCATCACCCTACGAATCTGACGTGATATGAGTTTCCGATGGTCAAAAACTATACGGGATCGTAGATTGCAGAAACGAGTGGGATCCCGCCTATTTCTTCCTAATCGCCGTAAAAAATGCCCCGTATGATGCGGCTTCCAGCGTCCCGGGGCGCTATTTTCCACATCGAGTTCTATTGTAGCGCGCCAGCCTTGTGCACGCGCCGCATCTTCCGGGCCGTTTTTTTTGAACGGAAATTAGGAAGAAATGGACGGAGTCACCCTCTTCCCACAATCTACGACTCCGTATAGGCATAACTCACTTGAAACCTGTACCACACCAGATTCGTGGGGTGATGCCTTTAACTGTGTCGCCTCGAGCGCAGCCGTTTACGTAGCTGCAGTGAACTTGATGTCGCTTTGACACACAAATGCCCAATTGCGTTTATTACAAGCAAGGCCATGGGAGAAGCTAACAATCAGGCTGATATATGTTGTTCCTCCCCCAATGTCATGCCATGTAATGATTGGTATATTTTGTGGATTTTCTTTTCCCCTGAAACTGATCCTCACCTAAGATGTTATTCAAGTGCATTGCCCTTACAGTAAATGGTGCACGTATAGCTGTGATGGCGTACACGTCATCCTTTTAACACGATGAATGAAATGTCATATCAAATATGTATGACAATTCGTTGATTTATCAATCTTTTCAACGAATGCGCACGCGAATTTTACATGCACTACAAATCTAGTTTTATTTGAATGCCAAGGTACGGAGTAAACAACAAGCACAAAAAACACAAAACAACAGTATGAATGCTTCTCGGAGCTCACTTATGGATTGCTGATCAAGCCATAATTGAACGCCGAGAAAAAAAAAACATCCAAACGATAACAGGCAAAAATGGAAGACACAACATGAATAGTAAGGATATGGAAAGATAAAAGAAGGAGAAATTGGGACTAAAGTACGGAATTCAAAAATTTATAAACGTGTACAACTTATAAATTCTGTTGCAGCTGTCATATAAAAGAGTAAGAGATAGCTTTGATAAAGTGTAGTTGGTGGGCAACTCAACTGCGCTCTTATTTCTGGAAGAGAGTAACTGAGCTAGTTGGATCCCTAAAACTTGGAAAATAATGCTGGAGGAACCATGGCATGTAGACTAAATCTACTAAAAGAAAAAAGGAAGATAGAGCTTCCAAAAATAGGAGCATGGTTGAGTGCCCGCCTCTCCCCTTCAACTTCACTTCACTCAACTAAACTTCAACCGTTAGT
The DNA here is from genome assembly GCF_031761385.1 of Necator americanus. Lineage (NCBI taxonomy): Eukaryota > Metazoa > Nematoda > Chromadorea > Rhabditida > Ancylostomatidae > Necator > Necator americanus. Next base: position 24,552,488 of record NC_087372.1, on the reverse strand, counting down.
GTCAGTTAATGAGTGACAAAAAAGTTAAGTCGATAGAAAGATGTGAGTTGATCGAGATCAGTACATAAGGAGAGCAAACCTTCAGAATCACGAAGTGTCCTCCAGCCATACGTGGTGGGAAAAGATACTGGAAGAAGAAAACCTTGCCAAGTTGTACTTGTTGCTATTATATACTTCTGTTTTAAAACGAAAAAACGAGAACACCACCAATGCCATCACAGATCGTTCAAATTTCCCCCGATTTCTACTCAGCGCCTGGTTGTGTCGCCGGCTGACGTACAGTAGACGTTTGCGCGGCGGAACCCTCGTCCGACCCACCACAGACGCCGGGGCAGATTCCCAACGCGGTAGAAAATTGCTTTGCTTCGGGCGCAACCGCTTACATTCTGTTGTAACACGAATCAAGTCGTTTTGAAAGGACTGTGTGGAAGTGTTCGTATGCATTCGCGATACTCAGTGAGGTGTCCGCTGTCGATCCACATGTTTCCCTCATCCTCCTGATTTCGTTTTGTTGAGTAGTTGATGCGAACACGTGATTTTTAGGTTTTGTCCGCACACTTTTTTCGACCCAAGCAAACAATATTTCTACCAATTTCCGTAAGAATTCATCCGTTCATATTTTTAGCGGAAGATGCCTGGTCGGACGCTCAATCCGCTAAACATATTTGCTTAGCTACAGTACTTACCCGAATGTGTTCAAATTGTATATTCAAGGTTGTCAGGACGTGCACTTTTACTACTTGTATTGTGAAGATGAAGTGGAAAGAAAACATCAGGAAATCCCTGTTTTACACGTACCCGAACTTGCCTAGGGTGATCACAATTAATGCAGCACTAAACTACGATGCGATGACGTAGTACTTCTTACTTACTTTTTTTGTTTGGGTCATTTATTCATGCGCAGAAACATCCGAAAGCATGACGATGAAAGATTCGCATTTTATGGTTGGTGTGGGCTTATCATGCGAACGCCATGCTGTCGTATTCATATTTTTAATGTTTGCTTGTTGTGGCACTTCCAGACCTTCCAGAAAGAACTATGTCTGGTCTGTAGTTGGGTCAAAACGATGTGACTTATGGGTGAGACCATCCCAAGATCTAATCGAATGTTTAATGGAGCGATGGTCCCACTGCATCACTTACGCAATTGCACCACAAGCCGGGTCGTTTTGGCCCGATTCTAAGTGTAGTCTTTGCCACGATTCTAACCACTACTCTTCTCCGCCCCACTTCAAGAGCAACCGGTGATGCAATGGCACCGTGGTTCATTTTGTTTTGATGATGAAAATGAACCACGGTGCCATTGCATAAGAGGTTGCGCTTAAAGTGGAAGAGTAGTGGTTAGGATCGTGGTTCTCTACTAGCACCACCCATCGCTGCCGTTTGCGACTATATAAATTTGTTTATTAATTAATTTATTTATATCCATATATTTATATATAAAATCAACAGAAACCCTAGGACCGAGGTGAAAGGTTTCTCATAGTGGGGCTAAAACGACCACCAACGTCACCTGAGTTGTGGTGCACTAGCACTAGCGGTTCTGTAATAATGCGGTAGAGAATGATCCTAACTCAGTCCCGCAACCCGATTAGAGCTAGCGAAGTTTAAGAGAGGTCCCATCGCAGATGTTTGCGCAAGTGGAACATACGTCAGGGCGTCTTAACCCGACTGCAGATTAGGTAGATTTCTGGTGCAATATCGCGTAAGCGGTTACATGCAATGGCCGAGGTTTTCTACCGTTCATAGAGGACTGTCTTTGCAGCGCTGCTTTGTTTGGATTGCACACGAATCCTATATGCTGCACAAGATATCTCTAGTGTCGCATCGTAGAAACAGAATGTCTGCCGTCTTATTCTTATTCGCAGCTGACAAAAAGAGAGTGCTATGTAGTGTTTTAATTGAGCGTGTCTGACCTAAAGACCATGTCGTGGAGACCAAAAAAATAGAACTTCAAAGTGGAGTGGTAAGAATGAAGATTAGAATGGCACTGGGATAGGCATGAGAATTAAACGGACGACTCCTACTTGGAGTCCTCATCTGAAAACGAACGATACCGATGAATTATCTGTCTGGGCACAATCTTCCCCGTTTTTTCCTGCTTCAGATATCTGAATCATATTATTTGAGCATCACTGAAAGAAAAACTGCACATCGTATCGATCGGAAGAAATGACTCATCCTCGCTCGTTTTTGCGTGCCTATGAGTTACGACCAACCGCAACCCACTTTATATGGGAAAGGCGGCAGTGCTGAAACCATCCAGAGATTGTCATCTGGTTGGATACGGGTAGAATTATTATAACGCAGGCCCGACCGATTGCTTTCCAATTGTACGCAAGCGAAAATCGAAAACAGGGGATCGGCAGATTTCGTTCGCTGCCGATCCGTGCTGCGCATATTTGCCGTTTTTCAGGTTTCATTTCTAACTGATCCACTAAATCCTGTATTTTGATGTATAGATGTAAAAACCACCTTCCAGTTGGCTGATTAGGCCCATATTATAAGAAGGATCGAGGATCTGTGGGCTGAAAGAACGCTAAAATGAATCCTAAGGGGTGCGTAACGTCCCTCGAGAGAGACCGTCAACGAGATTGACTGATGTGTTCGCGCTGACGGACTAGCTGAGCGTTCAAGCTAGATAGGATTCAAGGACCTAGATCTGGATCAGCGTCTTTCACGAAACTTGCAATATTCTTCAACGACGATAGCAAGGAGAAGTAACGAATGGTTACGATCAAGACGGATCATCTAAATACTTCAAATGGGCAGATAGTCCCCAGTCTGCCCCTCTCACAATCTCAATCTCTGGAGTCAGAATAACATTCCTTTTTCACAGGAATGTCTGCATTTCTTCCGATATGGTTTCCATTAATGTTGGTTTCACTCGGTGTCAGAAAAGAACCATTCTGGTTTCGTTCTATGCTGTCGAATGGTTTGTTTGTTCCGTCGACAGACGTCAGAAAATCTCTGCATGCACTTTGGGTGCACTTCGTAGGACGAGGCAGTCCTTGCCTGTGTGCCCCGTAGACGAGCAAATCGCGTCCGTCTGTTCGCGGATCATGAATGATTGGCGCATTGCTTGTGCTCAGAATCGGTTCACATCTTGGATGATCGAGGAAGTGATAACTATTGATAGCCGTTTTGTCTTTTTCGTCTCTCACTGCTATTGATTGAATCATGGGATCAGACGACGACGCCGGCGCTAAGAGTGGGCGGCAATGACTCGGTAAACAGACACACTCTTATCGTGCTGTTTTCCACGTCTTCAGGTTATCGCTTTTGTTTTTTACGGAAGCAGCTTGGGTTCCACTGCTTACTGTCTTTCTTCTTCTTCTTCTTCATCATCATGGAAATGTTCCATCGATCATAAATTCGCAAGGAACCTGAATGACAACTGTTGCAGAAGAGCTGAGCCAAAATTTTACCGTTACCATGTGACGAGCTGTACGTTCTGACTTTATCCCAAGGTTTTTTTTAATGGAAAAATCATGTTTATTGGACATTTCAACCGTTTGTGGCCCGGCAAAGTTCAATTTTTTACTTCTTTCCAACTCCTGCTTTTTGACTGAGTTAATGATTGTTTTACTTGATAATTGACCTTATTGCAAGTCTAAGCGTAGAGCAAATCTCCTTTTTCTGGAATTACAATAACTAATTCGCTAGCACTGCATTAAGTTACAAATTTTCAAACTTGCTCATCTTGGTTTGTCTTTAAAAACGGATCCGTATGTGCTGCAGTTGACAACCGTATCCTTTGGTTCAGAGTGTATATTGGGTCCACGTGACTGAGACCGCTCAAAAATGAGATTTTCTAATTGCGCGAGAAAAATATATGTCCTTGCAGTTCTCTTTAATGTCGAGATTGGCGAGCAAATTTTCTCGGTCCAAATAAATATGCAGTGCAACATTTGCTACCTTAATTTCTCGATTGTAAGCCCGACTTAAGTCTAACTTTGCCTGGTCTCGATAAAAAACATTTTTGGGTCTTGTATATGAACACAAAAAACCCCTTCATATGTTTAAGAGACCTCCTCAAGGATATTAATTTGCTTTTATCTTTTTCTCGTCCGGAAGATTAAAGGCATCACCCCACGAATCTGAGGTGGTACGGATTTCAGGTGGAATATTCGTATACGGGATAGTAGATTATGGAGATGAGTGTGATTCCGTCCATTTCTTCCTAATTGTCGTAAAAAACGGCCCGGAAGATGCGGCGCCGCACAAGACTGGCCCGCTCCAATCGAACTTCTTGTAGAAAATAGTGCGCCGGAGCGCTCGAAGCCGTATCTTCCGGGGCGTTTTCTACGCCAATTAGGAAGAAATGAACGAAAGCACTCTCCTCCCTATAATCTATGACCCCGAATACTCCACCGGAAATCCGTTCCAATCCATGTTTGTGGGGTGATCCCTTTAAGCGCGTTTATCCATCCGCGCAGACTTGCGAAACAAGCACCATTCTTTTTTTCCGTGCGGAGCTGTACCTTTATAGATGTAGTGTAGCTGTCCTATGTATAAAACGGAGTTCATAGTTGGAAATTAGGGCACTAATTCAATTTCCTTCACTTACATTTCTGATTTCTTGGAGAAGGTTAGGATAAAGAATAAAGGATAAAGTCACTGGCGTATCAATCCACTTGGGATGCGCCAACGCGTTTTACTGGGATTCGTAATCGTTGAGGTTTTGGAACGCGTGTTGGCCTATACAATGACTTGCGGGGGTCAGCCGATGATCAAGTCAGTGTTTTATCCTTCCAGACAAGTCTGGTACCAATTTATCGACCCCGGAGGGATGGAAGGCTTACCCTCGACCGTGTGGCTACAACGGACCTCTAACCGACTGCGCCACACCCGCCCTGGAGAAGGTTAATCGCTGGAATTCCATTTCGAATAGCTCCCAAAAAGTTCGCTTGTTCCTCTACGAAGAACCTATTCAGCGAAATACAAGGAGTTGTTTGTTGTTTAAAAATCCTTTGCTTCAGCAAGATTTGAAATCTTAAGCTCTATCTGGAGGCAGCATATCAGGAAATTCACGATGTTGCGATCTCTTCACGAAAAGATTGAGTTAGAGGTGTGATTGGAGTTCCGAGCACGATCATATTCAATCCTGAAAACAGCACAGGAAACGGCCTTTGCGGTCGAATTTCCCCACGAGGCACCTTATAACACCTTCGTATATTGCCACTTCTTCGAGCGAGAGGACGAGAGTCGATAAAGTTATTTCAGTAGCCTATTCAAGAAAATTCAATCGTGTTTTTGTTTTGTCAAAAACTCGAAACCGTCTTTAGAAGTTTACGATTCACAACCTCATAGAAATTAGACATGGTATGGTAAGGTTTTGCTCCGAAAGAATTTAGGGTATTTGTGATTCCCCATTGCCTCTTCGGGAATCGTTTAGGAAGTTAGACGCTAGGCCCTCTGCACCGCAAGAAAAACTAAATAAACGATATTCTTTCTGCAGATACTATGTGTTTACATCCGACGGTCAGGAAATTTTCAGGCATCGAACTCACTAGATATTTTTTTAAAATGGGATTTCCACTAACTGAAGAGACGCCGGTCGTAATCCTTTGTGTTATTGATGATTTAGCGCCTGCACCTAGCCACCACACACACTTTTTCCGTAATATTTCCTGTGGGCGAGGTGCACTACTCGGCTCTTCCATTTTATTTTAGAAACGGTTTTATAACTGGAAATCTATTTCTTCAGCTATTTTAGTGTTGTTTTATGTTGGGGTGGTGCACGAATGCACCACTTTATCCCTTTCCAGTTTTTCATGTATGAAAACGTCTCACGATTTCCTCGAAAAAAAAAACATCGCAAGATTTGTAAAAGCGCGGTCTATCCATAATAATGCAGACCGAATGCAAGAAAGTGAGAAATGCTGGGAATTTCTTGAACCTCATCAGTATTTATCTTGCTCTGTTTAAAGGGTTGAAGCATGGATTTTGGTTGGGAAGAAAGTTCAGACGAGAAAGTCGACTTTTCTTCTTTCTGAGTGATAGTTTAAATTTGGTTCTGTTCGGGATTGGGAAACAAGAGTATAGTATAGAGGTTGCTTCCGATTCAACGTCGTATATTTGTGTGTGTTTCACATGGAAAACACATAATCACATGAAAAGTATTTATTATCTATTTAGTTACTTATTATTAATATTCCTTATTGTTACTTGTGTATTGCTTCCTCAATCACTGGTAGATATGATATTACAAAACGTAGTATTATTCTTTTCATAAGCAGAAGAAATACAGTTCAGACAACATTCACCTCTTTTCTCCCTTTCATTACTTTATGGTCGATGAACTAACACCAGATTTGGGAATAAAAACACTGACTAGATACATCGTACTGACTAGATACCTTCACAAGTCTCTGTACAGTCTCTGGATATAAAAGCGTAATTTCCGCACCTTGGCGACCTTGTGTGTAGTCTCATCATCATTTCTGGAGGGTGGTTTCTCGAAATAGTCGTTTGTCGAGTCTTTGTGAAATGAGCCGAAGTCGCAAAAAGAGATCGTGGGAGGATCTTAAAGAGTAACTGAGATATCGAACTATGAATTTCTATTTTGCTCTGGAGAAGTAATGACAAACAGTAATGAGCCTGCTAAGAACTGAGGAAGGCGACTTTGGTTGCCAAGAAGACAACAGAACTCTCATGATCGTAGATTGCTCTGCTCTGCAGTCAAAGGAAAAAGAATATCCCTTTGCTAAACAAATAGTGTGTGACAGAAATGTGGATGTTTTGTGCCAATCTAACAAGAAATTAATTGCTTTTCTCCGGCAATAATTGCAGCTGTCGTCAAAGAGAAGGGTATTTTCGAACAAAAAACAGAAAGAAAGAACAAGATTTGAATAAGATTCGATCAGGCGGCCAGTAATTACATCATTTCGGCGAATAGTGTACATCTCACACAATGTATTCTCCTCTTCCAAGTTGTTGCTAATGCACCCATAACGCAGATGGTTGTAAGCATGACTAACATCGAAAGATGTTTAGAGATCTACTCAGAGTCCTTGGCTTTCGTTGCAGGAATTCCAGAAAACGTCAATCTCTGACCTGCCTCTTCCACGTCAAGCGGTGTTTCAATATTTGGTTTCCTGATTTTTCTCGCTAGCTGCGCCGATCTGGAGCGTGTGTGTTTGATCAAGCGGCAGACAAACATGTCGCTGCTGAACCTCAGCCGCTCCCTTTGAATATCCGCGAGCACAATGCGCCTTTATGTAATTTTCGTTCTGTTTGCTGTTCAGTCGCAGTTAGAGGGTGAAAGGGCAAAGTTCGTCCTTTTTTCGACGACACCTCCGCTTCTGCGATATCCTCATATGTGGAACAAGCTACGTGCGCTGCGAAGATTCGTTATTCGTGCTTGCATCTGCGTGCCATCTGCACTTTGCGTTGGTCATCTTCACTGTTTTGCACTATCTGAACTCAGAATCTCTCTACGGGAGCTATTTAATCACGAATGGAGCTCTGATCGGAATCGATGTCCACATCCTCCTCTCTGTCAGCCAGAAAACCGTTCTAAGCATGAATCTGTTGACTATTTCAATTACCACAATGCTACGGCGACAGTCACGTGATTAGATATACATCAACATAATACTGTATCGGTTCCTGATAGAGAGCGTGTCTGTCAGTGAATCACCCTTTGCTGCGTTTTTTTCATTTTCAAGGACGTCATTCCCGTGTTACTTGGAATTTCTGTCCCTTTTCAAGAACTGCATTCATCGCTCTACATGTATGATTACATCCGCAGTAAGAGACCCCCTACATTTCCTTTGCTGTCAGTCCCTGGCGACACCTTCTCTTGGATAGAAATTACCTTTATTGCATTGTTTTTGTCGTTTTGTTGATCTTCTTAGTATCGTTATTTTAGTTTCGTTACTGACTTGCTTACTTCTTCTTTCAGCGAATTTATAACAATCAGTTCAATAGGTGGGCAGCGTATACTCATTTCTTTGGTTGAAATTACAGAAAGAAAAACGGTGTAAACCCAAAAATTCTACTCCCAGTTCTGTTTCGCCCTATCCGTGATGGGTTAGTTTTTAGGAAATACGAGAAGAACAGGTCACATTTTCTGCACTCTCTCACTGCGTCATTTGGATTAAAATCAATAGTATATGTTCAAAATAATACACTGTACAAAGAAAACAAATAAAATTGAACGAAAATTAAAAGTAACGTGAAGTCACGTTGCGATCAAAGTCTTGTGTAACGTTCGTCGCAGTGATCCCGTTAGGTGTAACCAAAACATAATGCGAAAAATCCTCGCTCTTGTGCCATCGCTCTACTCTTCTCTAGGCTGGGAGGCTTCAGCAGCTTCTGCAGCATATACTGTACACACGTGGTGTGTAAAAACAAACAGATCTGACGTGTCCTGAAAGTGTGGAGCGAAAGTGGTAAAACATTTTGTTTCAGCCTTCGAAAGCTGTTGATTTTACCGAGTCATCTTTTTATTTTTCTATGATTTTCTGAGGTTGACAGTTTTCTATGCATACAGGATAATCGGGTGTGTTCGAGTGGCTTACCAGGCGACGCTGCCGCAACGCACGCTCTTATTCTTCTCTCACAAAGACGGTTGAATATGTTTAGCGGCAAATATAAGCACCTGCACTAGAACCGTTATGAGGTTCCCACAGTAAGGAAGACGTGGAACACAGCTTCCGGCAGTAATGTTCTCGAAGGAACGTCTCCCGTTACGATTTCCTGTAAATCGTGAAGGTAGTGAATATTAGTTCTCTTGAAGTAATTACTCATCGTCAAGTTGAGCCCTAGAACCAGTTCGCAGACAAGAACAAGCAGCAGTAGCATTCACTTGTTCCTGCCCTGATTTTGCGCTGCAGCTTGGCTTTTCGTGCGTTCCAGAGGACACAAGTGTCTTCTTTGCTTGCGTCGAAACAAACTGGATTTGCAAGCAAATAAAATCAACATCTTACTTTTGCTTTTTATTGGCCTGATTTTTATCTTGGAAGTTCCATGAATTTTCCTGATTTTTCTGATTGCTGTTTTTATCATGTTGTCTGAAATACAGCTCAATACCGGTACATCTTTGATGAACTTTTTATGATTGTGTTCTTTTGAGTAAGGGATAATTGCCATCACTGTGCGCTCGTCAAGAAAACATGATATAGATGAGTGACGTTTTTCGATGCCACTGCAACGAATTACTCACGAAAGACTGGAATCGGGAGTCCCTACGTCTCTGTTGGCAATGACGCAGGAAGACAGCTTTACCTTTCACCTCATCGTGATAACTTGGGGGCAAATTGTATTGAAAGAAAGGCACATTGGCTTGATATATCGGTTAGGGTGACCAACGCCCAGACACCAAACATTTCATCCTTTAACACGTGAATTGCTGGGGTATCAGCTGGTTTCTCGTTTCACTGAGCCTACATTCTTTTCTCAAATTCTGACGCTTCATTCTTCGTGAATTGTGTACGTCATACATTCTTGTGTGTTCAACACAGTTCTAACAAGCGAACAGGGGCGAGCACATCAATCCTAGTAGTAGGACGTGTTTTGCGTTTACGCAATGACTTCCATTCGTGTACCTCCGACGAACCATCTTTGAGCCTTATCTTCGTTACGTTCTTAAGAGGTTTCAGCAAAGTTTAGCTGCAGGTTCATTCCGTGTGAGACGGTTTGAAATTGCCAAGATCCGAGGTAAGTTCAGTATTCTGCCATGAAGGGTGCGCCATGTCAGGAACAGCAGTTCGGACTTTCATTAACGATTTAATTAATCAATGCTTTACGTAGAACCAGTTGAGCATATTCGGTGCAACAGCAGCTGGTTTGTATCCAGCTCCTATCGTTTGTTACTACTATGCTGGTGTAGCGCAAGAAAAAATTAGCACATTATATAACGTATTCTGTCTTGCAAATTCTTGCGGAGCTAGAGTTATCAGTTTAAATTTCAAGTGCCCAGGGTAGATAAAATGGAATTTTTCCAAAAAAAAATGGAATTTTGGAAGAAATAATTTTCTTTCTCATGATTTTAAAAGAATTAGTCATCACCGACTATTCATTCCTTTTCTGATGTAGCAATTCCGGCCTCTGTCATCCTTTTTCAAACAATACGTAGTGTCAGTATAACGATTTTATCTACTAACATTATTTAAAAAGTTTCATCAGATGTTTTTTTCCTGTCCGCAGGTATTTTATCCTCTCCTCTACTAACGCAGAATAAAGCAGGTCCACATGCTATTGTCTATATGTTCTATTCCCAGTGAGTTTCACAGAAGAGGAAGATCTCCTACATCAAGTGGCAGTTATAGAGTGCTCTCCTTGATTTCCTTAAGACGATCCAGAAGCCATCGTCAGTGCACTTGAAGCTTTTCGGAACAAACATGAGCTGTACTGGCAGATCTCTGCTATTTTTCCACGCAGCTGGTTATTGAAGCCCACCAGTTCTTTCCTGCATTCCATAGAAGCCTTGTGCTCCTCCCTACTGCATCTTCTTGACGAGTTACTTGTGTAAGAACTAAGAGAACGACGTTCCCTAGCTGTATTTTAATGACTCGTTGAGGTATCAGGTGACCCGTGTCACTCGCCACCAGTTTTCTATTTCTGACAGTTGTTCCCTCGGAACCAACGTGTTGTCAGTTGCGTGCGCGTGCAATGACGGCGCTTCTTAATCTTTCGATGCCACTCCGATCCGGATGTTCCCAGTAGTACTATCGTTGAGTTACACTTCTGCATGTTTTCTGCTCTACTAAAGCTACTATTGTTCTCCTTCCCACGTTCATGTGGCCAGAAAACAAATGTGTGAAACATCAGTTTCACTTCGACTGTTCCTGTGGTATTCAGTGGATATTTTCTTCAACTGTGAATCTCTCAAAGAGAAAACCTTTACTTTCTGTAGTACGTCCCCAATGATTGTTTTTCACCATCACAGTCGTCCTCTAGTTGTCACTTATATTTCATGAGGGCAACTTTCATTTTCTCAAAGTTCAATTCTCAAGAAAAAGGGAGCGAACGTCAGCACCATGTTAGAGATGAGTGCGAAATTCTTCACAGTTCGTTGATTTTCCTTTTCTCTTTTGGTAGTCTTTTGAAGAAGAAAGAATCTATTGTATAGTGGAAGAATTCGTGAATTGCACCTATTTGGATAGATCTTGTACAGCCTTGTTCATGGATTAGCAAAACTTATGTGTAACTCGTTGTAAATCTGCTTTTTTTTTGTGAACTATCGTTGGATTTTGTTTCAATTAATTATTACTGAGCTTTCACTAACCACTACTAATAAGACAGTGATTATTAGAAATCCTCCAGGAGCTCGACCTCATCAGTTTGCTATGCTCACAATTATTATGTATCCGCAGTCCAGTGCTATAGTGATGTAAGGCTCTTTTTTATTTCTGAACTCCTTTTGTCACGCCTTCCGAATTTCCAATTTTTCCCTTAAAGATTCCATTGTGTTTTTTTCAGTTGATTCTTTTGAAAGTGTTGTTAGCTTCTTTTTGACTCAAAAAGATGTCGGCCACCTCTTCATGCCCTTTCAGGCCAGTTACTTCATCAAGGAATTAGCAGCGACGTTCTATCGTGGTCTCCGTTAATCGCTTGTGTCATTCACCTTTTACTGCCTCCTTCTGCCGAAATAGAGGAAGAAGAAGGAGAAGCGAGAGCCCTTCTTGTGTGATTTATTGGCGCAATGGTAGTCAGAATGCTGGATCCCGTTGGGGTTAGTCCGCCGCGCCGGCTCGGAGTGATGGAGCAGTTGAGTTTGATTGCTTAGCCACCACCGACTAGTACTTGCTGCTTTCCCAACCACCACCCTTTGGTGACCTAACCAACTGCATGTTCTCGTTCTGTACTTGTTAATTGACTGCTATCGAATTCAGGAGCAAGTAACGCTTCCAGTTCTCCAATCTGCCCACTGACCATTGAAAATTTCTGAAACCCTTCACGAGAAGTTCTTTCTATTAACCTGCGAATACCTTCATAAGACATATTTTTGCCAATAACTTGGTGTATCCTCGTCCCTCGTCGAAGATCTATCATATATTATTATATAGTATTATATCGATCTGAAGAACATTCACACTTCTATCCAAAATCAATTCATAAACTGCTTATATGTACCCAATCGAACATTTTCCTTCTCTCGACCCTCCCAGTAGTTCTTTTTTACCAAGTTCTGGTGAGGTTCGCAAAAACAATATATTCTTGATAAAAAAATAGGGTTTTATTTTGCACTCAGGACCAGTGAATTTTTACACCTCTTCTCGGGCCTACAAGCACATTGTGCAAAGCATATTCTTACTCGTCGTGTGAAAAGTGCGAAATGAGCGCTGGTGTTGTCGTATTCGTGATTCTGAGCATGGTCACTCACTCATTGCTCCGCTAGAGAGCTGTACTTGGCAGTACGTTGAGCTGTTAACTGTTAGCAGCTGAATGGCATCATCTCGCTTCTTAGTCGTTCTGCTTCGATGCACTACACGAAGTTTTTCCATTCCCATTTCCATCCCTAGATGGGTGTCACTCATTTTGATGGTATGGAACTGGCAGCGGTTCCACTCTGTACTCGAATGAGCTATCATAGTTCGTGATTTATTGGTGAATGTCCGCGTTTCGATTTGATGTAATGGAATAGGTCGTCCTTCCGCATGTCTCTCGTTCATTACGCCCTAGAATGTCCTTCGTATCACTCACAACTTTGCTTTCTAGGAACACTGCTTATCAAACACCGTTATGGATTGGCTTCGAGGACGGATGTTTTTTGGTGGAGGTTCATCGAACGCATCGTCTGCTGACGACGAGGAACGGCGTCTCGTCGAACAACCGTCAACCTCCTCAACACGGGTGCGTTTTCATGCCTTATACCATTGTCATTATCATAGTTTCTCGATCATGAACTTAAGTTCATAAACGAGACCTGACTTACCCGCAGAGAAATGGCGGGCGTTTTATAATTTCACAGGAACACCCATTTAGTCTACAAAAAACCAGAAAAGCAGAGTCAAAAATAGTTGCTAGACCCATTTTAAAAAATGCTCGAGTTCATAGTTCGAAAACGCCAGAAATGTTTCTGCTGTTATCAGGAGGGCTTTTACACGATACGAGAATATAATCAGCAATTTAAAGTATTCAATTCACTTTTATGGATCATAGTTGTCATTCCTTCCCAATATCTACATCTGGCTCTCCATTTTTTCGTCTAATCTTGATTGCCAGATAATCACTGGAATTTATGGGATTTCAGTGAACTGAAATAAAATTCACCTGTTTTTATTTCGAAAGTCATGCATAGATTCCAGAGCGAAATTGCTAAACTGATTTTTTCATCGGGTTTTCAATGTTTCAGTTGCATCATGTGATTAGAAGCAATTAAGAAGTTAACAGCTCTGGTGAAAATTGCTTCCAACTTTTTACTGCGATCCAGTTTACAAATTTCTACCTCAACAAATATCTCATCTAAAATATGTAGTGATGAACAATGCTCCGTAGCTCCTTTTCAGCCCTACGTTGCTTATCTCTCGATCACTGGCATTTTCTGGTTGTTTGTTTCGCCAGTCGTTTCCTCTGCGGTTGCTAGGCGCTAACGAGCCGATGCTTCTTGGAAGGTTGTCGGACTCTCTCGCGATCTAAATCGCGATTCCTTTCTTATTATCTTGTCCGAAAAACCCAATGGGTGGATGTCAACGTCATTGATCTTGCGAGTTTCTGGAAGTGCAAGCTGTATCGAAAAAAAGTGCCGAATGCTGCAAATAAGAAGAGTTTGCATTCTTCAACTTTGATGCGACAAATGGACCGCTGCGACCGCGCGACGATTCTCGAGAGTAACGCAAATATATAAATCATGGAAGTACCTCTGCTAAATGAACCTCTCGACACTGTGTGGATTTGAGGTACTTCTATAGAAACCCAATTTTTGTATTTTAGGTGCTAGTATTTGTCTATTGAAGAAGGACACGAAACGCAAAATTCTTTAAGTTTTGCATCTCCAAAGCAAGAACAAATGTTATTTTCGTCGTCAGAAACGTGCAAAATTGAAGGAATGTTTTTAGTAGTTTTCAATGTTTGATTATTTTTCTGACAAAGTTAAAAAAAAATCATGGAATCTGTGAAAACTAACCTTTCGTATTCGTACCGAAACTCCCAGAAATGTCCCTGATTCAAACTCAGTTTTTGAAAATTCCAACTAAACGCGAATCACTTCCTACAAATCAAAACTTCGATAACTGGACCGTATCCCTTATGCGATCCAATAGTGAGAGTATCGTATAAAGGCTTCCATCCTCTAAAAACCACCGATACAAAAAGCAGTGCGAATCAGTACGGAGTAGTCCAGAAGCTACACGTTGTTAGTCGACGATTATGCAGGCGTTGGAATGTTTGACAAGCATTGTCAATACTGCCTAACTTTAGTTACAGTTATGTCATCGTGGTAGGTAAGTAAAGAAATGTGTTGCTGCTGGAAGCGTGTTCTTCATGTGATTGCTTGATTTTACCGTTGTACGAGTTGCGGTGCAGTCCCATAGTAAACGAATACGCTTGAGGTGGGACTCCCGCTAACTGTGATAGGTTGCGAGCTAAATAAGAGTTCTCCTGCGCGATTCCAACACAGTTCAGATCGTTTTGAATAGACTGTACCTCGGATGTTTCGAAAACACCGGGGATTGCCCGGCGGAGAAGGAGGAATGTGGCCAACAAAACAAGAAGTCGTCGGATATTTGAACACTGCAAAATATACATACTGCTCGCTCATTCTGAAGTCAGCAAAGTTCGAAAGCACCGAAACAAAAATTCGCGAAGTTCTCAAGTATTTGTTACTGATCACATATTTTTTGCAAAGTTTACATCACCGCCTTGCTCTTATCACGTTCTTAAACAATATGCACTCCTAAAAATGGATATGCTTGCATAATTTACGTGCTCAGTTCTCTCACTTCACGCTATGTGCAATAAATCTGTTTACCGTTACGTCTATTTACCCTCTAGTCACTGTTTGGAGCGATTCACATTGGTTCTCTCGTTCACTAGTAAACATAACTGCAGAGGGCGGAGAAAAATCTAAAACGTGCGTACATAGGACCGTCGATGAGGAAATGTTCCAGATTCCTTATTTGCTGAAGCCGTGATTCTTCGCCAAAAATTCGTTGAGGATCTTTTTGTGCACATGTCGTTCCTGATTCCTTGTTCGTTTGCTTCTTTCGTAGTTATTTTCCACCTCTCGTGTCTCCCGATTGTATTGCTCCCTTTAAAGTTGTCCTTAATTATTGATCGTTGCCGAACAGTATAAGCACCGTGGCATTTGTTCAGCAGTCGACAAGAACTCCGTACGTATGATCATGCTTAGCCCCCGCTAACGCCCTCTGCTGTTCGCAGCTGTTCTAGATGAGTTCTGGGGGCTGTTGACTGACATTTTCTATTCCCTCTGTTAGGGACAAAGCTCTTGAGTTTAGCACCAGTTCCCTGCTCAGTTTGATCCTCATAACCTTACAAACCTCCTCCTCCATTTTTTCGTTCTTAACACTAGTGAACATTTCCTTCTCGAAATATCCATGCTTCTCCATCGATGTCTTGTTCCATTTCTCACTGCACTTTTGTTTATGGCTTGCGTTATCAAAGTGCCTTGCTGATAACTGAGCCAGTAAGCGGATTGGTGTGTGAGCGAGGAAATCTCTGCTCACATTCAGTCTGCCCCTGTCTCGAAGTAGGTTATTACAACGACGAATTCGTGGTTTCGCAACAGTTCCACTAGAACTCACGGCTGTTGCCTCGTTTTCAGTAATTCTCGGAAAAAAATTCTCCATTTCTTTGGGTTTTTATCTGCCAAAACAATCATTGAAAATATGCGATGTGCGGCGGTAAACAGGGATTAAACTAATTATCGTCTGGGAGTTCCTCGCAGATTTAAATCTAGCTACTCATTCTTATATTCGTTTTCTATCTTTTTTGACTTCATTACATCCTATTTCTTCCTTTCTATTCACTAACTTTGAGCACAGTGTTGGTTCTGGCGCTATGTACTTCTTATCGATGTAAACATTCCTGGCTGTCTCATCAGCAGTCTCGTTGTGAAGCATCCGGGACGTTCGTGAAACAAATAAATCAAGAATAAGGTGCTTGCTGACGCATTCGGCTTCAATTCAAAATTATTGAGGTCCTTGAACGGAGACGTGGCCAAAACGGTGAAATCACTTAACGAAGTATCGCTTCAAGGTCTTTTCCTTCTGGGCAAGTCTGATGCTGGCGTCCTTCGATGGTTTCGAACCATCGGCCGCGCCGACGTGCTGGTGACTTCACATCATTGCACTCATCCAAAACAAACTAATACAGGATCGAGTTTCGAAATAATTGTTTCATCGCAGTCTGAGTGATTCTGTGGACGTTCTTAATCACGAATGTAAATGTAATGTGAATGTATTTGGAACTGCTAAGTCACGTCCTAGAACGACTCTGAATACTTGCTACGCTCCTCTACCGACCAACGCTACTGAAAATCCCTGCAGAAGCAAATGGTTGAAATGTAAATAGAAAGTTGTTGTCATCGACCTGGATCTGTTGCTATGCTGATTTGGGGGATTTGAGGAGGTGCCGCTCCAGTTCCTCACATGAATCAATCCCTCCTCGTCATTAGTTTGCTGATGAAGTAAAGTTAGTGAACAAGATCTCAAAAAGAAAATGAGAGTTTGTCTTGTGACGCAGCAGTTTGTTGTTTCAACAGTTGCTCTCCACCTTTTTTTTCCTTCTTTCCTGGATTCTTAAATAACTATGACAAATCAAATATAAATTATATTGAAAGTTATATTAGCTAAGTATAAACTGCCTTATTCCGTCAGCGCGACATTGAATAATTCGAAAATTGGATTTCATTGCAGTTTCAGTTTGAGAGACTGGTCGTGCTGATGTTACATAAGCCTTTCCCGGCTTTAGAAGTATATGTATCTTCTATTTTAGAAAGTAATTTTAAGTTTTTCAAAGTTGTTTTCTCGTCAGCGAACCTTCTCCGATAGTTTGACCTTTCTGCTCTCACACCTCTTTCTATGCTGCACTTGCGTCCTCCGGGCAAATTATCTCGGGAATAACGCGGCACCGCGTTTCTTCGGCTTCTTAGTGCAACTTCACGAGTATTTTCATAATCGCGAGACGAATCCTTTAATGATATGTTATTCCTTTAGTGATAGTTAGAGAAATACAGTATGAGGCTTAAGAGAATAATAATACTTTAAGTTTGCCTACTTCAGTTCATCAGAAAAAAATACATTCTTTTATAGTTTTCTTTTTCTCGGATAAAACATCAAAGAGCGCGATGGCTGGTGTCGTGTAATCACTCTTCTTGCCCATCTATAATTTCCCAAAAAAAAAACAAGAAATTGTTACGTTTTTGTCATGGCGGTGATAGGCTTCCAATGAACGACCATCAGTAACGTCAGAACGGACGGCCTTTTCGATATGACAGCCATCCCAACGGCAAAAGTTCTTGATAATATTCTTTTTGTGAGTTTTAGTCCTGTTCTTTGCAATTCTGCGATATGAAGCAACGGTTCCTGCCTACCTATCTACATTAGGACTTCTCGTCCTCCGCTGTACAGTATGCGCCAGCCAGCTCCAGTTGTAACGTGCCTTTGTTTATTAGCAATCAAATCGACGCTTGCATCAACATAAAAGGTTTTAAACCTCTAGTGCGTCAACGACCTTCCGATTGTCATTATCGAACTCTTGCAAGCGATTTTTATCGCAATATCTGTCGCATTTGGTGCCCTGTCCAATTCAGGCAGCCCCTAGCAGACCGACAAAACCTGTTCGAGTGCTAGTTTCAGTTATCACTTTTCTGTTCAATCGTTGTGTTCGTTCGTACACATTTCAATGGTAGGCCGAAAAAATTGCTTGAATAGGTGTGCGTGAGCGGAACACGTACAATATTTAATAACAAATAACAACTAAGTATCTACGAACCATTTCATTGGCCTCATTCATGAAGTATCCTTTTTCTTCAGTCGAATGTACACTTTGGTCAAAACCGATTGTGTCGGCATGCAACTGTCGTAATGCCGTAATGCGAATTCTGCAATTTTCGCTATTGCAGTCATGGAAGCAGTTCTACATACAATATTTAAATAGTACGAAGAGATAGCGCCCTTGCGGTAATTCCCCAGCCTCTTATTTCACTCGATGTTTTTTTTTTTTCATTTTCCGTGAATAACAGCTCATTGCAGTTGGGTTGCTTTTCCTCATTATCTATAGAAAATACTTGTTCCTCGCATTTGCCAATTGTATTATCGTCCACCGCTTGTCTCTAACCAGAAGCACTGATTGGTCTCTGTGTGTCACCACATGGCAAATTCAAAATTTTACTGTACGTGGTCGCAGTGGTGTCTACGTCTTCGATAGTTCGGCATCGCCCAGGGCAAGCAAAGTCTTTCGATCTTAATTTCAAGGTCGGTGAATTGGTGCGTAACTTGTCTGGGAGGGTAACAGCACTCACTCCAACCATCAATTCGCCCCTGCAATTTATTGTATTAGACGCATACACATTCAAACACATATCCGAATTGAAATACTGCTGGACCGCTTGCACTTCATCCTTTTATTTTTACTGGGGTTGAGCTGAGAATTCACCTAAAAATGGGTTTTAATATGGATTATGCAAAAAGCAGTGGGATTGCCGTCGATGACGTAGATTGGCAACTGCAAGGAGCGCACGATAAATCTCCTCACACCCTTATTTGGCTGTGCCGTCGTGGATCGCTCCACTCCTTCTTAATGCCAGTGACAAGCTATTGTGAGTTTTTCTCTTCCCTGGAAAGTTTCCTTTTCAATGTTTTGACATCTGCTCTCCGTAACTGTACCTCTTTCTCCAAGTATAGCACGAATCCAACTAAAATATGGGTGTTATCTTTTAGTTCATTTACTTTCACACAAATAATTGCAACTGATAAAAGGCAACAGGAGGACATTGCGGTGGTTGCTTACTAGTTCCTATGTTGTATTTTCTGCGGTTTTTATGGGAAGTCAGAACAAACTGCTGCCAAGTGAGACCCGTATTCCTTAATGGAGTTCTATAGCTTCTGAATAATAACATAGACTGCAGAA
Organism: Necator americanus; assembly: GCF_031761385.1. Classification (NCBI taxonomy): domain Eukaryota; kingdom Metazoa; phylum Nematoda; class Chromadorea; order Rhabditida; family Ancylostomatidae; genus Necator; species Necator americanus. The sequence continues at coordinate 24,533,447 of NC_087372.1, read as the reverse complement.
ATGCTGCTGAGGTATCTCTTTCACCCAGCAGCTACGCATATTCAACAATGGCTGTGATTCTAGCGTTATTCTCGTCTCCTTCAGTGTGTTCCTGCGTTCCGCATTCCACTATCGATTATCTATTGGTATGCGAAGTGCTGACGAGTAAACAACAATCAGCTGTACAGCTCATTCTGCCCCCGTAGCTGCATATTGGCTTTTTTCCGTACCGTCAGAAGTCGCATCTGGCACGATTTTTCGAAATCAAATGACACTACCTCGTAAAAAGCTGAGTTTTCCTCGTATGCTCACGACACTTCTCTGAAGCGCGATCATTGCACTTTTACTGGGAGTGGGTGGAAAGGGCGCTTCCGTAGGATTTATATGCCTTTTCACATGCGCTCGAATTGGCTACTGAAATGTTTATTTCTGACTGACAATGTATATGCCAAGTTGGATTGCTCTCACCCTTGTAATTTTGTTCAGAACTTCCCTTTCAGACACAATCATAGCACTGAACTTTCTTACCTATTGAGGTTCTTTTCACTTAGGAAAAAAAACGCGTGTGGTTACTTGAGCAGCTTTATCCCATTACGCATCTGCTTTGCATGCTAATTTATTCATCTCATTGGTTAGATGAACTAATTCCGTCTTGGGCACGTTTATTGAACAACCACATCCTATCTATAAAGAACACACAAAACGCACAATGATCATGGTCATTTCTCCCTCCGTTTGAGGTGCCTTTCTTCCAGATTTGCACAGCCTTTCGAAGAGCTTGTGGACTTCTGAATAACTGAATAATCACCGCGAAAATACAATTTGGGTTCGTTACCTGTACTTTAATTGATTCTCGATTTGCTCGAACCAGCGCTGCTTCCACTTGTCCCAGTGTCATGACAGTTAACCAGTGGCTCCTCACTCGGAATACAAATATCATCAGATTTTTTTTGAGGTCATTATTTGAGGTGCAGATCCTAAAGAAAGGCTCCGCATAAATAGGAGACAGTTTTGCTCAGGACTGTTGGTCGTTGCCATCTAGTGATCTAATCATCTTTGTGTCTCCTTATAATCTTTCTATTGCGTACATCGTTTTCTTCAGCAGTTCCTTTTTCCCGACTACCGTTGTCCTCTGCCCTGCTCTAATTTGGAACAATAGTACTAATTTGTGCACCTCAACTTTCTGCGAACATTTCATCCCAAATGACTTTAGTCGTCGTGATTCTGCTGACCTCTTCAGGTTTCACAGCTTATTTTGAATTAATGTATGCCCTTTGCTCATTTCGGAAGAATCCAAAACACTTAAAGCTATCAGACTTAATATGCCCTTCAACGCCTTCAACATCGTGTTAAGTAACGCTGTTGTGGAGCAGTTCATTTGTGCTCCCCCTTTTCACTTCCCGTTCTTATCGCGTCACTTTTCCAATGAACTGGTTCATGGGAGAGTTCTTGTTATTCTCCAGGAAACTGTCAACATGTTTGAGTTCATGAAATTAGCAGTCTTCTCTTTTTACAATGCCTTGCGTAACGACCATTTCCGCTCGCGAGCCTGCGTACGATCGCTGCTACCGCCGAAATCTGATCCAATGCGGGTAGCTACATCCGAAATCCCCATAAACATCCGTGATTTTCTCCCGTGCAAAAGTCCCAGCCTCCAGACATAGCTGAAATAAGGATTAACGGCAGCGAAGTGACTATCTGCCCTCGGCTAATCCATATATGATCTATCGACTTCACAGTTTTTGCGTCCTCAACGCAGTTTGCGGTCGTTTCTCAGTCGATTCCCGAGCATTGACGGGCTCTTCGTTTTTAATTCCTTTGATTGTCAAGACTCGATGTGTTTGTGTTGCTCTTGCAGTAATTACCGAGCTATTGAAGTTTTCCCTTCATTTTCTTAGCACTTTTCACTCTTGCTCAAACCAGTCCTCTGTGTAACAATTACATTTTGAATTCATGTTCATGTTAATTGCTGATATTTTCCATTGCTCGAAGAGACCTTGCTTTTTTTCTCACACTACTCCTAATAAGTTCCACTGTCATGCCTATAAAAGGGATTGGTGACCTTCCTAAATCGAAATCGAATGCACTGTGTACTGTTAGATCGGAAGCGGTCTTGACAGATACAGTGTAAATGGCGAGGGCACCTTTTTTGTCTTGAATTGCGGGATGGGAAAGGTGAATCTTGCTGGCTGTTGTGCGAAGAGGTCGCAGAGGATCGGGGTCCTCACAACAGTTTTGACGCAGCAGGACTCACTCACTGTGCAAAAGATCAAAGTTTCGGGCTCGAGGTTTACTGTGGTTCATTTTGACCTTATCTGAAGAGGTTGAACTCGCAGCCTAAGACGAGTAAATTGTTATGGTTTGCTACAGAAAAAACAAATATGAGCAAGAGATGCATCTGCAAAACAGACAGAGTCTTTAGAGTTATGTAGAATGATATGCTCTGTCGAGTCCGAATCTTCTAACTAAAATTGAAAGATCGGCGTGAGCGGGTGGCCGAAAAGGAGAGATAACGGTAGGGCTGAGTTCGAGTGTAAGCAGTTCGAAAGGAATTCTTGAAACAAACGTAGCAACTGAGAACTAGTGCTATCAGCATCCTAACTATCGATAGAAATGATTTTTTTTCAGCGACCTCTGTCTCCGGTTTTCAGCACTTACGTTTCCGATACACTTTATCTGCATTGCCACATTTTCACTAAAACTCGAAAGCAAAGCGATGCACAAGTCTGAGCACTGTGGGACACAGTGACGGTCGTACTCACCGCTCGGCACCTTCTGTGGCAATTTTGCTGCATCTGATCTCTATAGGAAACACGTTATTTCTCGATCTCATATCTTGTGCTAAAGAAGAATTCCACCTTGCTACATTATGTCATATTTGTTGATATCTTTGACCAATAACTGCAGTCATATTAAATTTTCCTATTTTAATTAAAATATTTCCTTCATTAGTGTATCTTCTCGTAGCGCTGCTCATTTCCGTTCGAGTGGTCCTGGCGCTTTTTTGTGGTTAAATTACTTGTACTAACTGCATGCTAACACTCATTTTGGCGAGAAAACGAAGGCAAAAAATGGAGAAATGCGGCGCACCATTTTGCTCTCAAAAATGTCCTGAATGCCTCTCATTCTCTCTTACCAAGTGAATTCAGCTTTATACATGCGATTATGTTATCACCACTTGGTTGTGGTATTTCAGGGAACTGGATTACGAGATTATGGAATTATCCACCCGAATCGCTTGAATTCGATAGCACTAGGCTAATTCTTTTCAAGTGAATCTGGTTTCTCGTTACAGCGACCGCATGTGACGTAACTACTGGGAAATCCGTCTGCGTTCGTTTTTAATTCTTTGATCCAAATGGAATTTGTGGAGTTTCCGTACGTTTATTCAATCGAAATACTTTAAAAACTTCGATAAGACTAGAAATGGGATATGGCGGGGATTTCACCGAGCATTTTCGTTACATAATCTGTCGCTAAACTACCTTTTTTGTCACCAAAGCACTTTCCACATAGGATGTTGGTTTCATGGTATTTCATGCGGAAAGCTTATTAGCAAGCAGTTGCTGGATATGCCCAATTCCTGCACATCAGCATCCACTGCTCGCTAGCTGTTCGTCGAGTGGCTCGCATAAATGCACAGTTCCCTTGCTCGGTGTTCCGCTTTCATTCTCTTCTGCATGTTGAAACGGCTCGTTTCGGGGCTGGTTCGGGTGTAACCCTAAGCCTCTTGCGCAACCACCGCCTACCCTGTCGATGAAGTCCTTGAGGCTGGAGACTCTTTCGGGAAGCCGCGTACGCTCTCATTCAATTCCTACTCTTCACGCCTTCTTCGTGTCTCCCAGCGGACTTCACTTTCGTTACATCTTGCTAGTTCCACTTTTGTGTGTGTTTCCCCCAAATGAAGAGAGCATCCTGTTTTGTATTTCATTTCATGATGAGATGAGGCCCCGTCCTTGAACGCGAGACCATGAACTGAACACATACACTTCTCATACGTATTTACTTCATTGGTGCTTGTATGCGTCCGTTATTCGTAGTACAAACGCACTCTCAGACAACTTTAGCTCCGATTCCATGAGTTTCCGCTTCCAGGTTTTGGAATTGCGACTCACTGATTGCGCCTCTATCGTCAACTCAATTACGCGAATCGTTTGCGATATTATCCTATGAGCTGTAGAGTGCCTTCAACCACCCTTTGAATTTATTTTTCGTCGCAATGCCCAACCGGAAATTCCCCTCAGAAAGGATCGTTGCCTCTTCCAATTCTTATCCCTTAATTTACGTATTGTGTTTTCCTCCAGATGTGAAACTCTACGATGTTCCTTAAAATAAGAAAACTTTTTGTGAATTTCATTTTGCAAAGTTTCATTCTTTTATTGTTCACCTTTCAAAGGCTAGACAAATGAATGACGTTTTCATATCTTAGTTACGGAGAATGCAGGGAGGAAAAATTGCGAATTTAAGAAAGTTCTCTTCGTGCTGCTCTTCGCGTTCTTAGGATCCTGTTCAACTTGACTCTTCCACCGAACACATTCTTTTCAAACAGAAATCGTTTGCATGTTCTGAAAAAATTTCCATTCTCAACCCATTTTCCCCTCTGTCCTTTAATTGTGCTAGAGCTAAGAGAAGTGTAGCTGTTCCTAAAAATGGAGCATGGGCACTACCGGACCAGGAATTTCCACTTCTATTTTGAACCCGTGAACATTTCTACCAGCGAAAAAATGAATGCTGATGGAGTTTCCAGCTTTTTCTGCTGTTCCATTTATAGATCGAACTCATTGCAGTTGTGTTTGTCAGAAATACTGATGCATAGCGAAACAGCACTATGATTCTCGACATTCAGCGTGAATCACCGGTTGTTGAGCTGATGGTGAACCGGTTTCCGAGTCATGTGAGCTTTTCAATAATGTTGGCACTCACTTCGGTCTCGGTTTCACTGATTTGCTGGATCTGATGTCGTTCACAACTTCACAAACTTGTTGCAGCTTTGGTTTCAATGGAGTGTTATCCACTTTTTGCGTTTCCGGTAGTTGAAAGCGATCAGGTTTTCCAACTTTAGCATGGTTTTTGTCTAGTTCCGATTGTACCTCGGAACCGTATTACTTTGAAAACAGTTTTCAAATCAGGCCTTTCAAAATAAATTATACTTGAACACCTTGATTTAATCAGACAGCGAGCGAACAGAATCAAATCCAGTGCTGCCGGTTTATCGTTTGTGTTTTTTGTTTAACCGTTGCTATAGAGTCATTTCCGGGGTTGCACTTCTTCTTCCTCAGCGGTTCTCCGGCAACACACTTCACGATTTATACTTGAACTCTTAAAAGCTTCTTCTTGTGTTCGGCTGTTTGGTGTTAGTGACGCTTTCGTAGTCGCTGCGTGAATTCCATCGTGAAAAATTATTACTTGTTTTGGTTGGCATAACTACATAACGTATGAGTATCGGATCTTCTGGCTCCTTTTATAGTTCCTCCTTAATTCCTCCTAATGGTAGTGTTGATGCGACAATTTATGAACTGCTATGAACTGTCTCAATTACTTTCAGTAAACAGAATTATCTATTAAAAATATTTGGTCTGTTGTATTTTGTTGATGTCTGGTTTTGGGAGCTAACCGCAGTTGCAAGGAGTTCCTGTGTGACTGCTCCGTCGAGTGATTGAAACCCTTCTAGGCTAGCCAAGGCATTCATCCGTTTGGGGTCGACTAATTGGTACCAGAGTCCTTTTCTTATTCCGGAGGTTAGATGGTATCGTGCAGTGAGATCAAATACCAATTTTTCTCGCTAGCTTTTCAAACATTCTGAGGATGTTTGCTTTTGACCGCACTGAAATTCCCATCCGACTCGAGAAGATGACATCGCTACTCATCACTGATAAAATCTCATCCGATTTCCGGCTAGTACAGTAATCCGGTCTAAATGTCCATAAAATAATGACGAATACATCGACAATGCATGCCGACTAAACTGTACGACCTCACATTTAGTCATATCAGCAATTTGAAGCGCTAAAAAAATTGCTTTGAAAAATAATTCCGTTGAACACTCCTACATTAGGAGTGGAGAAAGTGATGTCGTTCTTTCTCAAAGGTAAAACGGAATGATTTCTACATATACTTTCATTTATTCTTCTTTTTAGTGGTCTGATCATTTTCATTATCTATTGCACTCTGCGATCTGTTGGGGGATTTTTTTTTATTTCGAATTCGTAGTACTTCTTCGTAGTGCTTTTGTTTCTTTTTTGTTTTCTTAGTCACTTATAACATCCATCCTCGGTGTTCTTATCTCACACCACCTATAGGGTTTTCTGTACTAGAGATCGAAACTTTTTTTTTTCGAAAAAGCTGGGTCAACATGTGTAAGTTTTATTGGGGAATTTCTCTATTTCGATCAGCTTTTGGGTGGATTTTCCTCGAATATTTTTCATTGCGTCTATGAAACGAAACTGTGGCGAAGAGTAGCCAGTGACATAGAGCAATAAAGAAGTACAGTGATGTATATTCGCTGTTGACGCACCTGCGTCTCAGTGAAGTCGTAGTAGGTAAACACAAACACCCACACTCCTCAATTACGTAAGAATCCTCAGAAATCGATTACTAGTAGTATTCTGTGCCTGGCATCAGTTCGAAGCTTCCAAAACAACACTGAGGGGGACGTTATGACTGCTTTTGTTTTTAATGAAAACGGTCTGTGTAAAGTGGCAGAAGAGGCGAAGATGTTCTCCTTTCATGATACCAGTTTTCACGCGGCCAGCTACTGTAAACATTACAAAATCGTCTCTGCAGCTGTTCCATCCTCGCTTTCTTTCCGCCTGTCGCCCTATATTTTTGCTTCATTTTTCTCGCATTTTCTCAAAATGATTTTCAGTTCTTTTCAGAAGCGTTCTATGATGGGGGCGAAACAATCAGCACACGGAGATAATCAAGGCTATGAAGGTACATTCTCTTCTTTTTTCCCTAAGCTTTCTTTTTGATGCTTTCTGGCTCTACTCCGCCAAGCCATTTGAATTCGTTTTACCACTCGTTAAACGTTTCCGACGAGTGCCCTGAACTCGCGGCAGTTTCGTTGCTGCTGATCGAGGACGATAGCATCTCATGAAGCCAGTTCCGCTCCGTCATGTATTTCTTGCCCTCCACCAGATTAGCGGCTTGCTTCATGTATCTCTACCGAATTCTCCCTATATTCCGCCACCCTAGCCGATTTTTCGGATTGTTAATCATCTGTCTGCTTTCTAAGCATTGGATCATCTCATAAATAATACGATATTCTAAACTTCTTTGTTTTTCCAGAAAAACATATTAACATCTGAAATATTTTCTCATTCATTTTCGCCAATCCTTTCTAATGAACTCACAATATCTCGTCACTGAAATCCATTTCTCTCTGACAAGTAGCGCTTCTCCAGCGTCTTTGAAAAACTGCATTATTTATGGGATCGAATAGTTATGGTATTTCCAGCGTTTTGATTCCGGTATAAGTTTTGGAGTGATTTTTGCGAGCACTCTTCTCGACAGACATGAATTACGAATGCAGCAGGTGTCGTGCTTTCTCCGCATTTGTACAGTAATTAGTAATTCTTTTGTGTTAGCTCATTTACAGTTACTATGGCTTCACACATACATCTTGATAGGTAGGAAACAACAAACAGGTTGCCTCAGAACAACGAAAAGCCGTTTGTTGGAAGTCGCTAGTTTCCGATCGATGGCTCCAGTTCTGTTCCTCTCAACCGACATCATTCTTCCTCTTCTTTGACTCGCTGTTTCCTGTTGTCCATCACAGTTCTGCAGAGGTAAACTGCAGACTCAGAGCGAGTAGCAGGAAAAGCCAACCAATTCTCAATAGTATCGGCTTTACATATTCCACAGTATATTCACGTATTCCTTTCTGTGTACCTGAGTACCTCAACCGGTTTCTTATCTATAGTGCGTATGAATACAAACATTTTGAGAAGGAATCTTAAGATGAAATCCATATAATTTCTTTTCTACCGTGATGCAAGGAATTTATTATAATTTCTATACTACATTTCGAGTGGTCACATTTCTGCGATTAGTTGCACTTTTTCATCGCAATCTTCCTTTCGGCTCAGAAAATCCAACTCTATCCGCGTTATGAGCGACGTCAAGCGATGTGAATCTTCTCATGATTATTTCCACTGAATTATACGACCTTATCTAAAGGTTGTGAGTGATCTTTTCTGATCTGACCCTCTTCATCAGTTTTCCGTATGAGAATCAATTTTAGGTAAGAGAGGCTGTTGCTCGAAGAGGTGGGATTGCATTGGTGAATTTCATTCATTCACCTACTTTTTATTCAACCTGGTAAGACATTGAGCTTTTTTGCAGCTTGATGACTTTGACTTGATCTTTGCTGCGCCGTATAAACTTCCTTCTTTTCATCAACAGAATGCCCATTTTTATTTATTTCACTTTCTGCTGGGCATCTTTTGAATGGAATATAGAATAGTGTGAGACACCACGCTTCAAGCCGTTAGGATGAGAATTGGGGCAGGGGGAAATCCTTACTCTAAATGATTGAAGTACGTACACTTCCTAGGAAGTGAGGCCTTTCTCATCATGTCACCCATAAATTGAAGGTCGATTGCGTATCTGCCCCAGTAGTTTCACCCGAGCTCAGGACACCTTGAAATTACGCATTAAGCTTCGGTTCCTTGCCATTTTCCAACCCTGTTTTTCTCTTTGTACTTCCATTCTAAAACTAAAACTCGTTCCACACGGTTTCATTCAATTTTCGCGACGCACTTGTTTTTGACTAAACGCGAGTGCTCAGCTGGGACAACAAGAACTTTTCTTCATCAGATCGTCAGCACATCACTTCCGTAAAAGCGAGTTAACACAACTGCCATACTCTTCTTAAATGCGCGCACTGTTTTGCATTTTGGATGCTTTTCGGCAAATTACGCACGGCCGCAGTCAAACGTTGTGTACAACCGGACAGAAGCGACGCGTACGCGGCGAAAGCGAGCGTTGTGTTGCAGTGACCGTCTTTACCGGAGTTTCGTTGCTTGATTCGACGTCGGCTGTGACGGTAAGAAGAAAGAATGCTATAGTCATCTTCTGATACTCTCACGAATCACTAAGCAGTAACCGCATCATTTTTCAATCAGAAGTGTTCGATGTTAGCATAAGTGTATCTTTGTGAATTAAAATGCAGTTTGTGTATTTCTTCCCGTTAATTGAATCACTCGCATCCTCATTGTTTGATTCCGCCAACAAGGACATTCGCAAACGCCATGCGTCCAAAGTTTAACTAGCACTGATATCTTGCAACGACGTAAACCTATATATACTGATAAATTCATCACAGAAGGATTTAAGGCCATTTCCCCACAAATCTGGATTGGTGCGGGTTTCAGGTAGGTTATTCCTATACGTGATTAGTCGTAGATTATGAGGAGGAGGGTGATTCCTATTTTTTTGCTATTTTCTACAACGAGTTCTATTGGAGCGCGCTAGCCTTCTGCACGCGCCGTCTCTCCCGGCCGTTTTTTAAGGCAATTAGGAAGAACTGGACGTAATCACCCTCCTCACCATAATCTACGACCCCGTGCAAGCATAACCCACCTGAAACCCGCACCACCCCAGATTCGTGGGGTGATGCCTTTGAAGAGCAACTATTTTTCGTCTTCCGCTTGCTTTCATTACAACTGTCATTATCACTCAAATCGTGAGCCTACTTTCATTCGACTCTTTTCTCGGATCTACGATTAAGATTGGAAATATTCAACGTGCATATGAGTACTTCCATGTAGCCAACTTCCACGAAACGGAAATGAGTTCCTGCCAAGGAAGCATGACTTAAGCATTGTGTGTTTGTAAAATTAGAAATTCACCCATTGGCACCCATTGGCTGCGTCAGCGACTATTTCGGGGCTTGGTTATGGCATATTCTCTCGAAAATTAGCATGCACACTCCTGGAAAAGACGGGTTCTATTCATGGGTACGGAAAAGAACGACCACCTTTCTTTCTCCTTCTTTGGTTGGAGGGAATTCGTGCATAAATGTCACATGAATGTTTTCATGAATTTAAAACAGCGAAAGTTATCGAGCCATACGGATCGCTTCCTATACAACCAGTGAATTGCTTCATAGATGCGACGAGGAAGCGATGCACACCAAGTAGTCGTAGTCAAAACGACCTGAAGCTCGCTACAGTTGCTAAGCTGCTGTGCTCGAAGCGGTTATGAACGATCGGGGCCCTCGCTAGCGTTATTCATCGGCGCAGTTTACGATAGTCCCAACTCGATCGCAACCGCTAGCTCCCTTTGGAGCGCAGCCGCTTACGTTATTGTACGCAGCTTTCTGTACGACGACCCGGCTACAGTGCTCGAATGTTATTTAATCAGTATAAACGTCGTTATTGGAAGTTTTCGGTTGCCGAATTGCCGCAACTTTTTTCTGTGTGTTAGGGACATTCTGGAATGCTTGCAATCCTGGTGAGGTTGTTTTTTTGTTTTGTTTGCTTCTTTTAACACAGAATCCTGTAGCATTGTCAACAATATACGCTGCTAAGAGTAGCTGTCGCTAAGTTAACAAACCTAGCACTACTCTTTCATACATTTTTGCATTTGCATCCACTTTTTAACGAAGTTTGCAGAATTGTACTTTGGTGGGATGTTTTGCAAGGGTTATTGGAAAATCCATGCGTTCATGAAATCTATGAGGAATGAAGGTGAATAGGGATCTATTATCAACGTTATCAACGCATAATGTAGCTCACTTTCAGATTTGAATTTTGGAGATAGGGTGACAGCTAGTCGTGGACTTCTAACATTGCCTAGTTTTCCGACTAAAAGTCCGCATGGTTTCCCTGAGGACATTTTTAAGGCATTCGAGAAAGACCGCAGTAACGTTGCTGTGAATCCAGGGACTGTTTGTGGTTCTCGATTTGTTTTGACTTTTTTGAAATTGTTTCTCCACTTTTTTCCGTCTCCATTCGTGCGGCATTACAAAATGTGCGCCATTTCCCGTGTTCAAGGCCAGCTCCTGCGTATGAACCCGCGTTTTTAATCACAAGGATCGGGTACCCACTGCAGAACCGGGGATAGTGCTTATCAATTTCCGCAAGGATGCTCTTCGATAAGATAGAGAGTAAACAGAGCTGCCACGAGAGCGTTCTGCTTCTCTGCACCGCCAACCACTGTCTTAGAAATGGTAATAATTCATGCATTCGTCCCCCAGTGATTCACTCAGTCTCATAGCTATTCATTTGTTGATGTTCAGCCGAACAAAACCTACATATTTCAGTGGATTGGCAGTTTGCTTTCTGCTGAATGAATACTAACCTTTCTGATTTTGTTCCCTTTTCTCAGTCTAAGCTTTAACGTACCCCTATTCAATTTCTTACTACTATGAACACAAACGCAGGCGCACATTTGAAACTCACTAGTGGAGAATCATGTCATATCTTCCTAAACATATATCCTTCGTCTTCCGAATCGATTTACATGCTTCTTCTTGCGTTGTTTCGCAAACGCCTGCGCACTGCAATGACCGTTTTTACATGCGCGTAATCTCACAAGACTTATTGCTTTTGTTCGCAAAAGAGATAGGCGACGTTTCATATTGGAAACTGTTTTTTCAAGAGCACATTCATACGGGATCACTGGAAAGTTCGTAGTAGTATCCTAAAGATCCATTGTTGAAGTACGCTCACTGCTCTCGTCCACCCACCATCACTGCAGCCTGCTACAAATATGTGTTTCGTTCTATCTCATCTATTTATTAATCATCAACTCGTTTTGAAAAACATTAAAATTAATGTATGCATAGATGTATAGAAAATACAACGATGGTCTAATTTTCATAGTGGAAAGGAGGAGAAAGCGATTCCCTGTGGCCAAAGAGCACCAGCCCACATCAGTACTGCAAACCGGAGGGTTGCTTCCTGACATCTCTGGCGCGAAACCAACTTGATGGCTGTCGAAATGGAAGCGCCAGAAAGCGTGATCGATTCCAAAAAGAACCGATGCACATTTTGCTAATCTCTCGCCCAAACGTTTTCCGCCGTCATCGTGGATTTTCAGTGTAGTGTTAGGGTTTGGTGTGGGTGGTCGTTTTCGCTCGCATATGGCGCGCTATTATTTTGGCCGCAGAGGAGAAAGGGTCGATCACGCGACCGGCAAAATTGCCATTTTGCGTCGCTTTCGCCCTCACACTCGCCGTTGCCATGTTTCCTAACCTCTCATGACGTCATTTTAACCGCGGATTCGGCAAACATAAGTGCATATCCCAGTCAATAATCATACTGCGAGTATTAATTTCAATGTTTTGGCTATTTTAGCTTTCTTCCCCCTCAATTCCTACCTTTTCGTCTTCCATAAAATATTAATCACAGCCGGAGACTAGGTAATTATTAGATTTTCCGCTTGCTGGGGAAGTGCACTTCTGATATCCACAGAATTTCTCTTATCACCATAGAGTAACTTCTATCTGGATGCTGAACCATTGATATTTGACCTCTTCACCCGTTCAATTTATCCATCAACTGCGTTGACAACAATCCTTAAATGCATGGAAACAAACAGGTGGTGTATTCCAAGATCTCTTTGATTCTTATTTATTCTGACAAGAAACTCTATCAAAAGTCATTTCTATTTCTAACTGTGTGACATGTGTCTGCTAACTCGCAACGAGATGCACCGTTTCATTTACGTTTTTTTCTGCAGCGCTTCCTATATACGCACTTCAGAGACTCTTTCATGCTCTCGCGCTTTGTTCTTTCTCCTCCGAAGTCTGGTATTCCCACTATCACATTAACTTACTACTGTAACACATTTGAAAAGGTTGACCAGTCCTTTCCTGCTGTCGTCTCGCTACCGTTCATTCACTGACACAGTTTCGCATTCCATCTCGGTGATTAAACTGCGTTTAAGCACATGGGATCGGATCTGACATTTTCCATGGATTCCCGACTAACTTTACTTCCATATTTCATTAAAACCAATCATAAGAGATAAGAAATCTCTCAATAATTAGCAATAATCTCTTTCTATCCCATCATCCTGGAAGATTCCATGAGAATTATTCCTAGCAAATCTGCGCCAGTTTAAGCTTTGATAGCAGTACTTAGCTCAGCGCATAGTTCAAGATAATTACGGATGCAAACAAAAAAAAAATAAATGAAAACAATTAAAAATAACAGACGAATAAAAAGGGGTCCAGGATACAAAACATCTGCTACTGTGGATCCCAGTGGTTCATCTCATATCATTCTGAGGTGGGGCCGCATAAAGTTGTATAAATTTCACACTATGTATACAGAGTATCGAAATGATCGAAGTATCAGCCATCTCAACTAACTATACAAATGATCTCAATCACATTTTTGAACGCAAATAATGTTTGCAGAGGTTGTGCTACTTCATTTTCCTGGCGCAAAACTATTCTCGTCGACCTCCGTTCAAATCGCTGTAACTATCTACATTTGGAGTATTTGATGGTACAACTACCGTTGAGAAATTTATTAGTGCATATGATTAAAGGCAGCGTATCGCGAAACTGACGTAATTCGGAAAACCTGTGGGAAAGCTCTAGGGTTCGGGATGTAGATTACTATTATGAGCATAGACATGCTCAATTCTCCCTAATCGCCCTGAAAAACGACGCATGTTCGTACGAGGTACGATCCTTGTACACGTTTCCGTCTCCTCAGCAGCCTATTCATTGGTTTTGCTTAAATAAGCTGTTGAGGAGAGCTCATTGATCTTCGACCGCTCGCTCGTGGACGCAGCGCGTTCATGTAACTTGTCGGAAAAGACACCGTTTTTATGACGATTCGGGGAAAATTCATACAAAATATAAGTCGTGATTGTGAGTTCGGCCACACTCATATTCATGATTTAAAGGCAGCGTATTGCGAAAAGATTTAAACTGCGTGCTCTATATTTTCCCAAAGGTTTTCCAAATTTTCCACTTCAGTCTTGCGATACACTGGCTTTAAGGAACACGCACAATTTTCTGCACAATTTGGAATAAATTTTTTTTAATATCCTCCTAACTGCATCAGATCTGATTTTATTATATATGTATAAATTTACTATTATTTTAAATCTATTTTAACGCTTCTTTTCCAAATAAACTGTTCCTCCTTTCACATTTTCATCGTCTGTTCAACAGTTGTGTGATGAGAATAGGTGAGAGACTCGTCAGTCCCCGCACAATTTTTCTTTGTGCGTTCATTTTCCGTGTGGAGTGTGCTAGCTGAAAGCTTGGTGCGAAGGAGACGAACCAGTCTCTTGCTTTCATCCCAGCTGTCACCCTAATAAACGCCTAATGATAGCCAGTCCACACACGCGGTTTCCTCTGCTCTTACGTCCAGTTTAGCGTGGATACCGTGGTAATTCTTCTTCTTCCTTCTTCTCTACTGTTCCGCCTAGTTGAGTTCAACTCATCCGAGCTACCAACCCCAGTAATCCAGAAAACCTTTATCTGTTACTTTCATCTCAAATCTATGTAGTTTAAAATGCGATTTTCGCCAGCAACGGCTTCACATTTTTGAAAATTTCAACAAAATAAAATAATAAAAATAAAAAATAATAAATAATAAAATTAGGAGGATTTTCTATTTTTAATTTTCAGTTCGCATTTTTGTGAGACAGAACTTAGACAACCGTGACTGTACTCTTGATTACCGATAACTACCCCTCTTGAAGTATTTACCAATTCCTGATACGAGATAAAGGAAAAAACTTTGTTTCCACCGTAGTGTACAGCCCTGTAAACCTATCATTGCTCCCTATCTTATCGAAGTTTTTATAAATTAACTAGATTCGATTTAGAATCATTTTAAATAGTGTCCAGCGTGGAAGTATACGACGGACCGCCGCTTAATCTTTCTTGTTACGTCGACCTCATTCTTAAGCACGCAGCAGAGTTGTCACCTCCACCAGCAATCCTCTGACTAGATAATCAGTAGCTCAGTGTTGTGAATTAGATCCTACTAAATTCTTCGTTAAATTCATGAACGTGCAATATTCCTTAGAGATAAAATGACGCAGTACCGTTTTTTACATTTAACAAGATCGTCCTTGGAATACCTTTGCTGCATGAGAGTTCTTTCTTCACAAGTTGCGTTCTATTGCTCTTCTCTGAAATTCAGGCGTTTCCTCGGAACCTTGATGATTGTTCACGATGACCAGTTATTAAAATCACTTATCAAAATTACTCTTAACATCGTTTCTAACACACTATTTTATTTTTTAAGGCATTTGAATTAGCATTATTTTTGAAAGCGAGTTAACTGTTACTAACTGAATACATAAATTAAAATTAAATTTAAATTTAAATTTAATTAATTATTTAATTAAATTATTAAAACTCCTACCTTTGATCTTTCTTCTTATTTACTAGTACATTTAGGCAGCTGTCAAGTGACTTTTGATCTTTTGAATGTTTTCCACTTTTTTCCTTAGCCTTTTTCTTGACTTACCATTCCACTCAAATTTTCCTGAAGTTTTCCAGGGAATCACGAAGACGTAGTCATTTCCTTTGAAAAAAGAGCCTTCCTGAAATCTATGCTTCCTATTTCGAAAATTTATATAAAGTTAAGCCAAGGAAACCCTAACCGCCATTGTGTGAGCGAAAACCAAGCGAAGCGTGAAGGATCTTTCCACTAAACCAGTTGCAAATCCTGACGCTTCGTACTTCCATAAAAACGACTTGAAGGGAGCGTATAATAACCTATTTGGGGAAGCTGTGGGAAAATATAGAGTTCGGAATGAAGAGTATGAGTGTGGCCCACTCAATTCCTTCGAATCGTACTGGAATACGAAGGAAGTGGGAAGTTGCGTCTGTTCTCGTTCTTACGAGGTGAAAAGGCTCCACCAGCCATCAGTGAGGTCTCTCACCAGTTTACCCAGGCAAAACGAATGAACAGCCTGCAAAGGGGGTCTTACCGTGTACAAATAGGTGCGTTCTAACGTGCCTCGTAGGAACAAATGCCGTTCCCATGCCGTTTTTTTCAGCACGATTAGGGAACATTGAGTGGCGCCACGCTCACATTTGTAATCTGCATCGTGAACTCTGTCCTTTCCCACAGGTTTTCCAACAACTTCAGTTTCCTGATACGCTGCATTTGAGAGAATTTGGTTATCTTTGCCGAAGGAACTCATGAAAAAAATGATTTCCTTCTCCCTATAAGATTATTACCCATGTAGCTGCTGCTTCATAGTTCTTCAATTAAGTCTTGTGAGCATCAAGCAAGGTTTTCCTCTGTAGTTATTACGTCCGAATGAGTCTTCTGATTCGTTTAATGAGGGTTTCGTTCCCAGAAATTTCGCACATTTTCTAGCACTTTTTCCTGTAACAAAAAAACACATATCATAATTTTTATACTGTATTTAACGTGCACTTTTTTCTCGAAAGTAAGTTCTTATTGAGCTAGAGTCAATCATAAATAGTCACCATCCTCGGATCGAACTGGTAGATAGGAATATAATCATCCACCGTTCACTGTTTTATGATCTTCTTATGCTTCTGCCTGTATGTAGCCGCAAAGGTCGCTGTTTGAGCTCTTGTTTATGTTCTTCACTGGAATAGCTGCAACTGTTACCTCCAATGTTGTTGTTTTCACTCATCCGGTGTTTTCGTTCCTTCGGTAGACGAAACCGCGCTCAAGCGTAGCGCCATCCTGATATTTCATTACACGCAACAACAATTAATCACACGATGTTTACTGCAAATTTTAATGACTCCGAATTTCCTAAAACAGCTGACCTCATTATTGGTGAGCTTTGGCTCGATAGAAAAAAGAAGAAAATAAATGAAAGCATAAACTTTTAAACTATTAAAGTAGCATAGTTTCTATTTCGTGTTTCATACGGAAAACTGACAGGCGATGTTTCCTCTGATAGGTTCGCCCCTGAGTCCTTCCTGATTTGGATGGTGTCTTCATCTACTGCCACCTCGCAGACAGTCGTTATATGAATTCATAGGATTATGGGCGTAGACGGATTCCTATTAATCCCGTAAAATCTTTTAGATCACTTAGCATAATGGCACCATAGGAAACTACTCCGTCCATAGATCAGCACATTCTCTGAACTGCATTCGAGAAAAAAACCACTGATAGTTCTGATCCCTGCGAATTGTCTCGACAGCTGTGTCACAAACTGTCAAACCACTGTTTAAAAAATCCCCTTCATCACTAGCGCTGCTCTGTAGAATCAGGATTTCTCTCTTCGCAATTGAGTTTTCTGACACCAGTCTATTATTTGCACAAGTCACAAGTGATTTTTTTTAGCTCTCTGTTGATGAATTTTTCAAGTAGTAGATTTGAGAAAACAGAATCGACGAATTTGTTTCAGTTGTGGAAGACTGCGGCACCGTTGTTCTACGAACTTACATTCTCTGCCACAACAATGTTTATCTCATATTGTTCTCATCCTTTTTCCTTCTTTTTTTGACATTCTGCTCTGCATTCTGGCTAAAATGATATTTCCTCAATGATTTTGGATCCTTGTACAATTGAATGTTCCAAAACTTGGTAATCATTCTTCTTCAATTTCTCCACGCTTTTTTTTGTTCCATCTACTATGTCTACGTCTGCTATCACTGATGGAACATTCAATCTCGACATATGGACTTCCCATCATTCGAAATCCTTCTGATCAATTCTTTGAAGCTTCTGATCGGTGAACAAATAGCAAGTTCCTCATGTATTTCTTGCTTGTTCCCGAAGTCATAGGGCCGATGGTTTGGGACTGTCGGCGTAGGCGATGGAAATCGGCGCCCGGCCGGCCGTCGAACCAGTTGCCGAGCCGGAGATGCGCAACGAGAGCACAAGGAGATGGTGTAGCGAAACCGGCCCACCGCCTCAATCGATTTTATGACAAAGGTTGATCAATAAAAGTTCTGACTTGCCAGAACTATCCGTGATTGACATCCAACTCTCCTAACGCCCTAGCTAGTGATTGCCTCGAAACAGATGATTTAAAAGGTAGCATACAATCCTGTCATGCACCTATTCGATACGACCCCATCCATTTTCGCATCCATTTCAGTTCTTCGGAGCGAGCCATTTCGTGAACGCTGAAAGAGAGAGCGAACGGCCCATCTACGTGCATTCGAAGAATTTAGAGTATGAGATCTTAGCATGCAATGAAAATAAAGATAAAAGGAATGGTATATCGGGAAAAGAGAAGTAGGATTCAGCAGTCAAGAAATTTGAAGGTTTTTGTTAGCTCACCTCTGGGTCTCCTTGAAGAGGGGAAAATGTTAGGTGGATCGTCATTTTCTCAATATTCTGGCTTCTACTGAAGTAAAACATGTCATTACTGCAGCTCATGCATTTGATGTTAACAAATTTGCTCCATTATTGATATAATAACACAGTCTTTAAATTTTCAAAGATGAAGACTAACCTTCCAAAGACTTTTGTTTCAATAACGAGACTCGCTAACATCTACGTTCCAATGTTTTATAGTCGAAACGTTCATTCTAAACCTTCAACCCATAAACTAAAAAAGTTTATGGGCTGGAGGGTGTCATTAAAATGAGTTGTATTTGAAGAAAGGTTTCCTTGGCCCAGATTTTTTTTACAATAAAAGCTGGTTGTCTTAACATAGCAGATTCATTCAATTAACTCCTTTACTTCTCCTTAACTTTAACTTCTTTAACTGGATCTAAGAAACATGTCAGTTTCATATTAGTTCTAACTTTCTTCATCTCCATCTCATATTTCACTTTCATACTCTTTGAATGCGATCATTTTTCCGTTAATTTCACTTTCTTCGGAACGCGTGAATATGGAGAATGCGAAAGTGGGTCGACAATATTGAACTAGGGCGGATATGGTTGTTCTACGTTTACGAAGGAATTTAAAGGTTAGATGGGCGGTTCTTTGGAGGTTCAGTGACCAGTGAGATGTTTGACCTACTTCCTTGAAGCTGTTGTTTTTCGAGGGAACGGAAATGTTATGTTTTCACCCGCTGGATAGCCGTTGAGTTACTGGCGGATTGGCAAGAGTTAGTGTTGCCTCTTCCATGATAATTTAGATTGCATGTATGCATTAAAAGAAGTGCAGAATACGCAACGAGCCAGAAGCAACGTTATTTCTTCAGCCAAAGATAGCGTAATTTCGAATTTTGCTTATGTTTACTCCGTCGTCTATTACTTCCTGTCACGCTGATACTGCTGCTTGTGACACAAACGTGGTGCCTGCCCGCACAAGTTAACTGTCTAGGTCTTGAACCTTTGAGGCGCCTCCAACGAGATCCACGATTTTCTCGCATGTCATCTACCAATTCTCATCTCTCTTCTCCCTCCAGCGCGGGGGCGGGGCATTGCGCTCACTTCCAGTTGCAAATTCTTACAGACATCGAAAAACCCTCGTGTCCGTTGCATCCTGAGGCGATTCTTCCTACATCTGGCAGCAAGTCCTGCGCTTCGACTGCTCTTATTTCTACAGTGTGACTTGTCACCAGACGACACTGTTATTGTTGTGTCTGGCATCTGGTGACGGTTGTTTGTCCGGTTCTGATATAGTAGTTGCGCTTACTTCTGTCGGCTCCTCCCATTTCGCCAGGACACTAGTCCTAAGTAGCGCGGTCAAACGATGTCTCGAGCGCCTGGCTCTTCTTCTGACGACATTCGAGAACGTCTGAGGGTTCTGAGACCTCACCGCAGTGCTCAACTGGCTAGGACTACCACAGCAGCCCAGGATATTCGAGAGAAGCTGCGAAGACTACGTCCGCACAGGCACTCGCCTTACAACCCGAGACAGGTTGCAATCCCATCCAGTGGATTGTTGGCCATAGAAAAGCCGGACTTCGATGTGCTGGAGCGGAACAGAACTGCGATCTGCGAGTGGGCGAGAAGTTTACCTCCCAGTGAACAGCTGAATTTACTGCTCTATTCTCAGTCAGGTAAGATAATTTTTTTCCTTTTTCAGAGTGGAATTTCCGCATTTTCCGCGCTCTTACATCCTTTTCTCGTAAATAAGAATATGTTTTGCCTTCTTCCTAAGTAGGATTCACCATTGTTATGAATTCTTATTGCAGTAACATTTCCCACGCTTTTGGTTTTAATGACATTTTACATCTGATTACGAGGCTCGTTAGTAACGACTTCTTCCCAGTATTTGAAATGAATGCTTTGGCATCTATTCTCTCATTATGAGATTTGTTAAAGGATACGCGAGTTACCTTGTATTTCTCACGTTTTTTCTTTGTTTTTAGTTAGCTGTTCACTGTTTTTTTTGCCACCGTTCTTGTCGCATGCTTTTGTCGCTCACTTTTACTTTCGCACCCAGTTCCTGAATTATTGCTTTTGCGTTTCTTCATACGGAGAACAGGAAGAAGGCCCGTCAAGACCTGCTCCATTAATTCCTTTCGCAGAGCATGATCGGGCTATTTTCTTCTAGCCTTTGGCTATGTTCCCATCGTCTCGAGCTATGCTCAGATCCTATAACGGAGCTGGAAACATCGTTCCCTTGCCCTCTCTTTGTACCTGTAAGTTTTTATTTGACACCAAGAACTAGACTTCAGTGGCATTATGCAACTACTGTTCTTCCTCACTCTTCAACTCGGCTTCCCTTCTCGAAGTTTCGATAGAAACCGCGCGTTCCAATAGTCCTTCATGGAGTTTTTACAAGTGAACACTGGCCGTTTGCGTTTTCCAGCTCTTGGTTCACCTTGCTTACCTGTTCTTTCTCAACCCTCTTTTTCTTTGGCGCACCTCCAACCTTCCTTTCCGTCTCTCGAACTTTCGCAGGTCTTTCGCAAATGCCTCGAAACTTATGTAGTTACACTGTAAGAGGCACGGATCATAAAAAGCATACGGAATTAATAGTAAAACAACCAAAACTGGTTATTCCGACCACTTCTACTCACTTTCGAGAAGTAGATCATAATGACTCGAGAGGAGAGCAGGGTTATAACCGGTCGGTTTCGTCCTTCACTCTTTGTTCTCATGCTGGAACCGCTTCTTCGACCGCAGGTAACTACGATGTTATGGGAATCGTTGGTGCGGTAGGATCGGGACATTTTCCGTGTACTCGCACTCGTTGTTCTGGTTAGGTTAATTGTTGGAGATTGGCAATGAGGAAAGCAGCGAGTGGCAAGATTCATACGAAGGATAAACGGGAGGAACGATGACACAAAGAACGGTTTTCAGTTAACAACCTCGAACCTGCATGCTCCCACTAAATCACTAATCATCAGATGAATAATGAGGAATTACAGTTCTCTAGTATTAATTCTGGATATAGTGAGATAAAAATGTCGCAATGCACCAGCATTTTACTCGAAAATTCTCGGACATCCTGGTGTTCTTTGGTGATTTAAGTGTTGTTGTCGTCTATTTCTCTGACACTTGGTTTGCGTTCTGCCAAACTTGTTCAATGGTTTCTGAAGTCCCATCAGCCTTATTGAATTTGTTGTTTGTTTGCATTTCCCGACATAAATGTCATTTACACCAATTTCCACTCAGCGTCATTTAGGCGCTAATTCCCGATGTCCTAGTTAATGCTAGGCATGCCATTTATTTTGATGAAACATATTCCTCTGGGAATATCGCTGTTTATGCGTATGATTGCTAAGTCGTCTCGTTGTGCTCTCTGGAGATTCAAAGATCCGCTGAGTTCTGACTAGCCGTAACGACTACTCATTCCCTCCACTTCGGCGAGCTTCTTAGTCGCTCACAACATGCACTGAGTTCACATCCGACTCTTAGTACCTCCATTAGCTGACTATCCTTCCAAGATATGTCCTCACCATTTACTGGAGCAATACTTTGCCTACTCAACTTTTCCAGCCTTAAAGTGTCACGCACACACACATGTCTATTTCTTCATTTTCTACATTCCATTCGTCGTGTTTCGCTTCATAATCTCGGTCAATAAAAACCGGCCCTCTATTTTGCCTCGTCCTCACGGAGGGAGTTCCGCTTTCCGCGTTTTTCCGTCTGTTCTACTCGCAGGTCTTGCGTTGTGTACATTGTCGAGGTGTAATAATGCTTTCTTCCTATCACCTCAAAGTTGCAACGATATCACTCAATTTCACGAGTGTCTCACCTCAAATTTTCTCCTGCGGTCGTTTTTTCTGATCGCTTGATACTCTCTTTCTCTCGACACTTCACCTTTAGCTTGTTTTGCTTTTTGCCTTCATCAACTTTGTGCCGTTTGTCTTCAGACAACGTTTAAAATCAGAGGAATTCTTGCCTCTATTCGATATAGTTCTTAGACCAGAATGCTGCTGTTGTTTAAGCTGCACAGCAAAAAGCAGAAAATCAACAACAAGCAGCATCAAATTCTAAAATGTTCTTGAAAAAAAAAACTTCAAAAAAATAATAAAGAAAAGTCGTTTGTTGACTTACAAAAAGTTTCAAAAGATTGAAGACAGCGTGAACTCACGAAACTTATGTTGTTGTGAAACTTGTGGCAAATACAGACTTCGGGCCGTAGATTACAGGATGGCGTGGCCGTGGTCAATTCTCCGAAATCGTCCTCGATAATGGCGTGGAAAAGTGTCCCTACGATGTACCTGTAAACGTCCCACCCTTGTGCACGCGCCGCGTCCAGGAGCGGGCGGTAGAAGATCGATGAGGTCTCCCCCTACCCTATTTAAGTAACACCAATGAGCAGGCTGGTGAGGAAACCAGAGCGCGTGAAAGAGGGAGCGTTGTAACTGTTCCTCGTAGGAACAGATGTCCTTCCCACGCTGTTTTTCAGAATGGTTATGTGGAATTGAGTGGGCCACGCTCTTAGTCGCAATCTATATAACGAACTCTACATTTTCCCACAGCTTTCTCAACTTCCCCGGTTTAGATGATTGAATAAGTACGCTTGAATCTGATGTTTTCTCAAAGATTCTTCTACTTACTTATTCAACACTTATTACTCCTACTACTTATTATTAGCTACTTATTCAATCAGTTTTAATTAATGGCTGCGTAGTTGAGCTTCTCGGGCAACCTTTAAAATATAATAAGATGATTTTGTCCATTAAATTTGATCTTTGTCGTGAGTCTTTCACTTCTTGGAGTCTCAAAGATCTACACAATGAAATAGTATACATTAAACAATGGTCAGTAGATAACGTTTTTCGTATCGTTCCCACTTATTCCTGCACATTTGCCACCGAACCCAAAAACCTCTATTGTTTTCGCTGACGTACACCCTGCAGCGCTTCAAAAAACATTCGTAAATGGAATTGATTTGTGCCCAGTATTAGATTACCTCATGTGTCATTCGATCCTTGTCATTATTTCCATACTCCGCCATCATATACTTCTGGTCCTCCTCAGTCCGTATTTACCATCGTATTGATCAATATGCGCACGCAATTACACCACTGACATACATTGAATGTTCCTATGAGGTCTGATATGAGCGGGTGAGGTCAGTACACTCCGTAAGGGTATTGAGAACCAGTTGTGACGTTGTGGCCTTTCGCAGTTCCTCTCTGCCTTCTCAGTTGTTGATTTTGATTATTTAGTGTGTCAGAATCGCGGGCGAAGCTAAAGAGCAACTTAAAAAACTTTGTGAAATTTTTTCGAGATCCCCTAGAAAAGCTATTCCTTCAAGTTGGCTCTCGGTTTTATGTGCCATTATTTTCCGCCTACTTTCGAAACTAGTTATGACATTGCTCACCACATGTGTACATCATACTGCATTCATTTACGATCTCCTCTTTGTGGAAGCTGATCTCATTCTTTGATACAGATGTAATTTGTCCTCTGAATCCCATAATTCCGTACTGCTTGATCACCCGAAAAAGTGACAAACTTTGCAGCAAACTGACTTTACAGATTTCATTACAGTTTTTAACTTCGTGCAATTTGTGCAACTTTCTTCTTATCCATTACCGCTTTCAGTATCTCCAGTAGGAGAGACGTGCCCATCACGTGGTGCTTCAACTTCCGGTGTGGCTGCACCAGGAATGCCAGCTCCAGACGACCGCTCTAGATCCACTGTACACTACAAACTGCATAGTCGTGGTGTCCCGCAGAGGACACTTTCGCCAGCCCATCCACATGCTGCGGTGAGCATGTTCTTTCTTACAAAAAAAGTGTTTTCGTTCTTTTAACTTCGGGAAATTGGGGGAAAAAAAACGTAAGTGTACTGGGGCTATCATCGTGTTGTTTTGAATACCAGTGTTTCCATAATTTTAGACGCGTCGGGAATATTGTGACAACAAAACTCAGGCTTTTTTCATGCTGTTTTCCCTTTTTCCTGCTCCTCAACCAACACTGCATTTATATAATATTTTCACTTGCCTCATTCCTCATTTCGTTCACCTTGACAATTCAAATAACATCGGTGCCGCTGCTTTTGCATTAACTGGGATCTGTCGGATGAGAAGGGTATCGTATCATTTTTGTACTGGCCTTGTCAATCCTAACTTCATTCTTCTTTGCATGTGTCGCATTAGTTTCACTTTACCTCATGAGGTGATACTACTTCCTACTTCATCAAAGACTCCGGTAGATTAGCACTGAATACAACAACATAGCCTGAACCACCCGCTAGAACTATTCCTGGTGTTCGAGAGAGCAGTCTGGAAGCTGATGCTCCAATACGAACTTGTGCGACAATGGTGACTAGCCCTTTTTTACAGATACGCCGCAAGCAAAAACTGGAATTAGAAGATCCATTCGTCCGTAAAATTCACTTACTGTCGACTTCAGAAGTTTTCTGCGCCGAGTATCATGCCAAAACTGTGTTCAAATCCAATGCACTGAACTGTGGTTGATGCATTTTTCAGTGACACCTCTCAATTTTTCCTCTACTCTCTTAGCCAAAGGTCCAAGGGAAAGCGGAATTTTGTGCGACTTCCAGTCTAAAGAAAGAGATTCGGCATCTGGGCTCAACAAATAAATCTCTTTCATACCCCCATCCCCACCTGCTTATTATTTTGAATTCCTCTCCGGATTTTTCTTCTCAAAAATCAAGCCAATGCCAAAATTTTATTGTTTCGAATGTTGCTGCATGGCGACCGTTACTTGTACTGCGCCTGCCTTTGGCTATTTGCAAATCTCTTCATCTGACCGTATCGATCCTGTATCGCACTAATACGGCTGCACTGATGAGAAGAACGGTCTGGTAAAGAACATGTATTTAGGTTCTGACTGTACTACTTAAGTTATATTATCTTGAGGGCACCAACACCACGAATCTGATGTGTAGATGTGTATCCACGTGCGAGCGATCGAAGATTAGTGAGGTCTTCTCACCAGCCTATTCAAGTGAGACCAATGTGTAGGCTGTTGACGGAACTAGAACGTGTCAAAGAGGGGCGTCCTAACGTATCTCGTAGGAACTAAAGCGATTCCCACGTTCTTTTTTGACGATTGGGGAAAGATGAGCGGAAAACCCCCGCATTCCGCAATCTAAAATCCCATCTCTAGCTCCTTCCGCGGATTTCCTCACCACGTCATATTCATGGTATGCTATATTTAAGCTGCTTAGGAACACTGTTTTCCGATGCGAAAAATCTGCGCAGATAGCAGTGGATATTGAGTGCAGGTTGAAAAAACCTGAACGCATATGTTCAGAATTTACTCCGGTCTCCCGTCTATGTTGTTGTTGCGTACTGAAATGTTATCTATACACACCAACGATGAATGCGTTAACTTTCTTGAAGGTAGACGGATAACATAATATTTAGCTCTTTCAAAACGAGGAAATTTCCCCCATGCATCAATGCTAAGGATTGTGTCGATTCGGTTCTTGCATTCGCTTAAAACTGTGTGGCATCATCACGTCTATTATGTTTTTAAATGGAAATTATTTGAATTAAAACAGTAGTAATGATAGCAGTTAGAGAGATTTATTCTTTGTTGGTGATTTTCAGAAATCTGAAAATTTCAAAAGGAGTCGAAAGAGTATAGATTGATCCTCGAAAGCATCGGTTGAATTCCACTCAAAAAAGATTCAGTAGTCTCTTTCTCTCAAAGAAAAGGCTCAAAGAATATTTTATTTATATATATTTCAAAGAATATGACCAACCAGTATCAACTGCTCTGGTGACGTCGTTTTAGGCGTCGTTTTGAAATGTTCTTTAAAAAACGTTCTCAAAAAGATTACAATTGTTGAGATGCAAAATTGTTTAGTTCTGTTATCTCATTCCGAAGATCTCACTTGTATTGAACTAAAAATCCTCCTATGTTGGACTTGATGTATTTCATTTACACACAATTGGCGATGTCCACCAGGAAAGACGTCGTTTTGCCTCTCCTGAAAGTAGCGGCAATTGCGAGCTATTGGGATTTGTCAGTCAATCAGGTCAATTCATTTGAAGTCGGTCAGTCAGTGAAACAAAGAAAATATGTGTTACCAAGCAGAAGAGATTTTTTTTTGTAGAATTCTAGAAATCACCTGCAGATTCCAGAGGTTATCTGAAGAAAAGAAGATGTTGAGAGTACTCTACTTTTCGAATAGTTCTTTCAAGAATCCGTGGAACACCAGTCGGGCTCGAAATTACTGAAATTTTACTTAACCGTTTCCATCTAATTCGCTCTTTCGCATTGAATGCTGTCACAAATCACGAATTCTGAAATTCGTCGCTGAATCACTCCATTCAGTCACTGGGTTCTTATGATGCTCGTTCCATAGTAGTCATGTCATAACCACGCCAACGTGGACGATACAATAAACCCACAGTTTTCTGGAAATGGAATTTGCTAATAGCAGTAAGTTAGTGGAAACAGTAGCAATATACCATCTCATCTGACAACAATCATGACATGAACTATATGGACATATGTATGCTTGCATCAAATCCAACTAAGCATCATGGGATAGGCGAGCTGAACAGTGTCTTTCAGAGGCGGACTAGTCCTCGCGACGACGTCGACTCCTTTTTGGCGGAGTATAGCCAACTACTCGATTTTCTGCTGAATTTAGAAACTGTTGTTCGATTTTGATCCTTCATTGATGTAGTTGTCGCCCGACTCCGCCACCACTTCTGGATGACGACCTTCGCGCTCGCTGCCTTTCATGAAAGACTCGATCATGCATGTTGTCGATCCGATAAATTGGTGTAGATGGAACTGACGGAAAATGACACGTCGAATACCTGGAAATACTAAATAGCAGGTCCAAGCCACAATTTTTCGATATGGCTGAACGTACCCCAGGGTGATATGTGGTAGCACTGATGTAGCGTTTAATGGATGAGTTGGGATAATACGAACCAGACTATGGTATTTACATATTACGATCGCAGTTGCATAGAGGTAGAGTATGGCTCGGATCTTATCAAGCAGTCCTCTGTTGATGTTTTTCACCTACAAAAAGTTGGTGTAATGTGCGTTTCGCTTTATCGCTTTACCGTTGTGCTCGTAATCCTCCAAGTGAATGTGGATATATGTGACAAATTCGAAGTGAACTAAATTGGTTAGCTGGAGTATTTTCAAAAGGAGGGCAAACTGCGGCCTCGTCGATTGATGTTGTAGCTGCTTCTATGGTGAAGTTCAACAAGAGCAGACGCACAAGTTAACCGCATTCCAAACATGAACATGTCCTAATTTTCGCTTCATCAGCATTAACAAGGGATCTCGATGTGAGTGTCATGGAAGGTTCGTGGAGGTGACTTTAACTGCTGCACTTCTAGCCATGTGCATTGGACGACATGCTGCGGCCGGCAAAATTCGACTACATTCTCAATTCTCAACATCTGATCGATCGGCAAACACAAGAAATGCACGCATGGAATCCTGACGATCGGTTAGTTCTTTTTACACCTATACTCAAGTATTTAGGAATTTCACTTGTTTAGGTCGCTAAACATCTTCGTGAAGGACGATGACTGCTTTACATTTCATCGACACCCAGTTGCTCAGAGTACAGACTGCATTAGAGGCAAGGTTCGTAGGTTAAATCCATCGTCTCTGTTCATTTCGTAGGCTGGAAATTTTTCTGCTCTGTATGATAACCAGAATTTAATAAGGGAACTTTTGAATGTTGATTATTCGTCCCATTACAATTTTGTCTTCCTTACGAAGAAGAAAATTGACGAAAAAATGTATGGAATCCTAAGAACAGTATACAGCAATTTTTTTTTAAAGACTAAGCATAACATGTCTTTATTTGAGGAACGTTTAAGAAAAGCAAAATCTCAACACGAAAGAAGTGAATGCTGAAAGATCTAGAGAACATGATAATTTGAAGTCTATTTCAAATTTAGTAAAGTTGAAGGTTTCTAGTCTTCTACGGTGCTGCGATATTTCATTACAATCACTTTGTCTATTTCGAGTGACTGGGGAACAAAGTAGAGGGAACGCGTATATAGCGATCGTAATCATCTGTTATTTCGTTGATGAAAAAATCTCATATGGTGTTTTCAACTTGTGGTACTTCCCTCCTCAATTTATGGCATGTAAGCAGTGAATGAGGCATACTTCCACCTATGTGATCTCAGTAACTACGTACAACCACAGTACAGATTTTTTCTGATCATTATTTGCGCCCATTTCTTCTCGATAAGAACCACCGATTTTGAATCACCGGCCACACCGATTTTGAAGTGATTCCATGTTTCTTAGTTCTTGAACCTGGGGATCCTTTGTATGACTTGGTCTTTCAGTTGCTAAGGCCTTAATAATCAGAAACGCTTCAGCTTTGTAGTTAGCTTTGTAGAGACATGTGTTTCATCCAGCTCCAGGCTTTTTTTGGATGTCCTAAAACTGACTGCTATACACTTAAACAACAATTTGAGTTTTGAAAGCACTTTCCACTGGCCATCGCACAACTGCAATTGTCTGTGGAACACCTTCTTTTGAGTAATTAATAGAAGCTTACTAAATGCGCAAGATATGAAGTCTATTATTCATTTCAATGAACAGAATGCAACAGTTGATATCAACTCGGGTAGTTGGTAAATACTAATGTAGTTATTAGTTTGGACGCGAATTCTGCATTCAAGAGTAAACACGGTTGGAGCCTAAACGAAATAATGTACTAAACTACAACCCCTTAGGGGTTTGTAGGGAGAAAACTTTGCAAATAAATTCCTACAAAATTCAGCTGTGAGGCACTACGACTTTTTCTAGATTGGACGTGCCTATTTCCCCAGTTATTGGTTCCACAATGAAAAATAAAAAAAAAACTAATAAATCTCTTTGCTTGCAATAAGATAGACCCGCACCTCTCACTGGTTTTTTTGCGGGCTGTGAGATGTCACTGTTTTTGAAAATGTAATCTGATTGAAGTAAAACACCCTGCTCAGGCTGCCCGCAGAGTTCACAGCTGCGCGGGCGCCCCCGCCCACATGGCCGTGGACCGTCTTCGCTGGACGTGGAGGCTCCTGCATCTTTTCTAGTACTTTTGTTTCTTCGCCATTGTCATCTACGATGTTCACAGGTTTCTTGAATGACGTTGACGAGGTCTTTGAGCCGTACCCAGCTGAACTGTTAGCTGATCCATCCGTGCAGCGGACACATCACCCCATTTCGTTGACGGCATCCCTCGAGGGCGTTTAGCAACTCTTGGAATGCACTCTTCTTTCACTCCATATATGTCGATTCTTCTCATAACGTTAACGGCCCAACTATGCTTTGTTTTCGATATATATTCCACTGGGTCGCGAAGACGGGACAGTGCAATGTCAGTTGTTAAACGGCTGTGTGTTGCGCAGGCTAAACTACAGAAGACAACTCTCAAGGGTTCCGTGGGTAGCAGATAGCTTCCTAGAAGCTGTGACAGCAGTTTCTTTCCACGTCTCTGCTCCATAACAGAGCGCTGGGAAAACTGTTGAGTCGAACAGATGGCCACGGAGATATTAGTCCATCATTTGATCTGTAGCTTCCCTAACGGGTGCGAATGCTTCCCACGCTGCCCTCATCTTTCCATTCAGTTCTTCCTTCAATTTATTCATTTTTCTATAATCATAGAACGCCCAAGGTAGAAGAGTGACGAAGTTTCCACGATTTGACGGTCTTCAAGTTGTACTCCTCCGTCCTCGCAGTAGACAATCTTCGTGAACTGTGTCTTATTTCGGTATATTCGCAGTCCTATTCTCTTCCCTGCTTCGTTCAACTTCTTGAGAATCGTCTCTGCTTCATTGGTACTTCTCGAAGAAAGAAAGATGTCGTCCGCAGGAGGAAGGTTCGAGAGGAACTTACCGTTAACATGTGTGCCCTTTCTTCCCAAGCAGGTGACTTCATTATCAATTGTTATTCAGCCATGAACAGCTTCAGTGATGTAGTACCTCCTTATCGCTCCCCTTTTCAATAAATATGATGAGGAGCAGAGGAAAAGCTGTGTTTTAGTGGTACATCGACCTTAGCAATTGACACATACGATGTGACCACAATTTGATCGCCTCTCACGGTCTCCATACCGTCCTATGTCTGAGACGGCAGAGTCAAGGGTGAGGGTGCTGAGACAGTGTATATCATGGGATGTCAAGACTTCCCCAAATTAAGCAGCCTTGTTTTGGTGAGCTTAGTTTTCAGCACAGATCTCCAATCTATATGGATCAGGGAGCCACCTTGCGACATTTTGCTAAGATAGTGGTAAATCAATGCAGTGGCTTACTCTTAGCTAGACTAGCCAGGACGTACCTCCGCTGTGCATTGCGGTTCGATGCCCAGAGTCACCTCTACACCAACATGGGGCGGTAAACCGCTGTGGAGGAATAAATAAAGAAATGGCGCACCTATTTTTTTGTAATAGCCGAGATGTTCGTATGATTAGCTAAGATAGATATTTATATTCCTGAATCGGAAATTTGTTGCAATAATTCAAGTGCCTACGCATTTCTGTCTCTTTTATTCTTATTCCTATTGATTTCAGATGGGTTACTCAAGTGGATTTCACGTCTGGCAGTTGGAATGGCCACAGCGACAAAGAGGAACTCATGCGGTTGTCGGGGTTGCAACGAAGGCTGCTGCCTTGCACGCGATGGGATACACTTCGTTGATAGGCACAAACACGGAAAGTTATGGCTGGGATCTCAGTGAGTTATAAAATGAGCTAGATTGTTAATTTCTGTTTTTCTTCTGGGTTTTTAAAATGTAAAAGTAATTGCCAGTGAAGCTGCAGAGATGCTTCTAGATTTCAGCCATTCTTTTGAAACTTTTTCGCTGAAGAATTTTTCCTAGCTGCAATTTTCTTAGGGGATTTCTTTGCATTTATTACATGAGATGGAAGTAGATGGCTATTTTCACATGTTCTTTTTAGCACGTGCCGAATGTCATCATGATTCGAAGAACTGTAGTCCGTGGCAGTACCCCACCGGAGTCCCTATGCGACCCGACAACTTTCCTATTCCTGACAAGGTATCGTATGGTTTTTCTCTTATATCATCTTAGTGTTTTTTTTCTATTCTTTTTTCTCATCTGGCCCTTATCATGCCTGTTTGTTGTTCTGTTTGGCCTGCTCCATTTGTGTGTTTGTATTATGTCTTTTAAATTGTTATCAGCCGTTTTCTTTTTCAGTTCTACTGTATTCTTGACATGGACGATGGCTACATGGCATTTGCAACCGATCAACACTATCTGGGGGTTGCCTTTCGAAATCTTCAGGGAAAAACACTGTATCCTATTGTTTCTGCTGTATGGGGTCACTGCGAAATAACAATGAAGTATCTTGGAGGCATTGAACGTGAGCGACCAATATTTGAGCCTTTGCCTTTTTTACCTATTCTTCGCGCTTCGCCCTCTTGGATGCTCTTCTCACCCATTGAATCTGAGCGAAAACCATTAGAACGAGGGAATTTGGGAATGCCGTTTGATCCGAATGCCCCTGCTAGCCTTCTTTTGCCACCTCCTTCCCGAGTACGGTATAATCCTTCGGAACAGGTACCAATCATAGAGTACAAGTATCTGTGGCCAAATGTGTTTGATGAATGAGAGCTTTTCATTCCGAAACTAGCAGATTTCGGGCCCAGTGAGCTTTTGTACGCCACATGTCTGCCTTATGTGATTGTGGTGCTTTTCAGCTTCTCCTCGACCTCTCATGGACATCTGCCGTAGAGCGATTCGTGTCGAACTGGGACGTCATCGTCTACATCGGGTCGACGAGTTGCGGCTGCCTCCGCCTCTGAAACGCTTCATTCTTTACCGGAAATAACTTCGCAGCTTACCCATTTTGTTGTTTACGGGTCAGCCTCACATGCCCTAACCGCAAATTGTCGTTGCTTCTAACCCATTCCCAAACAGCCTTATTTACGTTGCTCATACGTTGCGTGTTCGCCCGAAATCTGCTGCTACTAGTGGGTATATGGATACTTTCGTTTCGCTTTGGAGCTGCGCGATACTCTTCATTCGTTTTATTGATGTGATTGTCTCGAGCACCTACCCTGTAAATAAGTGCATATAGGATTTATTTCGGATTTTATCGACAGAAAGTTATGGCTTATATCTCGTTGCTTTATATGTGAAATCGCCACCACTTTATTGTTTCGCCATTCGAAGTCTTTTATTAGCCTACTTTCAACCTCCGCTCGGTGATCATTCATTCGTCCCTTGTCGTTTATTCGATACTCACTTGTTTGCCGTAATTTCATTACCATAATCTATAGTATCCGTCCTCTTTCATAATAGTGACTAACTTCCCAAATCCTTTTTGGGACTTTCTAAAAAAAACCCAGTCGCGATCGTGGTGTCCCGTTTTTCATCTCACGCCTTCCGTTGCCAGAGTTCAAGTTGTATAGGAGTTTGTGTATGAGATTTGTGTGCATTTTCTACCTATCCACATTCACTTTTCATGTTCTCACTTCATTATTTGTGTCCTCAACTGTCCGTCAACTTGCTTATATTTGGGCTCACGCTCTTCTATTTTTATGCAAGCGGTTTTTGAGAATTCCTGTCTAAGGACCGGTGACATTTATTCTGCAGTCTTGCATCCGCAGATTTCTGTGAAGTCGCAATAAATCTGTTTCATTCTAGCTGTTGGTAAATTACATGTTTGTCACTATGACAGCCAAAAAAAAAACCTTTATGTAAATACCATCTTACGGTTAACAATGTATGTTCCCTGCAAGTTATAAGACTGCAGTGGAAGCAAAACAGTTCGTTATAACGAAACAAATTTATGCCTTGAGATCTAACTACCTCTTTCGTCTGTGATGGTTCTCAAAACGACTCGAAGGGATTCTTGGAAAAAAAGTGTCTGATACTGTTAAAACTTAGTTTTGATAGAAATATATGCCGTTTTGGAACATTCAGATCGACTTTTGTGGATGAATAATTCGTATAGAAATTTGTAAAAGTTTTCTGACACTTCATCTATAAAGTGGTTGTGATGCTTTTGCTATTTGGCATTTTATCGAGCAAGTAAATAATACGTTGTTACAGTTTCTTCTACATATGAATCTGGAGACAAAAACCACTATTTTAGAATGGATGATAAGATGCGTATCCTTCTTTAGGTTGCATACGACACGTAATAGATAAAGGTGGGAACGTACTGCGATGTAATGAAGTAGCAGTAGTGGTGGCTTTTTTTTTATCGGCTGCCTATCCCTTCCATCTGTGCAAAACACTTGCAACGTTTAAAATCATGAAATTGACGTAGTGTGGAAACCTGATCTAGAACATAGAGTTCGGGGTGCAGATTACTAACATGAGTGTGGTCTCATTCAATTCTCCTTAATCGTCCAGAAAAACAGCGCGGGAACGACACTGGTTCCTACGAGGTACGTTAGAATGCGCTTTCTTGTGCACACTCCGACTCTGCCAACAAGCTATTCATTCGCTTTACTTGAATAGGCTGGTGAGGAGAAATCATTGATCCTCGTGGACACGACACGTGCACAAGCCTGGAGCGTTTTCAGGCACATAGGCATAGACATAGGAACAAAGGCCGTTTCCATCGCTGTTTTTCAGAACGATTAAGGAGATTTGAGTTCATACTCGCAATGTCCACCTCGAACTTGTACTTCCCCACAAGTTTCCACACTTCGTCAATTTGGTGATACGCTGGTCTTAAGCAATTACTGCTAAATTTGGTGTCTTCGAAGATTACGAACAATAGTTTTCCGTATGCAAACAAATGAAGCAAGTATTCGAAACATCCTTTAGTGAACGCGTGTAGAGCACATGCATGCTCCCCTGTAGATCTTTGAATCATGTTAATACTGCTCATGTTCCTGATCCCGAAATTTTCTCGACATTCGAATACACATCTTCCATCCTAGATATTAAAACGAGTTACTTGATTTAGTTTAATCGGCGGGGTGGTATCACCGCTACATCGTCGCTGAAGCGTGATGGCCAATGAACACAGTGCAGCGTAACGAAACGGAGATTCGCTACTAAAGGTTATACACTTCCTCTAGCTCTTCTACCCATTTGTTTTGGTGTACCAACAATAAGTGCTACATAATGTTATCGAAAATACAGCAAGTCTTCATGATATTCCGTTTATATGTCGACTTAGGCTGCACGTAAAGTTAAGTGGCGCGCGGTTTGGCGGTTCTTCAGAATCATAGATCAACCTACAACGCGATCACACCGTGAAGTTATTATCATCAACGTCGATGATCCTAAAGGGCCGTAGCCTCAGATATCCTTCACTGTGGTGGTTGCTCTCTGTATATATCACCTGGATCCTCCAATAGTGAGGTAGAGATTGGTCTGCCCTTTCAACTCAAAAGCTCTCCTGTATCGGACATTCTTTTTCTCTCTTTAGTAAACATTCCACCGTTTGGTCTGTTCGAAAAGGGTATCAAAATGCTTGGTCTCTGGCACCTACTAAATATTTGTTAGGTGTGTAGAATAAACCCCATCGATCGAACTCGATTTTGAAGTAACCGTAATGGAGACGGAAGCGAAAAATATTTAGCCGATAAGACCATGTGTAACAAAAGCCGTCGAAAGAGTCAACATCGCAATAACATCCTTGCTAAAACCGACAATCACAGCAATCAATCACCAGTATGCTCTCTGCAAAAACGCAACCTTCGCACTACTAGACAGATTTCCCGTTCCAGTAAAATGTACCAGCGAAGTTCAGGCACAGGTTCACGTTTCCAGTTTCACGAATCGTACGAGATGTCGTTGTGAGAACGCTCAGCAATGTCGACGTCCAAGAGAATCGATGAGTGAGCTAAGAAACTTCTCGACATTGCCAGTTGCAACACCTTTCTATAAACTCACAAAAGAAGATGGTGAATGGTTGCTGTGACAGAGTAGGAGTACTTCTTAGTTACACGATATTCCAAAATATTGGTGAGAAAATGTGACCGAGATCCAATTGGCCTCACAGTCACATTATCCCGAATTGGCTGTTGTTGAATCACAATATTCTTGTATAGTCACAAATCAATGGTTCTGGGACCGGAGTGCACCTGATTTAAGTTCTGTGGTCAGAGCCTTGGCAAAGCAGTTCGACTGATCAATCGTCAACTGATCCCACGATCAGCCACAACAGCTAGAATTCAACTGATTTGCCGGTCAACTGGCTGATATTGTTATCTTCCTTCCACTGGTCTTGCCCGTTGTAGCCAGCCGAGGAAAATACCAGCACATCCTCATAGATACTCCATTTAAAGGCATCACTCCACGAATGTGAGGTGGTACAGATTTTAGGTGGAGTATTCGTATACGGCATAGTAGATTATGGGAAGGAGAGTGATTCCGTCCATTTCTTCCTAACTGCCGTAAGAAACGGCCCGGAAGATACGGCTTTGGGCATTCTGGCGCACTCTTTTCTACAAGGAGTTCGACTGGAGTGCTCCAGCTTTGTGCGGCGCCGTTTTTCTACGGCAATTAGGAAGAAATGGACGGAATCACCCTCCTCTCCATGATCTACTATCCCTTATAAGAATACTCCACCTGAAATCTGCACCACCTCAGATTCGTGGGCTGATGCCTTTAAGGTAGTATGGGTTCTCGGAAGCCTGCAGCTAATCTTAACTTTCATTCGAATTGATCACCTTGACTCCCGTTCATCTTCGTAATGGTTGAGTACGAAGATGAACGGCAGTCAAGGTGAGCGCCAGTAATTCTTCCATCTGTCCCGATCGCGTGCCAGAGTCTCCCAGTGGTTCCTCCTCTCGCGTGGGACACGAAGAGCGTCATAATTTTCTTTGAATGATTTCGTGAAGAAATCTGATCATATAGGCTGTCTTCCTGAAGTGCGCTTAATATCACGGGGAACCCAGTCGGCCCACCTTATTTTACCTTCCTTGGCGAACGCGGCGGCGCCTCTAATCTTCGATCGCTGACGTAGGAGAGAACTTCTAATCCCGTCCCTCACTTGCGTGAAACGGGATACTCCTAGCATCACTCTCTCAATTGCGCGTTCAATGACGCTCACCGCGTTTTCTTCCTGCTTGCGAAATGTTTAGGCTTCCGAAGCATAGGTCAAAACAAGAAGTACGGTGAAGTTGAAAAAGTAGGCACAGGGCCGGGTGTTCCTGGCCTTCCTCACTACATCCTCGATGCTATTATACGCTCTCCAAGCCGCTCATCTACTGCCCAGCTCGGAGGTCAGGTCGTTCATCATGTTCAATTCCCGACCCAGATAAACGTAGCTGATGCATTCGTATATGTTCGTTCCCTTGAGCGTCCGTCCGAGATCCGAGACCCATCCGTTACGCATGAACATCGTCTTTTGCAGATTCAGCTGAAGACCTACGCATGCACATGTTTTGTCGAATTCGATCAGCATTCGTTCCGCTTGGCTGATGCTAGGTGTTATCAGTGCGATGTCATCTGCAAAGCGCAAATGGTATATCTGCCTATCTATCTGTATATCAACTTTCACTCCCATGAAGTCCCATTCCAACTTTCGCATTGCGTTCTCGAGGGTGGCTGTGAATATTTTGGGTGAGATTGTATCGCCCTGTTGGACCACCTGTTTTTACCGTCTCTTGATGGTTTTAAAACTCTTCGCCTTTTTCGTGCAGTCGTGATGGTGTTGAACGAGCCTGTCATATTCCTCGTCGATGTTGTCCATTGCGGAATCTTCTCAAAGGCCAGCGTAGCGAAGAGATCCCAGTTAGTTAGATAGTCCTGGGATTTCGCTCTCTGAACTTGGCGGCTTTCTTTTCTCTCCTTTGAAGGAAAATTTTCCTCGGAGGAGGCGATGATCCGATCCCGTATAGAAGTTTGGCACAACGGCGACGTCTGTCAGACAGAACTTTTTACTGACGATGACGTGGTCTATTTCATTGTGGTACCCTCCATTGCGGATCCCAAAAACCGGCTAACGTAGCGAAGAGATCCCAGTTAGTTAGAAAGTCCTAGGATTTCGCTCTCTGAACTTGGCGGCTTCCCACGCCCAGCGTAGAGAGGAGGGCTTCTGGAATTGCGAGTTCCCATGGATGTTCTTAGTGGTCATGATGAACTCGGAGAGGCTTCGGGCCAACTTTGGCGTTGAAATCGCCAATTATGACCTTGCAGAAGTCATGATCTTCTCGGTAGAACTTCTCCAGGTCCATGTAGAAAGCTTCGACCTCTTCTTCTTCTTCGTACCTTGATGTTGGAGCGTAAGCGAAGAAGATAGTCAAAGCTGGGGTTGGACCACATCTTCTCATCTTCCGATTCGGGTCATAAGTTGTTCGAAAGAGTCAATGTTTTTTGCCATACTCATACACCATGAGGACGCCAACTCTACCAACACCTCTACTGTCGCGCGTTCCTAAGAACAGTTCTTATCCAGTTTTATATACGGCGTTGAGAGGATGACGTCGTCTCATCTCGGTCAGTTCGATGACGTACCTAATCTTCTTGGCTTGCATTATCAGATCTTCGATGATCGCTTCCGATGCGTTATGAGTACAGATCGTCATCCTAGTCCTCTTCCGTTTTGGTAGCCTACATGACTACTGCAATTTTGCAACTTTTATTATGCAATCAAAAACACTTCGTCGCCCTTCAAAGACAATAGAAAGTTATTTGCTTAAGGTGGTTCTAAGAAAGGCCCCTCAAGTGCATAAATGGTGGTCGAAGGCGCCAAAATCACTGATTCCTTCTAATGCTGATGTCATGCTGTTAGCTCTGGACGATCTCAACAAGTGCGACATCGAAGCTTTACCGCGTCATCTACAGCTTCGACTTCACAACCTCGAAAGAGCCATTCGAACGTAACTGGAAAGGACACTACGTAAATCCAGCTGCGCCTTCTTCCATGGACGATAGTCGAAACAGACAGAATTCAGAAAAATTGTCTACGATTTCCGGATCTGTTGTCCAGAAGCAATGACAATGAGAATAGCACCAGTGTCGATTCCTCAGAGATGAGAGTAATACGTAGGAAATAGATGGAACAAAGGAAAGGCTTTGTGATGTCTTCAGTATCAGGTTTTGTGAGCGATCTGGTGTTGATGATTGCTTGGATTCTTAGTGCTGTACACATCCCTTACTTTCGTCGTCTTATACAATTGTTTAGACCCTTTTTGACTGATTCTTTTAGTCTCTACCATTCGCGTCCTATTCATGGTGACTCTGGAGTATCCACTTTATTCGTTTGTTTGCGCAGTAGCTCCTAAGAGAGCTATCTGTGTTGTCATCTGTTTTAAATATAGCTTCTATGATGGGCTCTCCATTTTTAAAGTTGGAGCCGCAGTCACAGCGCATGATTTTCACACACCTCTGCGTAATGCACATAAAACTATCAAAGTGTTTCGGAGTAAAAAAACCCCTTGAAATCACGTCCTGATTTTTGAAACGGTTTCGAGACTAGCACTCTATCTTATGAAGGCAGTTGCATTACTGGAGCGCTTAGCGGAGCCCTAGATCCTTTTTGCACGTTGTACATTTGCTGAAATATTTCTTGAAGCATAATCAAGCAGTGAAATTCAGAATCTCAGACCTATAATTGGTAAGGTATGATGTTTCCCACAATGTATGTTGTCATTGTGAATCTTTAGCAGTATAGTCGAATCAGTTTTGATTCTTTGGGCATATTAAGATAGGTTATTTTGTATCCGGTGGAAGATACGCGTTTTGTAAGCGTAATTCATAAAGAACTATCTTTTCTAGATCTTGATTTTTGTTTTTCTCGTTTTTTTTTCGACGATAGCTTTGTTTTCCACTGATTAAAGGCATCACCCCCCGAATCTGGGGTGGTACGGATTTCCGGTGGAGTATTCGTATACGGGATCGTAGATTATTGAGAGAAGGGTGATTCCGTTCATTTCTTCCTAATTGCCGTAAAAACGTCCCGGAAGATACGGCTTTGAGCGTCCCGGCGCACTATTTTCTACAACGAGTTTGATTGGAGCGAGCCAGCCTTGTGCACGCCCCGCATCTTCCGGGCCGTTTTTTACTTAATTAGGAAGAAAGGACGGAATCACACCCCTCCCCCTAATCTACTATCCCGCATAGGAATACTCCACCAGAAATCTGTACCACCTCAGAAACGTGGGGTGATGCCTTTAACTAGAAAGAGAGCTGGCAAAACCACAGTGAGGATATCGGATACGGCATTTTACTAGTGTCGGGGAATAGTCACAACCGCATTCTTCTACTTCGCTAAGAGATTGATCTGAAAGCAGAGACTACAGCCTTAGTGACACACGTGTCCCACCTTTCACAAATGGCTTGGTTGAGGGCGTTTTTCCATTCTAGATCCCTGTACTCAAACACTTCCCTATCAGTGATTTTACTCTGAAAACTGGAGGCGCAGCGAAACTGGTAGGGTTATAAATCGCGTTTATTGACTCACGATTTCCTTTTTTGTCTGCTGACGGGTTAGAAATGTGCACAACGGTCAGAAATCAAACCCGGGCCGCCCGCGTTTCAGTAGAGCATTCTACCACTGAACCACTGATTCACCAACAACTGCGATGGTTTTAGCACCTTTAATGAAACCTGAACCTGAGGTTAACCCCCAGAATGTTCAGGAGATTCAGTGTTAGAGTTTCTGTGTTCACAAGAAAATTGTCGGCGCATTATCGTTGTGAGCACTATGAGAAAACTAGAGCGTCACGTTCTGCTCTAGCACACATTATCAAGTATCCCCTATAGAAGGAGTTCCGGCGCCATGCCATAACAGATATCAATGACTCTGGCGAGGTCGTAACGCATCAGAACAACAGAGTGCGTTTGAGCGACTGCACTGACTTGTTAGTCTCAAGCGGATATAGTCGGGTCAAAGCGGCCTGAACCCCGTTACTGTTGCGTAAGCGGGTGCACTCAAAGTAGCGCTAAGAAGCGTGGTTACGATCGCGATAAGACCATTATCCACTCAGACAGCAAAGATGGGTAGAGCTAGAATCTCCGCTCGATCGCAACCACTAGCTTAACCACACTGCTTCTAGCGGAGA
Source organism: Necator americanus (assembly GCF_031761385.1). Lineage (NCBI taxonomy): Eukaryota > Metazoa > Nematoda > Chromadorea > Rhabditida > Ancylostomatidae > Necator > Necator americanus. The sequence continues at coordinate 24,493,289 of NC_087372.1, read as the reverse complement.
TGCTTATGCAAAAGTACCAAGCTCCGGGTAGTTTTACACAATTATGCCGTCATTAAAATAACACAGAATCTTCTTACGGAATTACTTTATCTTAATCTCCAACTTATGATTCGCCATACATGGGCTGCTTCGATTGGCCCTAGCGTGAAAGGTGACATCCCTAGGAGCATTGTCCAAAAGTGACACAAACGAACAGCATCTCCATCGGCAAAGGAGCAGAGTTGGCCGATTAACTTGTTGTTGAACGCTACAACAGCTGCACCACAGTTGGGTCGGAATTGACTGCGAAGTTGAGCCGGAAATTTAGGATTTGTGGTGTATACGCACAATTAAGCAGTGCATATAACTCGAATTATAGTCGAGTCAAAACGATATGAAGCACGGTGCAACTGCGTAAGCGGCGCGGCGGTATGTTCGAGCGCGCAGTTCGAGCACAGTCGCTTACGCAACTGCACCATGCTTCTATTCGTTTTGACCTCACTACATGCTTTAGTGTCATAATATAATCGTGTCAAAACGACATGAAGCAATTGCGTAAGCGGTTGCGCTTGAAGCGGCGCGGCGGTAAACTGGAACCGAGGTGGGACCGGGAAAAATGTAGTGGGGGGAGAGGCACACAGTGGCGCCCTTACTTCCCAGCGCTCTAACTTACTTTTCCTCTCAGTAACTTTACTTTAAAAGTTGCCTATACAATGACTTGCGGGGACCAGCCGACGATCAAGTCAGTGTTTTTTATCCTCCCAGACAAGTCTGGTACCAATTTATCGATCCCGGAGGGATGAAAGGCTTGGTTTGCACCAGGGCGGTTTCGAACCCTTGATCGGGTGGCTACAACGGACCTCTAACCGACTGCGCCACACCCACCCCAACTTTACATGTCATAAATCCTCTAAGACAAATACCTGGGCCTAGAAGACCTGGTTGATTTGATTATTTACTTTGATAAATAAGGGCGCCACTGAGTGCCCCCCCCCCCCAGTAAAAAAAAGAAACATTTCACCCGGTGAGACAATCACGAACTGCAGCAATGAGCGGTGGTAGCAGGGGTTCTTTCTCGAGTCCAATCACTACGCTGCATTGCACCGCTTCGCGCGCAGTCGCTTACGCAACTGCACCGTGCTTCATTTTGTTTTAAAGGCATCACCCCACGAATCTGGGGTGGTACGGATTTCAGGTGGAGTATTCGTATACGGCATAGCAAATTATGGATTCCGTCCATTTCTCCCTACTTGCCGTAAAAAACGGCGAAAAAACGGTGAAATGCGGCGCGTGCAGAAGGCTGTCCACGAGAAATGGCGGTATATCAGGATAAGATTCTTAAAGTACGTCCAACACGTCCTTCTAATTTTGGTTCTAGTCCAAGATGGGACTCTGTTGCGTCGTTACCTTTTCTAGTTTTAAATCATTTTCGCTGTCGAATCGAACTCGTTGCAGAAAATAGCGCGCCGGAACGCTCGAAGCCTTATCTTCCGGGCCGTTTTTTAGGGCAATTAGGAAGAAATGGACAGAATCACCCTTCTCTATATAATCTACGATCCCGTATACGAATACTCCACCTGAATTCCGTACTACCTCAGATTCGTGGGGTGATGCCTTTAAGTGACCTCACATCAAGCATTACCAAGTCAACGAACCGTAGAACAAATATCGAAGAATTTCTCGGCTCTGTTTGGGTATTACTATGTAACCACCTTTTATTCTCGCATTTATCCATTTTGTACATCGCGCACAATCGGCGCCGAAAGTGTTGTTGCGGCGGAGTGCGACGCGTCTGCTGCAATACACGCTTTCTCCGCGCACACACTCTCTCGTTACTGCGCTTCCCCAATCAGAAGCGCACCGCTACCAACCGGTTGAACACTTTTGGTGCTTCTATTTATCCCTTGTTTTAGTGCGTTTTCTTCTTACAATGCCAATCGCTGATGATATCGTGCGCCAGCTTTGCGTCGAGTTCAAGAAAGTTAGCGAATCGAGTGCAAAAGGTATGTCAACCTTAATATTTTGGATGAGATTACACGATATATGCAGTGGAAAGTAGTGCATATGGATGTAGTTCTCCGGAAAGAAAGGAAACTCTCGGTCCTCTTGGTATACGGGATAATTATAGATCGATCTTTGGCTATAATTACTTAAATTGTGGTTGCGAATATGGAAGATAGTGATGGTATAGTCGAATGAAGACGACCTTATACTCGGTGCATAAGCCGGGCGCACGAGGCGACACTTTGAGCTTAGCGGTTGTGGTCGAAGCGGGTCCTTGGTTAGCTCCATCATCGCTGCAGTCCGAACCGTTCGTAACTGCAGGTCAACAACGTCACTTCGATCGCTGTTGAGCCTGTAGTTGTGAGCGACTCGGACTGTTAAGCGCATACGCAACTGCTTCAGCTCCTTTTGACTCGAGTGTGTTAGGGGTAATATTGGCAAACCCTGCGATTGAATCCAAGTAATGGTAATCACTAGTTAATCAGAGGAGTTGCATTGAATTTAGGCTCCTAATTAAATATGTTTAGTGTCAAACGCTTTTGCTGAAAGAGCAGATATCCACGAAAGGGAGCAACATGCAAAGTTTCAGAAATATTTGGAGAGTTAGTTATTCGAATGATTTCTCGCTTTTTTTGACACGATTCCCAAACTGTCCTTCACTTCAGGTAGATCGCGGAGCGCCACCTCTGATATCATTCGACTGGAACTGGAAAAGGAGCAGAGATGTTATACTGATGCTGAGAAAGAGATGGTTTCAGCTGAACAAAGGTTCATTATCTTCTACTTCTTGCCCTTAACTGTCAGCAATGTTTTCCTTTTTGTGATTATACATGAGAAGCATTATTCCATTTTAGCCTGATACCTCAGAATAATTTGCCCATTTCTTTTCTAGTGGAGTAATTTGAGATAATGAGATCTGATCAAGTACGGTATTCGGTGCGTAGAGTAACGCTATTCTGGGTAAGGTTGAAGTAATTTCCTATCGCAGTTTTTCACACAAGCAGCCTTTGTTTAGAGGTGTATTCGTGCTGTTCACAAAATGTCCAAAGGTTGCGCTTACGGTCAAAAGGGCCTAATAGACTGTTCACGGTTTTTGAAATCTGATAGAAATTAGAATCATTGCTCGAGAAGCTGGTCAACATTCCGACTAGGATCTCGTAACATTTCACTTGGCATTGCTACATCTCTTCTAGGGAAGAAGATATTTTCCCGAAACAATGATGGGGACCATGGACAGAGACGTAGGCCTGGGCACATCGTTCCCACTTTCATCTACCGGCGGCTTAAAACGATCTCAAGCAGTTTCATAAGCTGCTGCACTTGAGGCGGCACGGAGCCAGTAGTTGCCATCCGGCTGGGGCCATCTCTACTCCCACTCCTGGAGCTGGCGAGTTCCCATTCCGATACCAACTACTGGCTCCCTTGCGCCGCTTCGAGCACGGCCGTTTGCGCAACTGCACCAGGGTTCTGTTCCTTTTGATTTGACTATACCTCTGCACTTTTTCAACACTCAAACAGCTGTCCATCTCGGTCTCAGTCCTGAATGTCTGGCTAAGTTTACCGGAGTCATTTTATGCATAACAGCAACCAACTCCGTGAACTGATAATATAGGTGTTTTGAAACCATTTAATATTTACGTTTCATAAACATTCTTATTCATATTCGAAGTAGTGTCCTTTATGGTCCGTAAAAGATCATGTCTAGGATCCTCAAGACTGAGAAAAGCGAACAGGCACGAGTCGATGAGCTGAAGAATAACATTTTGGCAATGCGAAAAACGGAGATGGATATTACGAAGGAGCAGTCTATGAGGGATATGTATCAGGACATGATAGATAAATTGGCGGAAATGGTAAGTTAGATGTTAGTCTATCACATCACACGTTAGATTCCTAACATTAGACAATAATTTGCAAAAAAAAATGTGAAGATCAGCGATTATCGATTCTTTGTAGTTGTATCTAAATATGAAATCGCATCCAATAGAAATAGCGAGGAGACAGACAGTGAAGAGGTGCTCCACAATTTGTACTGCCGTACAAAGACTGGGGTGCACAGAACCACTATTGCTTATCAACTCTTCCCTTTCTCGAGGTGCGTTCTGTCGAGATTCAATCGGTCGGCTTGCCCTGCGTCATCAGTCTAGCTCTCCCACTATAATGGTGGGGCTTATGAAGCCTTGAGAGACACCGCAACTATGTCTTCGCATGAATTTTCGTTTTCGCAGAAAAGCGAGTGGTGAAGAACAATACAATGAAATATGAGGCAAATGCAACGGACTGAATAGTTTCTCAATTTGCATGCTTTGAACTCCACTAAAGTTCGTGTTGATCGTTTGGGATCGTTTTTCAGCTTCGTTGTATGGGTACACCAATTACACTCCAAGTAAGGTTTTAACTGTGTGATTGCATCTACGAGAGATGGTAAACTGTGTAACTGGCTTATACAATGACTTGGGGTGGCTAGCCGATGTGTCAAGTCAGTGTTTTCATCCTCCCAGACAAGTCTGGTACCAGTTTATCGACCGCGGTGGGATGAAAGAGTTAATGACCACTAGGGAGGATTCGAACATCCAATCGATCGTGCAGGCAGTGAAACCTCTAACCGCTACACTACACCATACACCATACATCTATATACAAGTTATATATAGTCGCGTCAAAACGACATTATGCTCGGTGCAGTTGCGTAGGTGGCTACTCTTGTGAAATGTTGGGGTAAAAAGAAGCGGTTAGAATCGAAAGAGGACCCTTTCTAGCACCACTCTTCGTTGCAGCTCGCGATGGTCCCACCTCGATCCAAACGACTGGCTTAAAGGCATCACCCCACGAATCTGACGTGATATGAGTTTCCGATGGTCAAAAACTATACGGGATCGTAGATTGCAGAAACGAGTGGGATCCCGCCTATTTCTTCCTAATCGCCGTAAAAAACGCCCCGTATGATGCGGCTTCCAGCGTCCCGGGGCGCTATTTTCCACATCGAGTTCTATTGGAGCGCACCAGCCTTGTGCACGCGCCGCATCTTCCGGGCCGTTTTTTTTTGAAAGGAAATTAGGAAGAAATGGACGGAGTCACCCTCTTCCCCACAATCTACGACCCCGTGTAGGCATAACCCACTTGAAACCTGTACCACACCAGATTCGTGGGGTGATGTCTTTAACCGTGCCGCTTCGAGCGCAGCCGTTTACGTAGCTGCAGTGAACTTGATGTCGCTTTGACACACAAATGCCCAATTGCGTTTATTACAAGCAAGGCCATAGGACAAGCTAACAATCAGGCTGATATATGTTGTTCCTCCCCCAATGTCATGCCATGTAATGATTGGTATATTTTGTGGATTTTCTTTTCCCCTGAAACTGATCCTCTTCTAAGATGTTATTCAAGTGCATTGCCCTTACAGTAAATGGTGCACGTATAGCTGTGATGGCGTACACGTCATCTTTTTAACACGATGAATGAAATGTCATATCAAATATGTATGACAATTAGTTGATTTATCAATCTTTTCAACGAATGCGCACGCGAATTTTACATCCACTACAAATTTAGTTTTATTTGAATGCTAAGGTACGGAGCAAACAACAAGCACAAAAAACACAAAACAACAGTATGAGTGCTTCTCGGAGCTCACTTATGGATTGTTGATCAAGCCATAATTGAGCGCCGAGAAAAAAAAAACATCCAAACGATAACAGACAAAAATGGAAGACACAACATGAATAGTAAGGATATGGAAAGATAAAAGAAGGAAAAATTGGGACTAAAGTACGGAAGTCAAAAATTTATAAACGTGTACAACTTATAAATACTGTTGCAGCTGTCATATAAAAGAGCAAGAGATAGTTTGGTTCGTTTCCGAATTAAGGATATATCACTGCTTTCGAGCACCTGACAAGCCGATGAATTGTACCTTTCTTTCGAATGGAAATATTCTACCGTTCATTGTTTAGATCCATTGCATTAATTTTAACGAGGTTTTGCATGGATGCACCAAAACCTTGCTAGGTGTTGTATGTCGATCAAGAATGCGGTAATCGCTCTGTTGTATGTTGATCAAGAATGTGATAATCGCTTTAGGCGAAGGTACCAACTTCCTCGATTTAATCATTTTCGAACAGCGCCGCGGAACGTTTGAAGCCACATTTTTCGGGCCGTTTTTACGGCGATTAGGAAGAGATGAACGTAATCGCCATCTTCCTCATAATCAACAACCCCGTATTGGCATAACCCACCTGAAACCCGTATCATCCCAGATTCGTGGGATGACACCTTTAAAGATTGATGAGAGAGTGCGTAGTTCCAAAATACTGGATTTTGAGAATATCTAAATTTGATTTCTCACCTATGTTCCTTCGATACCGTCATAACTTGAAAATATTCGCAGTATACGTTTTTCTCCTCTTTTCCTCAGATAGCGGTGAAACGCAACACACGCAGTTTTTACATCAATAAACCGGTTCTCATGGTCTCACCTACCTAACACAGAATACCGTACCACCATGAAATGACGTGAGCGTCATTTTCGTACTCATAAATTTTAGCTTCTACCTCAGATACCGTAAACTGTGGGCTACTATTTAAGCAACTGTTTCCATTCGTGTTTCCAGTTTCTAAATGGAGGGTGTGACCAGAGTAATGAGGCAAACATACGCTGGGAAAAGACATGCGGTGAAGTATGTGCATAGCGGTGAAACGCAACACACGCAGTTTTTACATAAATAAACCGGTTCTCATGGTCTCACCTACTTTTGAACAAATTCACTTGGAGTTATTGCGCGGTACTACGGTAACGCGGCACAGAAACCCGGAAACATAAGGCCCGTCCCACGCCATTTTTTTTTAACTTTCTGGCGCCTACGCACCGCACCGAAGACGCACCTATTCGACGCCTTCTCACTGCTTTTTGGAACACACACACACACACACACACACACACACACACACACACACACACACACACACACACACACACACACACACACACACACACACACACACACACACACACACACACACACACACACACACACACACACACACACACACACACACACACACACACACACACACACACACACACACACACACACACACACACACACACACACACACACACACACACACACACACACACACACACACACACACACACACACACACACACACACACACACACACACACACACACACACACACACACACACACACACACACACACACACACACACACAGCCCGGCACACACGCACACGCACCACACACACACACACACGCCACACACACACACACACACACGCACGCGCACACACACACACACACACACACACGCACACACACACACACACACACACACACACACACACACACACACACACACACACACACACACACACACACACACACACACACACACACACACACACACACACACACACACACACACACACACACACACACACACACGCGCGCACACACACACACACACACACACACACACACACACACACACACACACACACACACACACACACACACACACACACACACACACACACACACACACACACACACACACACACACACACACACACACACACACACACACACACACACACACACACACACACACACACACACACACACACACACACACACACACACACACGCACACACACGCACACACACACACACACACACACACACACGTGACAGAATAAGCCCGTTATTATATAGCATGATCATATCTATACATACGATACATATCTATCGGAATCACATTCCCAATTTCCCCGAAAATTTTCATAGATTTGGTAAAAGTTTAGTTGACGTTTTCAGCATATTTTGTCGCGACACTCACAGAAGTCGTCATTGGCTAAGGAGCGTTCGCTTTTGAACGAACAAGGTAAGTGATTAATGTAGTAACCAGTGTTAGAAATGCATTTTCAAAGTACATTTTTCATGACCAGTTTTAATTAGATACTTGCTGGAATAGTACTTCGCTGTTTCTGGCGACAGCAGCGTGTAAAATCTGTCATATAAAAGCAGTGTTAACCAGAGAATACTAGATGACATCGCAGCTCACCCTCATCGATTCGTCTATAATAGTCAAAGACCATCTGAAAATATGCATGAAAGCTTTCGCTTTGTTATTTTCCTGGCACTGTTTACGTTACTATCCGCGTAATTAAAAAGTCTTTCTTCTTCTTTTTTTCTTTTCTTTTCGAAAAAAAATTAGAAAGAAAAAAAAAGTTAAAGAATCTAAAAGGAAACAATCAGTTCTAACCATATGTTTGGCGCTGGAATTTACTTCCGCTTTTCCGCAGCAAAAGATCAGCCAGTGCTTACCTCATTTACTAGATCTGGTTGCGCAACAGACCACCACGTTCCACAACTATGAGTTATACGCTTTCCACACTCTCAGAGATTACCCTGCGATTGGGGCCCGGCAGCAATGTCTTAACGGTTGTCAAACGGGTTGGAAGCTCAGTCTCAGTTCGTAGTAAGAGAATTGGTCACAAGTACCCCAACCGAACTTATGAAGCTTTACATTGGCTCCGTTAACCGGTCACCTTCATATGTAACCCCTGCACAATCATGAGACAATCCTCATGTAATGTCACCTGTTCAGGATGAACGACAATGACGATTCCGATACATACTTAAAGGCATCACCTCACGAATCTGAGGTGATACGGATTTCAGGTGGAGTATTCGTATACGGGATCGTAGATTATGGAGAGAAGGGTGATTCCGTCCATTTCTTCATAATTGCCGTAAAAAAACGCCCCGGAAGATACAGATTCGAGCGGCGTTCCGGCGCGGTATTTCCCACACGAGTTCGACTGGAGCGCGCCAGCCTTGTGCACGCCCCCCATCTTCCGGGCCGTTCTTTACGGCAATTAGGAAGAAATGGACGGAATCACTCCCCTCTCCATAATCTAATATGCCGTATACGAATATTCCACCAGAAATCCGTACCACCTCAGATTCGTGGGGTGATGTCTTTAAACAATTTCTGAGGCACTTTTTAGCGCGACTTCAGAAACGAATCCATATGTCATAGAAGCAATTTCACACCTGCTTAGCTTTTTGTCCAGTCGCTTACATAATATAACGCAACACAACTTCTGCATGACGGTCGTCCTTTGTGATTGTTGCTTCCATTCGCGTCTATGTGCAGATAGGAATTCATTGTTCATCATGAAGGGTTAACGGGACTGGGGAAGAACGCATGAATAGATTCCCATTATTTTTCAAGTGTTAGCTGCAAGCAATGATGTTGATCAACTTCGAAATGAGGTCAACTCTCTCACTGCGGCACTAGAGGAAACCGGCTACGCGGGATTACTTCATGACACTCGACGATCCGCAATGTTAGTTGCAATATGTTTCTTAAGGGTAGGCCAATCTTTGCCAAGGATAGTCCAATCTTTCAGGTTGTTGATGAAAAACAAGTACACCGCTATGAAGGATGAACTTATTCACCTCCGACTTGCTACGCATACGCTGCGCATTCGTGCACGCACGGCACAGGCTAACCTTGCAATCGAAAAGTAGAAAATGGCTTGAGAGCTTCAAAGTGAGTATTATGGTCATCATGAGTTAGTGAGTATTGTGTCAGCGCTTACTGATTGAGTTAGTAGCTCCCTTTCTGTGAATTGTTAATTTTGCGAAGTTGTTTGAGTTTCCATTAAAAGCTTGAGAATTCCTTAAAATATCAAAGTTTTTACTGGGCTGAAAATCTAACAACACAGAAACAAATAACTAACAATGAGTATCAGAACAAGCCGGAAGATCACAATATAAACGGCGACCTAACATAAGAACTTCTTCGAATTTTGTGTGAGGTAGGCCTCGCTTCGCTTCGTGTCGTAGAACATCTTATAAGCAGCGCTAATTTCGTCTTTTGTTACCTATAAAAGACAGCCATTAATTTAGCTGCAGATCCCATGAGTTACCACTGCAAATTTCCTGCCCTAGATGGAAACTGCACAAACAACGCTACAATGGGTGGGAATATACATTTCCAAACAATGAGGCGGAATACAGTTGACATGAACTGTTCGAAGTACTTTGAGACTAGGAGAGCTATCTCTTTAGCGTGTAGCATAATCGAGCACGGAGAAGAATCGTAATTGCTTGTTGGAAATACGAATGATCTACGTTAACGAAAAATGTTGAGAGAAACCATGCACTTATGCATGATTCAGAGATCTGTTGTGTACCACTCTCTTATCCATTATTGTTCTGTTACCTACCATTGCTTTCTTCTTTCTCTCTCTGAGGACATTAGCCACAGCGATTAGTTGCATTCCGTACCTCATCGACGTTTCACCAACGATCATTTTCAACAGGTTGATAGCCGCAGCTTCCATTCTTAAAAATAAAAGAATGTGTTTCTGCTGAATGTTTGTGGAAAGAATGTCACCCACCTCACACCTTCTTCATCGGCTCGCAAACTTAGAATGCGACCGATTTCGTCGCTTGTGTATGGTTTCGTCGCAATACCAATCAGACGGTCCACAAGGTCAGGAGGCAAACAGTAGTTGGCGGTGACGTCGGTGCCGCGAACCACACCTTTCTCTCTGAAACCGTAGTGTGAACCATGCAAGAAGCAAAGGAAAATATTTTGGAAGACTGCCCAAAAATTTTGGAGATGGACATCTAATGTAAGTCGAATGACTTTCCACACATACTTGTTCGTTGCCATTATAAGTAATGGACTGAGATCCGACTCCATTGCTCGATTGAGGAAAGAAAAACACTCAAGATCCAGCAAATGAACCTCATCAATAAACAGAACTCCAGGATGGATTACCGCCTTGCCTTCCTCACGCCATTCTGCCACCTGTAATAGGAGTAAGAGAAGAGGTTTGCGAATGATCAATTCAAACAACTAAAATGCAACTAGAGCTAATAACATGAACCTGCCTTTTTGTTGATTTGATCACGAACTTCATTCTTGATTTCTCCAGTGTCGCCAGTGAAAAGTGCAAGGAAACCTTGACTGCGAGAATTTATCACGTCGATGTCGTGCAAACAGACAGTATGAACAATCTCTCTTAAATACTAAACTACAGTGACTTTCGTAGATAAGGGAAATTCTATGCAGACAAGCAGCTGGTTACAACTTTTCGAAATCAACGAGATGATGTCAGTTGACCCGCTACCACTTACGAATTAGGTCTGACATCTGTTGCTCACTTTTCACCCTCCACTAATAGTAAATGTCAACTCGAGTGGATGGGAACTGGCGATGAGAAGTGCGTGTTCTACACCAACTATTTCCGTAAGCGTCAATCGCTGAAGTATACAGGGAAAAGCGTCGCAACTTCAAAACCTAGAACGCAGCACATAAAAAAGATCTGCTGCTGCTGGTGGAATTTCAAGGATGAACTGTTGGAATTGACGCCAGTCTACACTACACTCAATGTTGAAAACTATTGTGAACAACTAGATGGCATTGCGCAAAAACTTCATGGAAAACAAAGGAAAGTATTCTTTCTCCATGATAGTGCCAGACCACATATTACTAAGCTGAAGTTGGAAGAACTGACTGAATGGTCCTATCCACCAAATAGTCAGAACCTTACTCTTTCTGAGAATCGTCTATTATGCTCATTGGCTCATCCTCTAGAAGAGCAACACTTTATTAATGAGGTAAACCAGAAAAATGCACATCAATCTCTCTTCGGTTTCCTGGATCCTACATCTTCTAGACATCTACAAGTCACCCGCATGTGGCAACAGGTCGTCGATGGAAAGTACATCAGTGACTGATAACTTATCCTGGCCATAATAATAATAAGCAATTTTCCAAAAAAAAAGTCTCCAGCTGATTCATTCATATTTCTCTAATTTAATACTACTAAAAGCTCGTATTTGAGAAAGCCGACGAACGCCTACACAACATTGTCTGTCTCCGGTAGTTTTCGCTTCTCTACACTTTCTATAATCAAATATGTTGAAATCGATAGTACAATCAAGCTATTGTCGAATATACCGTGTTTTCTGTATTTCACCACTGGGACATGGAACAAATTTCGTTTGCGGACCCATCGCATCATAGTCATGGGAGCGTGTTGCAGATCGTCCAACGCGGGAAACTCTTCCTAAACGAAATTCCCAATACTGCGCTTCATTTAAGCATAGCAGACCCTAGTCATGTAAAACTTAAAAGACTGACCAGAGCTTTTGTCAATTTGGATTACATCACCAGCACAAATACGTTCTTTGATGCATTGGTCCACCATCTTGCTACCAAGATCATAAATAGTCTCCATATCTGTAGTTTTTATAGACAGCTTCCCAACCTGAAGCACGGAACAATTATATATTGAAGGTGCACCTAAGTAAGGAAAGAAGGTCGTACCTTCGGGCCGACACCAGTCACTGGCCTGTCCATCTCTATCGAAACCACTTCCCCTTCGAGGACCTTGAAAAAAAAATATTTCAACGAGGACTTTTCTCCAACCAATACCATCAACAAAAAATAATTTCTTTACTGAGAAAAACCTCTGTCTCTTCCTTAATCCGAACTCCTATAGCTTTGCGAAAGGACTGCATGAGGGCTTCACTCTTACTTATATCTACTGAAAATATTTCTGATGCAGAAATCGATACGAAAGGCGTATCTTCTCCAAGAGCTTTGGCAATGCCCATTGCGATGGCTGTCTTTCCAGTTCCAGGTTGTCCATATATGAGTACACCCCGTCCACCAATATTACCAGTCTGCAAGAATGAATCAAGATTTTGACAAATAAGCAAAACAACTTCGTCCTAATTTTTCTATTATATGTTTTTATATGGTTGTGAATAATTGAGAACATGGATCCAATACAGAACAACTAGACTGTACATACAGCTTAGGAAATAAGAGAGAAGAGGATGACAAGGAAAATAGAAAAACTAAATAACGGTAGCTTGCGTTTTAATGTAACGAATCAACACATTAATGCACTGCGGCTTATCCCTAACCTCTTGCACTCAACTAACAAAATCCCCGAAGAGGGGCTCAGAATTTTGCAGAAATAGACGTTTTAACATTATTTGAGTATGTTCTTTTCTTGCTGCTGCAGTATTCTGTGTACCATTAGACGGACGGACCGCCATACTTCTTAATGTGTTAAACTACCAATAAAAGCTTTGTTTATGTCTCAAATACCATCGCCTTTACTTTCAAAACCAATTCAATCATCAATTACTTTTTCTGCTGATAAACAGCGGCAATAGTTCAAGATGTGGATCACATGTTGAACTCAAAATAACGAACTTAAGTGGTGAAAGCACAACAATAAAGCAAAAATGGCATATGCAGTTCTTCAGAGCCCATTTCTTCAACTTCGTAGTTGTAAAATCTGCCCTCGCTGATGACACAATTCATGGCTCAAAGTTGCATCACTTCGGAAGCAACAGCCTTACCCACATTTTGCTACACATCGGATCATTCCCATCGGCTGCAGATCACCGAGGAGTCAAGGAGAATAAATGTTTCACTACTTTTTTGAGTCTATTTTGACCGTAGGATCTGAACAGTAGTTAATAGTTGGTCGACGACATAAGGAAGAATGGAAAAGTTAAATTTCTTTTTTTTTGTAATTTGTGTATTGTGCGCACATTGCTTTGGCATTTGTGGCAAGCCAAAAACTATTTCCAAAACTCAATTTTTGTCCAATGCTATGATTATGTAAGAAATGAAAAAAACCCAATCAATTCGCACAAAATAATGACTTAACAATAATTATTACTTGCGAGAATGCAAGATTCTATTTTTGGTTTCACAAGTGGTATGGTCGGGTCAAAACGACGAGGAACCTGGTTCCTAGTGATTGTCAAAGTGGGACCCTTACTCATCTCTGCAGTCCGATCTCACATCGCTTCCCTTAAAACTTGTTGATTCATTTGCAACAACTCCGTTCCTATTCTTTCCATCGTGGTTGCTATTGGTAGCCAACACATAAAATCGGTGTAAAAAGTTTTTTATTTTGGTCACGCGTTGCGTCTTCGACGAAGGAGTGGCCCCCCTTCACAGAGCACAAGCTCGTAAGAGGTTCATATTAGTTTTTTTTTTATTTCTTCTTTCCTTTCTCTTTTTTTAATCATTTTTTCCTGTATTTTTTCCTATAGCAATGCATAAATAGGGCTACTTAGTTTAAGTTTTATTTTTCGATTTGGTGTTAGGGTACCTTTAAACTTTTAGTTCGAAAGAATTGAACCTCTATTCCATTTTTTCGTGTGATCATACATGATCAGCGTTTTTTAGAGTCGTAGACGTAGAAAAAATAAAGTCATAGACATAAAATCCGTCTTAGAAAAAAGGTTAACTATGCACAGCCACCCTAACAGGATGGCAGAGATCCAACTCCTACAAACTGAAGTCTTCGAAGAAACACTCAGGTATCAGAAATATTGAACTAGCAAGCTAAATGGGAAAATTCCCCCGTAGTTTTACGACGATGAATTATGCTTATCGATAACAATTACTCACATATCGGACATAAACATACATTTTAGAGGCAACAAACGCCAGAAGTAACGGAAAAGGACCTTGCTGAAACTACGATTTTCTAATCGTGGACTAGATCACCATAGGAAAAAATAGGGTGAAAAAACTATAAATGCCATTAAAAGTCCTCTAAGAAGCTTTGTGGATAGAGACCGGTGCTCACTTTCACTGAGGATGCAACGCTTCACCCCTGCAAAACATGCCTTACGTCGACTGTACGCTATCTGTACAAGTTATGAACTAGTAACATACTAGGACTTGAGTGACAAAAACTTGAAGTTCACACTAAGATCTTGTAACTGATGTTCTAGTAAGATAAATGCAAGCAATGAAACGAAGAAATCACACCTGGACCATCTTCACTATGATAGCAGCAGCTCTCCTCGCGCGAACCTGTCCAACCATTCCATCAGCTACATCTTCGGGATCAAAATTCGCACTCACTCCTAGGCCACGAATGTGAGAGTGCGCTCCTACGCGTTCTACGCGCACTAGACTTCGCAATTCTACGTCTCCTACAAGAGCCATTGCTGGACACCTGCAAACGTTTCAAAATGTTCATCTGGAAATACTTTCTACTTAACTGCTGTGAAACTAAATGGTCGAAATTTAGGGGAGATGTAAGAGAAGTATCAATCAAAATACTGTTCTCAAATGCAAATCAAACCCACAACTCCAGAAATATGTAAGAGAGAGAAGAAGTTAGATTAAATTAAGACTACTATCACAACGAACTAAAGATGTTGTCGCAATAAGGTGAAATTATTTAGGATAAGGTCGAAGTTACTAGAGTACAAATGAGCGAGCAGAGTTAAACAAAACTTTCTCATATTACTAGACAGTCGGATCTCAATATGTTGAGTTTTAGTGCTAAGTTAGTTGGGCGGGTTCACTCTGTCGCGCTCGGATCGAATTGTGTGCGCGGGCGCAAGAACGTCCATAGAGCACAGACAGCGTTCTCGTTATTAAACCTCTTTATTCTCCCTGGTCACTACGTGGTCGGAGCTTGCATCGAAGTCGAGGGAGGAACTTGACGAATGGCTCGCTAATCGTGGATTGTTGTGAAAGAAGGTACCTTGCTTCAACCGTAAAAGTCCCGTTAAAGCCGCGAAACAGGCGAACCGTGAACAGCCTGCACAGAGGCTGAGCCAATAGTCCTTTTTAGGGTCACCAGCTTGCGAATAAATATGGAAAATGTGTGAATAAAAGCTGTTGCATGCATGCTTGGTGATCGTGGAATGCTGTGCAAACCATTTTCGGCTTTTTTTTTTCTTTGGAAGTAGTACATGGTATCACTTAGCTACTCACTTGTGGTAAGCCTGCTTGGAAGGTTTGGAACAGTTAAAGCATGAGCAGTTTCAAACATATTTTCCTTCTTTTCTCTTAGTAGCTTCAGCCAACCAGTCAAGGGTCCTCTTAGATTAACGCTTAATTGTTAGAGCCCTGACTCAGCTATTCCAGTAATGACCCGCTGACCCTGAATTGTCCTTCTCAAATGCTTCTCTGCTTTTCGGGAAAGCCATTTGTCACTTAGAAACAACATTTCTACGCTCTACGTCTTTGCCCCTGTTCCCACAGTTCGATCCTAGCGCGGGAGAGTGGACTTCCTTAACCTTAACACCGAATTTTATTGATGTAGTTACCATTAGGTTATGAATCCTTACATTTTTTAAACGCAAATAAAGCCGCTGTCAAATCTGTGCATCCACATCTGCGCGATATGTCTTGAAATATCTCAAGGCGCTATCGGTGAATGAGTCAGAGGATAGAGCGCTAGCGCACACTTCCCCGTGGTTGTGTGAAGGGGTTCAACATGATCAGCGCGGTAACAGTCACAACAGTTCTGCTCACAGGAGTGTTAATAACACGCTATTTAGGAAACTCGCTGTCATTGGAAAACACTTTGTTTTTGCGAAATGTTCTAGTCAATCCTCCACAACGGTTTACCGCCTCATAGTGGCGTGGAGGTGAAAATAGGGGTCGAAATTCGAAGCAAAACGGAGGGTTTTTTTTTCGGGGGGGTTTCCAAGGAGAGGGTTGACTCCGCTGACTTGTCGGAGCCTAGTAGAGTAACCACTGCTATTCACCGTCTGGATGTGGGTGGTTCTGTCTATAGGTTGGGCGACGACCTGTGGTGAAGCTAGCTCGCCGTGGTGGCTGCTTAGTTTGGAAAGTTCTTTGCCACCAGTATTCGCCTGTACCCTGACTGGGCCCGCGTTCAGACGTCGGACGGTTGGCGACGGTGGAGGCGATAATTCGGTTGTCGGACGTTTGATTCTGGACCAGGCGACACACGCACGACTCGCCATGGAGACTGTCTCAGACTGTGTACTACAGCGAGACGTTTCCGACGCCGACCTGATGCTTTCGGAGCTGCAGAGCGTATATTTCGGATTGCTCTGCAGGAGACCAAGTGCGAAGGAGCGACGTACGACAGATGTGACGGTACCTCGTTTCGTGGAAGAGGTTCCGTCGCGAAATGTAGGCGGTGTTGGTTTGTTGTGCCTTGTGTCTTGTGATTTCACGGATCCTGTCTCGTCTGGCATTTTGCTCACCCTCTGCGCCAAAATCCATCGTATTACTGCTATTCCACATGGCTGATGAATCGATTGGACGCGTTTTACGAGGAGCTGGAGGAGTAGTCCACACGGAAGTCTTTTACAATTCGTTGTCGGAGACTTACGCAAAACTAGGAGGCCACAGAAGAGGAATACAGGATTGGAAGATTTGGACTAGGGGACCGGATGAAAATGGCAATCGTCTCGCCGTGCTGTGGCCGCCGCTCGCCTCTTTTGGGAACTCCTTTCATGAAAAAGATCATCGTCGGTGGACATGGGAATCGCCCATGGCGCGACTCGTGCGGAGATCGACCACATACTCACCAACCGGAGGTGGTGTCTACTGACGTTCGTAGTACCATCCTTTTGTAGTGGTTCTGATCACCGTCTCCTTCGTGCGAAAATACGACTTAGCCACACGATGGAAAAGAACATCTGCTTGGCAACGAAGGAGAAAGAAGTCGTCTACGACGATTGCGTACTCGAGGACTCCCTGTCCCAGGTGACTGGTACATCGAGGAGGACCCAACGTGGACTACGAGATGCTGCTCGAGGATTACGAGCCTGTGCTGAACGTGCCTCGAAGTCGCGCACGACAAACTTGGATCGAATTTCGAAGACCACCAAGGAATTGTTGGAAAGAAGAAGGACTTTGAGGCTTGATCCGATGCATCGCACATTGAGCGGTTAGTAGCAAACACTAGCTGCAGAAAAGCGTTGCAGGAGGATTTTTTGAAGTACAGGCAGAAGAAGATTCTGGAAGCAGCACAAAGAAGAACGAGTCTAAAGAAGTGCTGCACGGATCTCCGCGAATATAATGTTCTGCTAGCAACCTTGCTGAGCGAAGACGGGTGCGCCGTCGTGGTGGAATCTTCGGTTCTCTGTTTTCGTTTCACCCTTGTAGCCCTCTCCCCCTGGCGGCTCCCCCGGATTCCCCTCGAGTGCGGTCGCTTAGGCATGAAACCTGGCGCCCCGGTTTTTTTTCGCGATTTTTCGGGCTGGTGGCCTCGCTTTGTATCTTGCGCGCTGATCCTATCTCGAAGAAGGATCCCGCCGTGGAGACCTCGCGAACCGTTCTTTCCTAGAAGGTGACCGAGGACCTTCGGACTCCGTCCGATATGCTTGCTGGCGTGTTTAGTTTACCAGTCTCCTCCGTTCTGGGACGCTGGATGAGCCCAGCCTAACAGCTGGATTCCGCCAGGGTTCGCTGCTTGGACCACATCCGACCGTGTCGGGTCTGGGTTTGCCGGGTACCGCCTGCCCTTGTTCCCTTCGTCGACTTGGAAAGCCTTTGACGCGTAGAAACGAATGCATCTGTCGCGCTGGTCGATAGGTGTGGACGCGTCGTATGTGAGGACATTGCCATTGTACGACGATGCACGACTAGGATAGCTTTTCCCCGCCCTCTCCTACCCATTGGAAAGGGGTCGACAGGCGATACTATATCGCCGAGCTGTTCACGCTGCATTGCATGGATAATGAAATCCTATCTGGGAGAAGGGGCTCGTGTTGTGGGTTTTTTCGAACCTTCGTTTCGCGGCGACTCGTTCTTTTTCGGCAGTACCATGAGCAGAACGATGCTCACGATTGACGAAGCAGGGAGAGAATAGGACTACAATAAACAGAAGAAGACACGTTCATGAGAACGCGCACTGCGGGACGGGGAGTACACTTGAAGGCTCCCAATCGTGGAAACTCCGTCATACGTTCCTCGGACGTTCTATGACATGGAAACGACTTGAAGGAAGAACTGAATAGAAGAATGAGAGCGCTGGGCGCATTCGGCCGTAGGAGCTACGGACCACTGACGGACCTGTCTTCGTGCCCTCTGTTCGCTCGACGTCCTCCGCGCTCTGTTCGCAGCGGAGACGTGGGCAGACACCGCGGCCCGTCTGGAAGCTACTTACTACCCACAGAGCCCTTGAGAGTGTTCCGAGTTTCCGCGCACCCTTGCCGGTTTCGTGCTCCGACTTAGAGGAATGTCCTCTTCCGACCCAGCGGATATGTTCAGCAAACATGTGGGCCGGTCCTCTGAGAATCGACGATGTAAAAACGCTAGAGGGGACCCACGGGCCCCAAACCCCCCCCCGGGGGAGCCCCCACAAAAAGGAGGGATTTTCCTGGAACCCCCAGAGACGAAAACCCCCAAACCCCCCCCAACCCCAAAAAAAATTATAAAAAAAAGAAAAAAAAAAAAAAAAAAATCTAGTCAATGAGAAACATCTGTCTAATGCGGTTTTCAAAAGGTTTTTGCGTAGTTGCATTTAGAAAATCTTACAGCGATCCGAGATTGGCTAACTTCGTTCACAGTGATGAAGGAAACTCGACGAGTTACAGCTTACAAAGTCATTTTGTTTACAGTAGAAAGTGTAGAAAACTCTAAATGAGGTAGTGGATGTATTGTAAGATTTCGAACTAAGAAAAACTTGTGCTGAAAATACCAAATACCAATACCAATGTGCAGAGAACTGTGACAGGAGGAGGTAGTGTTTAACATGTTCTTGTTAATCTTCCACCAAATACAATCCCCTTCTTAGAATTTGCATTGGATCATCATGCATCACGTGGTCGACTGTGAGGGGGATCTCCCCAAACAGCGAAAAACCTGACGACTTTCATCAAGTAGAATTTGGTCATTTGGTGGCTGATGCAAATGGTGTGTAACAGCAACGCTCTAGTCCATTGCGAATTGAGGTTATTCCTCTACCCTTTTTTCCAAGTACTCATCCTAACGACGAGGTAAAGCTCTGCTCACAATAACTTCGTGTTTCTTTCTCAAGAAGTTGTTAGAATCCCGAAGAAAAAAATGACAGAAAACACATATGGTAGTCGCAAAACGTTATCCGTGTGAGCCGGATGGAGTAAGGTGTAACTTCTCACATTTATCAGATAAACGGGAGTTCTTTAAGCTTTGCAATCCTGAGGATCTTTAAAGAAAAAGGTCAAGCAGCACCACAGGGTCTTAAACAGCAGCCCGGACAACTGCTACTGTGTTGAAAGAACGTGTGGAAAAGTACGTGTTGTTGACTCACATACATTTACTAGAGCTGAGAAAGTTCTCTTTACCTTGACGTCATTACACACCCGCATGGTAACTAGTAAAAGAGAAATCCATCTTGAAAATTGGAAAAGTCGCAGGTATTGAGTTGCAGAGCAACAGATAATTCCATAAAGATAACATTGCAAGATGAAGATTTATGCTTCCTTCAGAGTAATAGTCTGCTGATAACCAAACGATCTCCTATAGGAGAAATAACTGCTTTTTATCAAATTTGGAAGCTGCAGTCTCCAAAGCTTCTGCATACTGCTCAATGCTACGTTTCTCCAGATCTGGTGGACGAAGCTCCCCAGCCTTTATCCAATCCCCTAATTCAGTGTACATTCGTTTGCGTTCCTGTAAACAAAATAAATTGCAGGGCAATCATGAAACGTTTCAAATTGCAAGAACAACTTCAAGACACTTTCTAACCTCGATATTCTTCGGATCCTCATACCATCGGGACATCCAGAAGCCTGCCAAACGAATGTCCTTGAAAATAAGAGGTCCCGTTGGGATCTGAAAAGGGTAGAACTCTATGGAAGATGGATTTTTTAAAGCAGATAGCGAATGAGAACGATGAGATGTAGCAGGAAGAGAACCTGTAATGGTTGTTTGCTCATTCCTCCATAGGTGACCATGCAACCCCGAAATCCAAGAGTGCTAGATAACAATAAAGCAGATTTCCCTCCTACACAATTGAGCGCCAAACGTACGTCCTTGATCTTACCTCTGAATAATCACACTTTTCTTTTGTAACGGTTTCTAAGCAATTACAACTTACCGATACTCTTTAATTAGTCCTTCTTCGGTGATAATTTCATCAGCGCCCAGCGACTTCAATTCGCTAACTAGTGGTGTCATGTCTTCTCTTTTACGAACCACATTTATGGAACGAAAACCGCGCAAACGGCAGATCTAGGCCTACGTTTATTTCCTATTTTATAAATAATCAAACGGTGTGTTGGCCACACAATGTTAACCTGGATTACTGCCTTTCCTACAGCTGAATTGGCTCCATTTTGAATGACAGTATCTCCAGGCTTCAAATCAACGAAGTCCTTAAGCATCCGGTAAGCTGTCGGAGGATTCACCTGAGATTTATCTGGTTCAGTTTTCCCTACAAAATTACACCTTTCGTTGTCGTTGTCTTTCGGAACTAGAATCTCATCAAAGTTTTCGTACTGATGACAGCATAAAAGGCACACAAGTTGTAAATTTATATGTCAAAACGACATGAAGTTCGGTGTAGTGACGTAAGGGTAAGCGGCTCGGCTCGATGCGCCGCAGTGGAGCGTAGCGGTGTGGATTGAGCGCCGACACTAGCTACATAGCACCACTCATCGTTGCAGTCCGAGTGAAGCCAACGGTGGTTCCATCGCGATTCCAACGGCTGGCTCTACTGCGTCGCTTCAATCGCAGCTGCTTACGCAACTGCATCGCGCTTCATATCGTTTCGACCCGAGTATAATTTAACAAGAAAAGTTGAATCTTACACACTAGCCTGAAGGGTGGCGCTAGCTTCTAGGGGCAAAGTGTTGTCTATGGGAAACAATTCGGCTTCTTTGTGATGACCATCGCTTCTCCAAATACCTAACCCCGACCGCGAGGGTAAAACGTGGTCCCCAACTTGGAGACTTTTCACACCGTCGCCAACCTATAATTCCTTTAGATAATATAAATTAAACACTCTTTTGGCTGAAAAAAAAACAAGATTTGATTCAGATTGATTTGAAGGCATTGAAGAAGATCTTCATTGACTCCAAGATCAATGTCAAAAATGGCGTCAGCAACTTGTAAAATCCTATTCTTTTTTCTACACCGACCGAAGTACAATCGGAAAAGATAACACTTTCCTTCTCCTTGAATATCGTAGTTTAATGAGTTGAAGTGTATGATGACCTCTGAGTTGGAACTCAAAACGGTTCGAAACGCTGAATGACTGATTGCTACCAAGAGATTAAGAATATTAAAAATGCTGTTGTTGAAAAAAGAAAGAGGCTGTCCTGCGTCCACGAAATGCACAAGTTGTTGCTCGTATTGACAAAGAAATGACAAGGACGAGAACGATCCATAAGAAATGTGTTCAAAGGGCTGGCAGTATGTGGTGGTCGAGAACTGTTAATTTAAACGTACTCATCCATTAAAGTACATTTCGATTAACTATACATAGTCAGGGTCAAACGTGTGTTGAGAATTTCTCAACAGGGGGTCGTAAGAGGGGTGTTGGATCAGGGGGGGGGGGGGGGTCGTAAGAGGGGGTCGGAAAATTAAGAAAAAATGAAAGGAGCCAAAATCGAAAAATGAAAGGAGCAAAGAGAAAAGGAAGACGGGGTTGTCATTTTCAAACAAACACATATTAAGGTGTACAAAATGAAGTGTAATTTAGGTATGCGACATTCAGCAGAAAAACAGGAGCGAAAACTGCTTCTTTTCAGACGTAGTGCTGAAACTTGAAGGATGATCAGCAGTGAATGGCATGTTTTTATCGCATATCAGAAGATATTCACAACTGAAACGTATTCTAAGGCTTTTTTCAGGTCCCGATATCCGCGACTAAAAAATGGAAGAGTTGTCTCAAAGAAGAAAAAACGTCAATGACGCATTTTCAATACTTGAGTTCTGTTTGATATAAAAATAAATGATATAGAATAAATAAATTTTTTTTAATATTCGAATAAACGATTGAAGAAGACTCGCGGTTGCAGTTGAGGAAGACTATTGTAGCATAAAAAGTTAGGATAAAAAGAGGGTACGCAAACGAAAAAATGATTTTAAAAAATTTATTCTTCATAATTCTGGTAATGAAACTACTGCGCTTTTTGAGTCAATCTTGAAGATGGACGACTTAGCATTTTTTGCTGCTCTAACTGATGCTTGATGACGTCGGAGTCGCTTCGGTGGCACAAACCAAAACAATTGAAATCTTGAATAAATGTGATGCATAATAAATAAAGTGATAATGTTGTGATGTGATAAAATAGGAAACCAATTATTTTAAATGCAATTAACTACCTGAAAGTTTTTGTTCTTTCAAAAAATCGACTTGTTGTCAAACCCATCAAGTCTAAGCACTACAAAATTACAGTTCTACAGAACAAAATTACAGTCTACACTACAAAATTGTGTGTTACTAATTTATATGAAAGAAATGAAACTAACCAGAGGTGACTTCGTATTGAGTACTAAGAGACCATAGGAGGCAATCTTCATAGCTTGCACATTGCTTCGGCACTCTTCCGTTACAGCCAGTTCAATATATTGAAGATCCGCAGTTGTATTGGAACGCAGCGTCGAAAATTCGCTTAGGAACGGATGACAAACGAGATCTTCAGAAGCTAACAGAAGTGTAAGAGCACTAGGTAAAAGTAGAAGCATAGCTGCAATGAAAAGCAAGTACGCTGGCTCAAGTTGGTAAGTGTAGTGCAGACTTATTTATGCGCGATTACAAAGACTTCGATAAGGACATCTGTTAATTGGCCATTACACGCTCTGTTGAAATAGGGCCGATGCTGTGATACAACATCGGATAGCTCAACGAGATGCCGCGCCCTTTTTATTGTGATGGTCAGGGATCAATCCCTGCAAAGGTGCTATTTTTGCATTTGGCGTAAAAGAATTTAAAGAGCACATTTCTCATCCTACGGTGACGAACTTCTTATTTTCAGTCGAAAAAGCAATTCTGATGCTGCTACTGAGCGAAAAAAAAGACATCTACAGGCGCAATTAGGGTTAAAATTAGTACAAAGTAGGCTCCACGAGTTTCTGAATATCTACGCTCAAAGTGAATTTTACGCAATAAATCTGGCTGCGATCTGAAGAGAGAGATTTCTTCTATATTTCTACGAAGTTTGGTGCCTCTAGCTTTCCTAGTCTTTTTGAAACCTAGTTGAGAAAAATCCCAATTTTTGCCTCAAATTTTCGAGTTTTTCTCAACTAGCTTTTGAGAGAATCAGAGCACCTACAGAGGCCAAAATTTGCAGTCAAAGGTTTTCCTTGATGCTCTATCCAAATATAGAGTCGAATTTTTCAACGGCGCTACCGTATCCTCGCAACGGGAAAAAGAGCAAAATCTCAGATTTTCGGCAACGCGTCAAAATGTGTGTGACTTCAAACAAATTTCCATAACTCTGTTCATGGTTTCTAAAAACGAATTCGGTTTGAAGTATATTGTAGAGGAAGATTTTTGCTATCATAATTTGTTTTTACTTTTTTACAGGTAGCTTTCGTCTCTAAAAAAGCTAGTTGAGAAAAAGTTGAGAAAAATGCCAAATTTCTCAACTTTTTCTCAACTAGGTTTCAAAAAAACCAGAGAGTCACTGCAAAAGATTTTTTAAACATTTTGTAGCGCAAATCTTTCTCTACACAACGCAGTCAGCTTTATCTTCTCATGCCTTTTCGTTAGTGAGTTATTCATGTTTATTTCAAGGTAACAAAATCCGACCTGTCCAGCAGTAATTTCCAATCAAGACCTGGTTTTAATCACTAAAATAAATAACCTCTATATAACACTTGCATGTGGCAAAAAGTCCTCTAAATACAATTTCAAAAAATTGCCGGTGAAATGTTCTCCTCAGTGATTTTTTCGGTTCTGCAAAAATCTAGGTTCCGGCGGGAATCGAACTCTCATCTCTTCATTTCCATTGTCGATGAGTAAAATTTGTTTGTTAATAGCTGGAAATAGCGTGAAAATTGTTTTAAAAGGTGTTCTTCTTCTTTTCCAGCTGTTTTTTCCTTTTGCAAAAATAATGGTTCTGGCGGGGATCGAACTTTTGTTTATTGTTTAAAACTTTTATTTTTCTTGATCTTCTTCCATCTGGCACACGTCACGCGGCACCTTGAACATATAATTAACATGAACATATAATTTCTAGTTATTATTTATTCCATTAATATCGCTGCATTACAATGTGTATTTTGTTTTACTTGTAGCATTACTATTTTTTAAAATAATTTATTATTTGTTTATTACATCGTATTATTTAAATTTATTTATTAGGCGTTTATTTGTTTTTTTATTATATCCAAATTTTGATTGCTGTATGGGCAGCTATACTGGTAGGAACGAGAAGAGGGGTCGTTTTTGGGAGGATCTGCGGGGGGGGAGAGTCGTTTTTAGGAGGGATTTTTCCCAACTATACTCTTGACCCTGTACATAATCAATGCCATCACTAAAGATTCTCCAATTATCAAATTCTAATTATCGTGTCAATTTTACACTTCTAGCAAGCAGCATGAAAAAAACTCTTCATATACTGTAGCCTTAAGCTGCCCGCAGAGTTCAGAGCCGCCATACCGCGCGCCTCTGAACTCTGCGGGCAGCCTTACATTTGAACTCGCGTTGCGGACGATTCCCGCTGTTTATCGAATGACCAAATGATTTCTGGTTTCGATTCCTAAGATGAATTTACTTCTCTGCATTGTTTTATTGAAAATTGTTAGTTTTCATGCTTATCAAGAACTTTTCATGTTTTCGTAGAACAGCTTCACAAGGTTTTGTTTGGCTTTCTAGTACTAACGTCCCCATTATTAGGCTGCTGCTTAGACAGCGTACATAAATACTGCACCAGTTTCGATACTCGATATTTCGAACTCTGCTTCGCGACATCAATAGATAGATTTGAGCCCCTTCAACTCTTTTACTTTAAACCTCAACTGAAAGCAGTGTCATGATTGATTAAAGGAAATGGGCATTCATTGTGAGGCAAGACTGACTTTACTTCACATTTCACAGTTTATTTTGCGAACACTCAAAACAAATATCATCACAAAGAACTCAATGTTGTAACTTGTCACTGAGAAATCAAGAGTATATCATTTTCGAAAATTAAAAAGCAGTATGGATAGTTACGCCCAAATATTTCTATAGTTTTAGGAAGCACGCCTGTCGCTCCTACACTTGTTGTTTGTGAAACTCTGCACATGAACTTTCCAAAAAATACAGCGTACACAGATAGTAACTTAGAAAGTAGGGAATTCTTATTAGAAAGTAGTCTTGATTGTGTTTAAAAAAGAACTGGATCTGCGTCGCTGCCGGTTATTTTCAGTGAAATAAATTCAAAGGGATGAGTCACAAAATGCCATAGTTTCTTTTCTCTTGAAGAGAAGGAGAAGCCTATCATCTCGTCTGCCTGCTGCACCTTTTTAAGGTTGTCTCTAACTATTGCGAAAAGAGAGCTTTTCTAAAACTCTATTGTGCAAGATCTCAACTGCAATGGTGAGTAAACTATCGCGATGGGGTTTTATCCGCGAAGAAAATCATGTGCTACTTATAAGGACGACCATGTAAAAAAATCGCCCAATAGACCCTATGATACTTAGGCACTTTATGTACCTGTTCCATGTGACGACAGAAAATAAAAAGGTTTTTTTCGTTAACACGAATATAGCTACAAACACTCCCTTTTCTGTGCAACTGACGGCTCAGACGGTGAAGAGTTAAGATATATCAGTATCCACTCTGCAAAAGCTCCACTACCAAAAAAGACGCTCCGAAAAACAAGCTACAAGGAGGAGGAAGCTGAAGTATTTCACACTTTGAAAAGATTCTACAGAGAAGATCATACCTTCTATAAGGCTTGTGACTTTAACACTAGGACTGGCATCAAAGAATGCCTCAAGGACTTTATGTCTCGTACACCTTCACAGATTTAAGGGAAAAGATTACTGTCCTCAAAGAGATCTCCGGGAACTCTCAAAATGATACATCGGTATCGGTTTGCGCGCTGCACAACTATGAACTTAAGACTGACTCCGCGAAAGGAGTGATGGAACACAAACAGATCCGCAGCAGACACGTCTATTCCAATCTTCATTATCTAAGAGAAAATGCTAGACATGTAGTAGTTGACATACATTAATTCGCCGACAACATACTCTCATATCTATAACCAATAAGGTCATACGCGACCTAAAGGTTCTTCAACCGGTACCGTAAACGCCTTTATATTACAAGCTTGCAAGATTCCAAACAGCTTCTTTTAGTCACTAAAAATCAGAAACATTGCATTGTTCTATAAAAGATCTGCATGTAATCAGCGACCATTGTCTGACCTGCTTATTCATGTTCAAACATAACGGGGAAATTTTGAACGTAGGTATCCAGATATAGTGGAGAAGACCAAGAACACTTGGTTTCACATGCTTCTGCTTCTTCAACACCTCCCTCTTCCCTGTTTGATGTACGTTCCATGTCCCATCGAAAGTTTGGTGGTAGGGGTATGCTAGATTTAAGAAAATGAAGGAAAGAATCCAAATATATGTTCTAATATGTGTTCACGATAGAAGACTAAGGATTTTACCCCTTCCCCCAATGAATGTAGAATTAGGATGACTGGGCATGTGATCCACTCTAATCGGAATCGTTATACATGCTAGAGCTGTAAGCGAATGGATTCTACACAATTTATCGATGGTACGTCTCCTGAAGTCTTTCAACGTAAAATGATACTCTTTATTCTCCTCTAGCGTAGTCGTATATTATTGAGCAATACGAGGACGAACGGAAGCTTTACAACTAGAGTAGATCTAAGACCAACGGAAAGATGTGGTGCAGATGACGTGAAGATGCAGAATTTGCTACAATTGTCAAGTCACAGGTCACAACTCGTAACAACAAAGCAGCATAACTATCCTTTTAAAAATACATGATAGTAATGACGCTGCTATACGTACAGGGATTTTACATATAGGAGAAAGGTCAACAGACTGCGCGATTTTATACCTTAGAATTAGATGTCCCCAAGTCTGTAGATGCTCCCGCTTCTCTCCTACAAAAGCTGAGACTTAAATGTAACAGGTAAAGGATAAAGAAAAAAGTGCACATCGTTGATGAATTGCAATGGGGATGCACGTACACGTTCGACTTGAACTCAGCATCGTTTCAGGTCTGTGAACGCGTGTCTAGCCTACACGATGACTGGCGGAGCAAAGCGATGGGTCAGGTTAGTGTTTCTATTCTCCCAGGCAAGTCTAGTACCAGATTGTCGACCCCAAAGGAACTAAAGGCTTGGCCAGCACTTCTCTTTTTTCCGAACTATCAAGCTCCTAGAGTCCTTGTTTGCAAAATTTGGCGAAGATCGCTCTAAGTACTATACATTTGTTGCAGTCATAGCAGAACCTCTTAGCGACTGCGCTACAACCGCCCGACCAACTTTCATGACAGAAAAAGAGCAATTATAAAAACATCCTGTTTTCTAGAACATACCTTCTCAACGCGTCCATATCCCTCATTCCCAGCGACTGCAGGAAGCTGCGGTTTTATGGGATACACACCTTGCAGCGTATTTATGTCTGCAGGATTTATAGGAGCTGCAATCCACTTCACATGTACATGCCCAGCTGGAGGAGTGTCATTCAAGTCAATTCTTTGGAGTTTCAACACCTGTAATGTACAGGCTTCATAGCAGATTCGAACTGCTTAACATCAAAAGAAATTACCTTCGCAGGATCACCATATTCAGCATATACTAACTGTTTTGCGGAAAGCTGACGAGCACAAATTACACTACAACGTCGCGTCAACATCTGATTCAGATACCAGCAACTAAATTGTCGTCCTAATTGTGGCAACATAAAAGACACCCACTTTGCTGCAGACACTTTGAGATCATCACCCTTCTCCATAAAACCAACAAAATATAGTAACCAACGATTTATAATGCACTCCCATATGTATCAATGAAGTATTTTTAACATTTTACTGTAACATTATCTCACTGGAAGAACAATACCTTTGTTCATTACACAAACAAGAATAAATTTACATGAACAGACAATCGTCAATTTGGAAGTGATACAGTAATCAATTATCACTCCTTCGATGATTAAAAAAGACAAAATCCAAAACAAGAGATCGACATGATCTGACCAAGATACGAAAATAAAACAAACAATTCCGGCGAAATTAGCACAACATCGCTAGAAAGATTCAGTGCTTATTTTAATCACTATCACTGCGTCTTCTCTTCCTTTCATTTTTTATCTTGCTTGGTGTCTTGTCACCCTTATCAGCTTCGCTTTCGTGGTCACTTTCAGACCTGAAAGAATGTAGAATAAATAGCGTTAAATTGAAGAGAACCGTATATGTATGCATAGTAATACCATTATTAAATGAACGTCTTAAAATTATTATTTGTATAATGGTTTTCGGAGCAAGTATTACCCCTCTTTTCCACTTCGAACAGCTGCTTTTTCAAGTAAGCGCTCTCGCAACGTTTCTTCATCGAGATCCTCAACCTTTGCCTCCTTAAAAAATGAGGTTGAATAAATAAAAGTTATACAGGAAGGGAGTATATGGCCGGGTCAAAACGACATGAAACTCGGTGCATTTGCGGACGCGCTCGCAACGGCGCTGTGGAGGCAGCAGTGGGAACATCCCAAACTGCAGCGACAGGCGGTGCTAGCAAGGGTTCCAGTACGCTACTAACCACTACGCTTCACCGCACCGCCTCGAGAGAAGCCGCGTACCGTGCTTCATGGCGTTTTGACCCTGGTATAGATAAAGTACACGTCAGGAAACGAAAAATAACAAACTGAATTGAAAAATGGAATTCATCTGGACAAATTACCTTGGACTTCTCTTTTTCCTTTTTGTCTTTCTCCTTCTCTTTTTTCCGATCCGAGCTGCGGTCGCGCTTTGCATCCTAAATCGCTTTGCAATTCGTGTTTGTTCAAGTATAGTACGATATCGGAGTTCAAGAACACCGAAAACGATGAATGCGAAAAGAGATCTAAGATATGATATGTTCTTCAGAGATAGCGCAATGAAAAATACCTTATCTTTCTTTCGATCACGACTTCTACTTCTTTTCTTCTCCTTCTTGTCCTTTTCCTTTTCCTTCTCTTTCTTTCTGTCGCGCGATCTACTTCGTTCGCGCTTCTTATCTCGGGACCGAGAACGTCTACTACGACGATCACTGCAAAAAAGATTAACGTCGAAAAAATGGTCATAGCGCTGACGATCTCATGCTATTTAAAACGAAAATAACTCAACAGCCTAATCTTCGAGAGCTCGTACATGTGGTTAAATCATCGTTACGCCTTTCCTGCTTTCAAACAAGAACAAGTTTGCTGAAACTATACTTCTACTGTAACAGTTCAAAGGTACCGTTCTGTCTTTTCAATGGTTCAAAGGTTCCAGACAAAAAGATATTGAAATTCTCGGGGACAGAAGCTTTCGGTATCTTTTCAGCGAAAAATTCACTACTCAGATGTTCAGAGCAGATCACTCATACATAAATCATCACATGGCAGCAACGCAGCATACTTCATACATGACGAAAAAACAGGTAACAGATGTGGCCAATCGACTGAGGGCATAAAGCCTACTTGAATTCACTCTTCATGCATAGGAACACGACTTTCATATTGGGAGGTTCTTTATATAAAAACATACAGTTGCGAAAATTGAAACGCGGAATGGATCGCGGGCCACCTAGGCTTACGCAGTTAATCACGTATAAGAGTAAGGAGCCCAAAATCGCGTAAGTCGCCACTATGAGTGACTGAATACATTCAACTCTGCCCAGAGCTGCGAGCAGAATAGAGCAAAAAACTATCAGAAGGCTTAATGCAATGGTTTAACACAGATCAACACATGTTTGATTTCCGGCCAAACATTTGAACGTTAGGTCTTACCGGCTTCGACTTCTCCTTCTGTCCCGACTTCGGCTGCGCTTTTTGTCGCGTGAACGGCTTCTTTTTCGATCTCTCGATCTCGATCGGCTCCTTTTTCGGTCTCGAGACCGTGACTGGCTCCTCTTGCGACGTGGCGACTTACTTCGACGACGTGGGGATGGTGTACGACGGCGGCGTAGAGGTGAACGAGAACGTGAACGGCGGTCTAGAGAAAGAATGCAAGTAACGTGGTCTTCAATACCCGTTTCGTTCGCTGGTAATTAAAAGAAGGAAGCGAAAATAGCAAAGTTTTGTGGAATGTAGAGCCACACTCTAAAAACATACTTATCTACAATAATAGTTGTGATTCAATACTCACTCTTTCCCATTCGAATGGCTTCCTCTACTTCCTCCAACGCTTGGTCGGCAGACTTTGCTTGCGGTTTGATGATTGCCACACGTGAGTGTTGAATACTGAACATAGTGCAACTTTAGAACATATCATGACATTGCAAAAAAATGTGAGTAAAAATTCCTGTAACTGATCTGAATTTATGTGGGCGAAACTCGAAAAAAGCTTAACCACGACATTACATACCGCAACGGCCTTCCCTGATAGTCAATACCATTGTTCTGAAGAGCGATCGGTACTGAAGTTTGATTGGTGAATTCAATATAGGCATATGCACAAGGGAGAGTGTCGGGACCCGTAGCCATTCGGAGATACATGACCTTGACAATTTTAATATAACTAGTGAAAATGACTTGCAGTTGTTCATGGAAGTGAACTCGAAGTGAAAAAATGTTCTTTACCTCCCCTACAAAATTATTGAAGAAATCCAGAACGGCTTGTCCGTCCACTCCTTTAGGTAGGTTTCCAACATAGATAGTCCTTCTTATTTCCTCTACCTTCGCTAAGTCAGTGTTACCAGGCAGTGGAGGATACGCGGGAAGACCAAGAGCTTCCATTTGTGGATCCACTGTAAGCAACTGAAACAATTGAAGATTAAAGTAAAAAGAGTCGTTAACAATGAAGACTGGATTTAATTGAGTTGTTAAGAAGCATTAGAAGAAGTCGTTTTTTTGTGGTTAAACAATTGGTCGATTGAATATTTCGACCACCTTGGACAGTACTGCATACATTACATAACCTATAAGTAAAAAGGTAGGGGAGCCTCTCACGCACTTTATATATATATATATATATATATATATATATATATATATATATATATATATATATATATATATATATATATATATATATATATATATATATATATAACATACAAACTGCACTCATATACGTAGAAAATGTGTATGTGCATACAGTTGGTCCGAAAAAGAATTTACAGAATCATACCACAGATGAACCATCCTCCAGCTCCTGTACCTTGTTAGTGACATGCGGGGGCAGCTGACGTTGCCCTGCTGTGACAGGACCTCCGGAGTTAATAAACGTAGCTTCGTCGGGAATCGTACCTTAATGAAAGAAATTTACTTGTTAACGACTGCATGAAAAATTGGATAGTCACACGGGCAGAACCGTGTGCCTAAAAACCATAGGGCTACGTTTGGCAATGTGATTTCTTCTGCAGATAAGCAAAATAATGACAGCTCCTCAACAACCCCTCAAAAATAGGCATGTTATGTTAATATACTGAGGAAAAGTATCTGTTGTAATGCGCAACGCTTGTGCCCCGCCTGCGATTCGTCCGAGCCGGTTTCCAAAGAATCGCAGGCCGACCGGGGTGCAACGGTTGCGCATTGCAACAGAAGCCGTCGTAAGAAAATAATTCCGGGGTCCTCTGTTTACACTGATACAACAGAGATGAACGGAATCACCCTCTTCCCCACAATCTATGACCCGGTATAGCCATTACCCGCCTAAAACCCGTACCACCTCAGATTTGTGGGATGATGCCTTTAAGACTAACAAACGCGAAAAGTTACCAAAAGACCTGGATAATGTTTTTTTTTTCAAAATTATAAATAGCCTCTAATGATCCTGCACTTTGTATAGGGACAGTAATATGGAGGGCAGCCATTTTGTTGCTATTTTTGACATACATTATAGAATGTTTTGGAAGAAATTTAGGGTGTAAGTGTGCGTGCAGTCTTGATATCAAACCATTCAGCTATAATAATTGCGTGTGAAGCTCAAATAATTTACATACTTCAAGCTACTTCAATCCAATTATGCTTTATCTAAGCCAAATCGAACTTTACAGGATCACCTGGAGCATAAAATATCAACAAAAGGCATCACCCCACGAATTTGGGGTGGTGCGGGTATCAAATGGGTTATGTTAGTAGGGGGTTGATTATGGAGAGAAGGGTGATTTCGTCCATTTCTTCCTAATTACCGCAAAAAACAGCCCGGAAGATGCAGCGCGTGCACAAGGCTGACGCGCTCCAATCGAACTTGTTGTGGAAAATAACGCTCCGGAACGCTCGAAGCCATATCTTTCGGGCCTTTTTTTACAGCAATCAAGAAGGAATGGACGGAATCATCCTTTTCTCCATAATCTACGACTCCGTATAGACATAAGCTACCTGAAACTCGCACCACTCAGGATTCGTGGGGTGATTCCTTTAAAACAATCTTTCACTAAATTATTACTCACTTTGAAGAAAAGGTGCACAAACTATAGCACGATCAATGAGTACGGTATTCGTAAGGTGTTGTCCTACTTCAACAGCTCGATCGTCATCATACTTTATGAAAGCGCACTTGGAAGTTGTGGAAGAAGTGATGTTCATATCCGAAGGATACACCTAAAAAGAAGAATTAGCCGATCGTCATCTAGAAAACAATCCACTTGGGATGCGCCAACGCGTTTTCACAGCAAGTCGTCGTAATCGTTGAGTTTTCTGGAACGCGCGTTGGCCAATGACTGAGCCAATGACAATGACTTGCGGTGGCCAGCATACATGCGATAGCCGAAGCCGGTGATTCCGTCCATTTCCTCCTAATTGCCGTAAAAAAACGGCCTGGAAGATGCGATGGGTGTTCAAAGCCGGCGCGCTCCAATCGAATTTGTTGTGGAAAATGGCGCCCCGGAAGGCTCGAAGCCGCATTTTTCGGACCGTTTCTTACGGCAATTAGGAAGAAATAGACGGAATCACCGAACCACCCTCCTCTACATAATATACAAACAGCCCGAGCAACCTTAATGACAGAAAAAGAGCAATTATAAGAATATCCTGTTTTCTTGAACGCACCTTCTCAACGCGTCCATGACCCTCATTGCCAGCAACTGCAGGAAGCTGCGGTTCTATGGGATACACACCTTGCAGAGAATTTACGTCTGCAGGATTTACAGGTGCTGCAATCCACTTCACGTGTATATTTCCAGCTACAGGAGTGGCATGTACCAGTTCAGGTCAGATCAACCATGCAGCTACGATCTCTAACCAACTGCGCTACACCCACCCCTCGAAGACAAGCAGAAAGTATCCTTAGATTAATATGCACCTTCCACTGACATTAATGCAAACTTACAATTCCTTTTAACAAGAGTATAAATGGATCCTGCATATTTAATTCCACAAGGTACGATAAACGTTCCGTGGCCAAAACTGAGTGATTCAAGGATGTCACAATAGAATGTCAAGAAGATCAGAGACACCATTTTGTTAGTATTCTTACTTCACGCAGTGAATCCAACTCATATTAATTGAGGCATCTTTGGTATATGTGGAAGATCTACGAGGCTTCTATTCACATAGCAATGTCACCGTTTGACATGAAAAGGATTATCATTGATATTAGACGCAGCAACCATGAAGATCAACACTGAAAAGAAAACTCGCCTTCATCTCCTCAATTCTTCCTATATACTGAAACATTGTGAAGATTTGGTCCTTTGTTGCTGTGACAGATATATTTGACACTTGAAGAATTTTGATTCTATCCCTTTTATCATCGGCCCCCATCCTTGCCTGAAATATTGATGGAAGTTGGTTTAAAAAAACCGGCAGGCACTACTCCACTAATCGAGGTACTCTTTCACCTTGACGTAGGCGAACTACAAGATCAGACTTTTGATGAAAATCTAGAAGAGCAATTCAAGAGTGAAAAGAACCGCTGTGTACGGAATATACATAAACAATCAGCTGCCAAAATATGAGTTGCAGCCTTTCAGTGGATATATGTGCATGCCTTCACCTTGCTAAAATTGCGCGATAGTCGACCACTTCAACAAGGAAAGCCTATGTTCCGCGAGAATCAATAGCCTTCTGACATTTCCCTGTTAATGACAGAAAAAAAAACACATATAGAGGAAAGACACACCAAACTTCTGTCAAAGCTACGAAGAAGATGAGTACTGCAAAAATACACTGAAACATGCCCCCATCGAGCCAAAAAAGAGCAGAAACTCGACTACTCTCAATCATTTACAGTTTGAGGATTTCACGATTTCAGGAAATGAGACTTAGTTCATACACCATTATTTTTTCATTGGCAGCACAAAAAATGCAATCGTTTGAAAAACATTGGTTGTTTCTTCAAATCTAATTTCATCGAACTAAGCGCACTTCTCTACGGGGATTGCTTACAACTCTTCCAATGAGACAGGGTACATTAGCGGTGTTTCACATGGACTTACTTGAACGGATCTCACGTAAATGGACTCATTTCTAGTAGTTGATCAGCGCAATTGCAACTTCAAAAACGAAATGCTTGTAGCAATAAATTGAAGAAGAGAACTACATGGACAAAAGAAAACACTGTCAGAGATCCTCAACATTCTAAAAGCCGCTAGCAGTAGTGAATACCACTAAGTTAGCCATAATCCGAAAACTCGCATAATACCCCAGAACATTCCCCACACATGAATGAGAGAGTATGGCGCTATTCGAAATCCTGCTACAGTGGTTGGATCGTCTTAGGACCAATGTCGAGTCGCGGACGAGTTGTCGCATTATCCCAAATTTTACTTGCTTTTTTTTTACAGAGCATTCCTCTCGAGATTTCGTTTTTCTCTGCTGGTTCTCATTGTTTATGTCTCTTTCCAAAGTCTTTGTCTATTGATTCCATCTTTTCGTGGTTATATGTGGTAGATGTGCTTCTTTTGGCTCGATTCATTCGACCGGAAGGCATCTGTGCGCTCCTGAATATTGTTTGGAAGTACGTTTCAATGAAGCTCTCAAGAGATTTCGTATTTCTTTCTTTCATCGCCAGCAGCATAAAACATCACCTAAAAAGGGTGCGAGTTCATGTGGACAATGTCAAAGCTGTACAACTATTGGCATTGGGGCAAAATGGAAAATTACACACGCTAATGATGATATAACATTACACTTTTATATCCTTAACTACTCTCTGACGTATTTAGTTGTTTAATAACCCAAAGGTCCCCTGGGTAAATTAAAATTACTAGGCGTATAAAATTACGTACGCTTACATTGCCATAATTATACTTTATACTTGATATTTGATTCATATCCTTCTTCTTGTCATTTACATGTATTTCTCACGTTTCTATCTACCTTTATTAGTAGCATATCAGTAGTAGATATCAAGAGATCGTGGGACTCTTATTTGGAATCGTAGAGTAAAATAAACAGTGAACAAGGTACACAGCAAACAGGATGGGCAGGAAGACTCCTTTCCCTCGGTACACCTTTCGTAAGCCCACATCCCACACTTAAAGGCATCACCCCACGAATCTGAGGTGGTGCAGATTTCAGGTGGAGTATTCGTATACACGATGGGAGACTACGGAGAGGGGGGTGATTCCGTCCATTTCTTCCTAATTGCCGTAAAAAACGGCCCGAAAGATATAGCTTCATTCGTTTAGGCGCACCATTTTGTACAAGAGGTTCTATTGGAGCGCATCAGTCTTGTGCGGCGCCGCGTCTTCCGGGCCGTTTTTTACGGCAATTAGCAAGAAATGGACGGAATCACCTCCCTCTCCGTAGTCTCCCATCCCGTATACGAATACTCCACCTGAAATCTGCATTACCTCAGATTCGTAGGGTGATGCCTTCAAGCCAGTCATCTTTCAATTCGTTGTTAGCTGGTGTTCTTCGTAAACACTTCACGCAGAAATGTAACTGGTCCACAGAGTACTGCGGAAGTGTTTGTTTAGGCTGCAGGGGCTACCTCTGGAATTTTATTTCAAGTAAGAAACACTCAGATTACGTGTCTCTGATGTTTACATTAGCTAGACATATTGGTGACGGATTAAGCATGAGATACACCACTGGTAATTCAGTGCGACGTGCAACCCGCTGTTTCTTAACGACGTGTCCACACTCGGTCGATCTTGCCAGTGTGGACTTCCTCAGTATTTGCTCCATGCTGACGCTCTAGCCTACTTTTTTCTCTTAGTAACTTTAGCTTACATGTCGTAGATACTGTAAGACTAATACTTGAGCCTTAAGGCCCCGATTGATTTGATTATTCACTTCGAGGAATAAGGGTGCCACTGACTGCCCTCTACCCCTCAACTACATTTTACCCCTCGTAACTAATAATAATTCCAATAGAAATTCGAAGAATTCGTCGTGGAAAACAGCGTCCCGAAACGCTCCATTTTCTATTGGAGCGCGCCACCCTTGTGCAAGCGCCGCATCTTCCGGGCCGTTTTTTTACGGCGATTAGGAGGAAATGAGCGAGATCCCACAAGTTTCTGCAATCTAAGACCCCATGTAGTCTTTGGCCATCGGAAATCCATACCACCCCAGATTCCTGGTGTAATGCCTTCAGGTAAATTCAACTTTACCTTCAAAACAAATTTGCATTGTGGAGACTGCATCAAATTCGTATTGTTCCCTTTTACCTGACGGTTCTGTTGGATGCGTTTAATTTTGTCTTCGAAGTTAGAATGGACGACACTTCCCCCCATGTTTCACCGCAGATGGGACATTCGGGTTTCATTATTCTTGCTGCAAGAATATTGATGAGGTTGTGCAACTGCGTATTTAGCTTAATATGTATGAAGAAGGAGAAAAATCCATTCAAATCCTCCTAAAATTATGTAGAAGTATGAAAACACTGAAAAATCATTCGATGCACACAAAAACTACACAAAACAGCAAGAAACAACCTACAGAACGTTCATTTTGTATTAGGGTATTCGGAAAATATCTGCCGAAATACGACAAAATTTCAAAACGACACAACTTTTTAACATTTTATTATTCGGCGAAATAATCTCCATCAACATCGACAACCTTCTGCCAACGTCTCACAAGATCACGGTCTTTGTTGTAGAACTCCGGCGACTTGGAGGCGAAGAAAGCCTGAAGGTCATTTTCGAGGTGGTCACGATCATCGTGGCGCTTCTCTTCCAAGTGATGCTGAAGCGATCT
Source organism: Necator americanus (assembly GCF_031761385.1). NCBI lineage: Eukaryota > Metazoa > Nematoda > Chromadorea > Rhabditida > Ancylostomatidae > Necator > Necator americanus. The sequence continues at coordinate 24,455,264 of NC_087372.1, read as the reverse complement.
GAAGAGATGGTAGTCGCTCGGAGCCAGGTCCGGGCTGTACAGTGCGTGCGGTAGAACTTCCCATCCGAGCTCCAGAATTTTCTGGGAAGTCTTCGCGATGTGAGGGCGCGCGTTATTGTGCAGCAGGCGAACGTTGTCGAGCCCCGGGTGCTCCTTGCGGATCTTCTCGGCCAGTCTTTGCAGTTGAGCGCAGTAGACCTCGGCAGTAATTGTCATGTTGTCCGGCAGCAGTTCGAAGCGGTAGATTCCATGAACTCCCCACCAGACGCTCACCATGACCTTCTTTTCATGGATTTCACTTTTCACGAAAGGATCCGGCATTTCATCGCCAGCGCACCACGCACGTTTGTGGGTGTGGTTGACGTAGGGGACCCATCTTTCATCTCCAGTGACAATGGTGTCCAGCCAGTCGAATCTGCGGCTTCTGGAGAGCGGCTGAGTGCAGTTGTCCAGGCGTCTTTGGCGGTTCCCGTCGCTCAATGCATGTGGGAGCCACTGATCGAGCTTTTTCACCATTCCGAGAGATCGCAGTCCATTGCTCATGGTGGACAGCAAACAGCCAAGACTGGCAGCAAAATACCGCACACCTTCATATGGATGCTGCTCCGCCAGATTCTTCAGTTTGTCGAACGATACTGCAGTCGGTCGACCAGAGCGAGGCTCATCTTCGAGTATCTTGTTTCCGGCTTTGAAGCGCTGGAACCAGGCCTATGAAACATGACACTACCAACTTAATGAATTTTGAATTGCTGAGATCTATACATTTTCTCGTTACTTGCATCAGGAAAGCATACCACTCATAAATAATTAAGGCAGAAGATTATTGCTAAGAAACATCACTACTTTCTACTAAGAGCGCTCTCACAGAGAAGCATTCGGCGCTGAACAAGACAGCTCCACGTCGTCGAAAATGAGACATTTTTTTTAAATTTAAGTTGTTCTGATTAGTTGCTGTTATTAGTTTTCAATACCTGATTACAGCTATGACCAACTAAAATAGTGGGGATGTTAGGAAGATCTGATGAAGAACAGGGATTACTTTACCTAAACACTGCATAGATTGGACTTTATTTTGTTTCACAGGAATGCTATATAGAAGATTCTTGTGAAACGAAATAAAGTCCCATCTATGCAGTTCTGCGCTATGCCGGGAAGCGCTGTTCGTAACATTCAGTTGAGTATTAGTTTATCTTTACGGATAAACGACTACTCAACTTTAGGCTCGATTACACCCGTGTCTAAACCTACACCGGGCTGCGGGAGGGTCTGCCTATTGGAGCAATGCTAACGCACCGCGAAATTCAAAATGGTACACTGAGTAACTGCTTCCTCTGCTGCTTCAGAGGAATAAACTCGGGAAAAAGGTAGAGAATGAGCGCCTTACGGTTTTTCACATACTCTTACCTCAAAACAAACGAGGAGATTATCACAGTAAACCTTAATCCAATAAGGAAAGGAAGTTTGATCTCCGGATTTCAAACTGAGTAAGGGATGAAGTTGGAGCTTAGGCTTTTCGATCTTTATTTTGCAGCTGAGAAAAAGTACTTCAAGTAACTGCACAGCTAACGTCTTTTCTTCTTCAGTTTTCTTCTCGTTTTTCAATTTGTTCTTGTATTGTTTTCTTTATTTAACTTGTGCTTTCACTTCCTTTTATCTTCGAATCATCTGTCTTGTTCGTCCTGTTTCTACTTTTACCGTTTCACTGTCTTATTGTTTTGTCTTATTCCCTTGTCTTGCTTGGTATGATTATTTTATCTTGTTTCTCTGTCCTTTAAAAGTTGTATTTTTGTGCGTGTTTGTTGTATTTTTATCCGTAGTTTTATGTCTTCTTTATTCTTTTTGTCGCTTATGGTCATAACTTCTTTTTTTATTCATGCAGCATGTTTTATGTCACAAATTTACCTTGTACCCAAATGATGCAAACATGAATGAACTAGACGAGGTACCTTGTATCACTCGTTTACTTCATGTTTGTTTCATTTTCGTGTGTCTCACTGTCCTTACATCCATTCCTGTTTCTATTTCTGTTTTTCACTCTTCTTAACGTTACTCTCCTTTTTTCGTTCTGTCTTTACTTTCCAGCATGTAATTGCGCTGTGTACTTTACTCCTACCTAGGGAATACGTACTGCATGATAATCGGCACTTAAATCACGTTAATATATGACAAGAACATCGAAGGTGAAGGGAGACAGTACGCATAGAAAAAAAATTGTGAAGGTTTTCCAAATGAAAATAAAGACTCTTTTCCAGTATCTTTTTCTAATTGGAGGAAGTACTTTTTCTACAACACATCCTAAATTATGTTGCTCTAATATTGGGACTGATAATGAAAGAAAAAAACCAAGGAAAGCCGGAGTGGTCCATGACAACGCGTATGTAGCGTTCTCAGACATTGCTTGAAGTTTCAACTCGTAAATATTTCCAATCGACTTTGTTTTTGGTGTCTTTGGACTCGCTTTCGAGATTTTTCCTTCGGTAGAGCAGTTTTCTGCTACTATTCAACCTATTCTGGAAACAGAAAAATCTAACTCTCAAAGTTAGGCCTATAGGAAAGTATGTTTATTGGAAGTAAACGTGCGACAATTGCTGACAATGAACACTGATTCCTAAAGTTTGATTTAATTTCCGTTTTTCGTCTGTGCGAGTGTGACTACTCATTTGTGCACCCGAATTTTACCACTTCCCAACCTCAAACCTCTGCTCAAAAAAACTTGAAATCAAATCAAAGCTACTGAGGCACTTCGGTTCTGGTGATGCTATTACATGACGTAACATAACGTCGTTTCTGTTACTAAAGCTAAAACAGTAGCGAGGTTAAAGGCGGGTATCTAGGTACTGTGTCAAGATTTAGCACTATGGGAATCGAATGAAAACGACAGAGAACTTAATTATGTTGGGATAAATCCGGCTGTAAAAGACAAATAGAATGGAAAGAAAACAAATCAAGTAAGCAGGAATGTAGTAGACGAGAGAGAGGGAATGAAAGTTCGAATTAAACAAGTGATAATAATAAATAGGGAGATCAATTCATGAACAAATAGAACAATGAGAAGAAAACTGAACAGAGGAAAAAACGTTAGCTGTGCAGTTACCTGAAGTAATTTTTCTCAGCTGCAAGATAAAGATCGAAAGGCCTTAGCTCCAACTTCATCCCTTACTCAGTTTGAAATCCGGCGATCATACTTCCTTTCTTTATTGGATTAAAGTTTACTGTGATATTCTCCTCGTTTGTTTTGAGGTGAGAGTACGTGAAAAACCGTAAGGCACTCAGTCTCTACCTTTCTCTGAGTTTATTCCTCTGAAGCAACAGAGGAAATAGTTACTCGGTGTACCATTTTGAATTTCATGGAGAGTTAGCATTGCTCCAATAGGCAGACCCTCCCGCAGCTCGGTGTAGGTTTAGACATGAGTCTCGAATACTTCCTCTTTTGCTTAAAAACAGGTTTACTATGATTGTCAACATAGAATCCTTACATATTGTACTATGCTATACCGAGATCATCTCCGTCTAGGCGGGAAGTTTTAGTTGTGGTGTAGCCGTGTCCGAACTTAGTTGTTGTCAATCAGTTATTGCTGCTGTGATCATGCTGTTCCTCGCTAGTTGTCTCTCTCTCTTTAACTGTTCTGGCAGTCGGTTTTAATCCAAATCGCTTTAGGAAAGAAAAAAAAATGGCCGATGATGGAGTGAATCCGAAGGCCTATCCACTCGCAGATACTCAGCTGTCTCAGAAACTTCTGGATCTTGTTCAACAGGCTATGAATTATAAGCAGTTAAAGAAAGGCGCGAATGAAGCCACTAAGACTCTGAATAGAGGCATTGCCGAGGTATACTTTCTTTTTTACATTGTAATTTTGCTTTATTTTCTCTCCTCCAACATCAAAATATCGTCTTTGTCGACCTTTCAGAAGGTGAGTTGCCGCAGCCGTCGAAGTGATGTGAAGTCGGAGAACCGCGTAAGCGGGTGCAGGTGCACCCGAAGCGGTGCGGTGGAGCTAGCGGTTGACTTCCACCTCGGTTACACTCGATAGCTCCATCGTGCCATTTCTAGCGCCTCCTCTTACACAACTCCATTAGGGTTCAGATAGTTTGAACTGGCTGTGTTCACAGTACTCAAAAATCCCAGATGTATTCCAACTACAAATTCATTTTTTTCTCCCGAGTCTCTTGAGAACATTATAGGTAATCATTATGGCAGCAGACGCGGAACCTCTGGAGATCATTCTGCACCTTCCCCTACTTTGCGAAGACAAGAATGTCCCCTACGTTTTTGTTCGAAGCAAAGCTGCTCTTGGGCGTGCATGCGGCGTTACTCGACCAGTTATTGCTGTATCGATCACACAGAATGAAGGATCTCAGCTCAAATCTCAAATTCAAAAACTAAAAGAAGATGTGGAAAAACTTCTTATTTGATTGGTTGTTTATTGTTATGCTTTGTGTGTTTGTTTACCTGTTGTTCATCATAGTTCTTTGTTGTGTTGTCATTTGTTGCTTACTTTAATGAGTGGATAAACACGGATTTGCGTCTCATAATTTTGTGAAGTTTTCTCACCTGTTTCTACGTCCATGTTTCTGGATTTTCACAAATGATGGAAATGATGATTCGTGATAATTCGAATAGTAGTCTTTTTTCTCGGCACAGTTATGTGCAGGTTGAGTTTTGATAGGATTTGGGTTTACATGACCAAGTTGCAGTGGAAATTTTGGAGCACTGGTAGTGGAAAAAGAACTCTAGAACATCTCTCTCTCTAGCTCTAGGCTCCAACAACTCTAGAATACGACTACTGTATCATGTGTGTTTCTTAATACGTGTTTCTCAACTAGTTACTCATCCAACTGCAAACGAAAGTAGGAACGTAAAGTAATATGCATTAAAGGGGATAAATAACTACCCGAGCTTTCTTAGGCTAGGTATTTTTGACCCCTTAAAAAAACAAAATGTATACACATAAAATATAGCCGGGTCAAGAGGACATGAGTCATGGGTGAAGTTGCGGTACATTTGCGTGCGCGCTCGAAACGGCTTGGTGGAGGCAGCAGTTGGAACCGTAGGAAACTGCAGAGATGGGTGGTGCTAGCAAGGGTTTCACCACGGTCTTACCCGCTACGCTCCAAAGAAGCGCCTCAAAAGACGCCGCGTACGCAATTGCTTACGTGCATCATGTCGTTTTGACCCTACTATAAGCATACACATTCTTCCACCTATCAATGCTATAAGAGTGGGTGTAGCACAATCAGTGAGAGGTTCCGCTGTCTGCACGATCAATCGGAGGTTCGAGTCCGCCCTAGTGCTCACCAAGCCTTTCATCTCTCTGAGGTCGATAGATTGGTACCAGATCTGTCTGGGAGGATAAAAAAACACTGACTTGACACATCGGCCAGCCCCCGCAAGTCAGGCCACTTACCACGTTGATAAACCACAAACGATTCTGAGTTGAAGTGAACGTGGTGGCACATCCCAACCGTATTAATTAATGCAAAACATTTTATCATTTTATCCTTCACCAACATTGTGTTAGAAATTACACTCAAATAAATGCTGATTCGACTTCTCACGAATCGGGACCAAGCGAAAAAAAGATCTCGCCATGGCCGATGTTCTTCGCTACAAGGCAACCTTTGTTTGCACGACTTACGAAGAACAGCGGGAGAAGTTATTTCAACAACGTGTAGATTTGGATTGATTCTCTAATTGATTTGAGGAAGTTGTTCATAGAAGATCCAAATCTGACATTTTTCGGGTGCTAAGGTTATTGGGTGGGGTCTTTCTGCTTCTGCCGCGCTAGGATCGAACTGTACTGGCACTGCAATAGCGGAGGCGCAAAAACGTCATTAGACCACGAGAACCGTTCCCGTTGTTAAACGGTTCTTGTGGTCTAATGTTAATGACGATTTCATTCACATTGTGGCTATTGCGGCTAATTTGCTGACTCTTCAATAAAAAAATGGAAAATATGTGGATGAGTTTGTTGCATGCATGCTTGGTGATGGTGGATTGTTATGGAAGCCAAAAGATTTTAGGGTAATTTTTTTCCTTTGGAAGTAGTACATGGTATGACTTAGCTGTTCACCACTGGTAAGCCTGTTTGTAAGGTTTCGTAAAATTAAAAACTGGTAGGTCCAGGTTTATCTTCTTTTTTTCTTGATAGCTTCAGTCAAGATGGAAGATAACAACAATTCTTAGGTTTTCGGGCCCTGACTGAGCTGTTCACTTCCAGGAATTACATGTTGATTGGTGAACTATCGCCTTCTCAAACGCTTTTCTGCTTTTCAAATGCGAGAGCCGTTTGTCGCTTAGGAGCGATTTTTCTGCTCTGTGGACGATTTTACGCGCCAGTACAGTACGAGCCAAAGTAGGGCAGTTCGATCATAGCGCGGCAGAATGTCCCCACACAACTACCTTGACATTCAAAAATGATATGTAATGCAGGAGAACATTTAAATTCTTGGTGAATGCTTCATTACAAAACACTGAACAAATTTGAAGAAAAAAAAGAAGACAAGGCATCTGACACAGCCACAAACTTTTTGCAATTTGTTGAAGTCCGTACCAGGCTTTGTCAGTTTCTTCTTTGATATAAGCAAGGATAAACAGCAATCCTCCACAACAGTCTACCACCTCATAGTGGCGTGGAGGTGACTCTGGGCATCGAACTGCGATGCACAATGGAGGTTTGTCCTCCGGCAGGGTCTCCCAAGCTGAGACACATCCAACATTCCGACTTCTCGGAATCGGAAGCCTGGCTAAGAGTAAACCACTGCTAAGATTCACCACCGTCTTGGCAAAATGTCGCAAGGTGGTTCCCTGATCCATATAGGTTGGGCGACGACCTGTGGTGAAAGCTAAGCTCGACGTGGCATGGCTGCTTAGTTTAGGGAAAAGTCTTTCTGCCACTCCAGCATATTCACCGCTTCATTACATCGCACACTGGGCCCTGCGTCTCAGACGTCGGGCGGCCTGGCGACCAGTAAGAGGCGATCAAATATCCGGTTGCTCAGGACATCTTTGATTCTGGACCAAGGTGACACACGCATGACTCGCTATGGAGACTGTCTCAGACCGTGTATTTACAATGCGAGAACAGTTTCTATAGGCGCTGACCTCCATGCTCTTCTCGGAACTGCAGAGCGCATCAAGTTTCACGTGATTGCTCTGCAGGAGACTAAGTGCAGAAGGAGCGACGTACGACAGATGAATGACGGTACACTCGTCATTCGTGGAGAGAAGGTTCCGTTGCGAAATGTAGGCGGTTTTGGTTTTGTTGTGCATCCATCTGTCGTCCATCTTGTCGATTCCCACGAGGTTCTGCCACCTCGTCTGGTCATTCTTCGCGTCCGCCCTCTGCGCCAAAAACCCATCAGTATCATCAACTGGTGCTCACCAACATCAGCAGCTAATGAATCCGAATTGGACGCGTTTTACGAGGAGCTCGAGGAAGTTATCCGCAACGAGAAGTCCTTCTACAAATTCGTTGTCGGAGACTTCAACGCAAAACTAGGAAAGGCTACAGAAGAGGAATACAGGATCGGAAGATTTGGACTGGATTTTGAGCGGAATGAAAATGGCAATCGTCTCTCCGGGCTGTTGTCCGCCGCCCGCCTCTTTCATGAAAGGAAAGATCATCGTTGGTGGACATGGGAATCGCCCAATGGCGCGAAAAGCGGAAATCGACCACATACTCACCAATCGGAGATGGTGTCTACTCGACGTCTCGGTATTACCATCCTATTGTAGTGGTTCTGATCACAGTCTTCTTCGAGCGAAAAAACAATTTAGCTACACAATGGGAAAAAACATCTGCTATCGGCAACTAAGGAGGAAAGAAGTCGCCTACGACGATTGCGCGTACTCGAGGACTCCTTGTCCCAAGGTGACTGGCACATCGAGGAAGACGCAAACGTGGACTGCGAGATGTTACTCAGAGGATTACGAGCTTGTGCTGAACGTGCCTCGAAGCCACGCACGACAAACTTGGATCGAATTTCGAAGACCACCAAGGAATTGCTAAAAAAAAAAGAAGAACTTTGAGGCGTGATCCGAATGCATCGCATATTGAGCGGTTAGTAGCAAACACTGGCTGCAGAAATGCGTTGCAGGAGCATCTTTCGAAATACAGGCACAAGAAGATTCTAGAAGCAGCAAAAAGAAGAATGAGTCTAAAGAAATGCCGCAGGGATCTCCGCGAATACAATATTCCACTAGCAACCTTGCTGAGCGAAGACGGGACTCGCACGTCTTCTCCTCGTGAGATGGAAATCATTACGGAGAGGTTCTACTCGAACCTTTTCCGTTCATCAACTCCTGTGTCAAGTCCAATCATCCCCACTGGCGAAGCTCCACTACGGATTCTCCCTTCGGAAGTACGAGTCGCTACCAAGAGCATGGAACCTGGCACAGCCCCCGACCTGATTTTATATCAGCAGACTTTCTTCGGGCTGGTGGCCATCCGCTTCATGTAATCTTAGCAGCGCACATGACATCTTACCTTCAGAAAGAAAGGATCCCAGACCAGTGGAAGACCTCGCGAACCGTTCTTATACATAAGAAAGGTGACCGAGAGGACCTTCGGAACTACCGTCCGATATGCTTGCTGAGCGTGTTATACAAAGTATTCACCAAGATCATCCTCACGCGCATATCTAGGACGCTGGATGAAGCACAGCCTCAAGAACAAGCTGGATTCCGCCAGGGGTTCAGCTGCTTGGAGCACATCCAGACCGAGTCGAGGGTCATAGAGGTTTGCCGGGAATATCGCCTGTCTCTTCTCCTAACCTTCTTCGACTATGAGAAAACCTTCTACAGCGTAGAAACGAATGCAATACTGTACGCTGGTTAAATTTCAGAAGATATATATATATATATATATATATATATATATATATATATATATATATATATATATATATATATATATATATATATATAGAAAGCAAAGCATAGATGGGCCGGTCACATTATGAGAAGAATCGACGATAGATGGACTGAAAGAACGTTAGAGTGGATCCCAAGAGATGTTAAACGCCCTCGAGGGAGACCGCCAACGGGGCAGGGTGACGTGTTCGCTACACGGATGGACCAGCTGAGAGCTCAGCTGATCCATCGGTGTAGCGGCTCAAGGACCTCGTCAACGTCACCCACGAAACTTGAGAATATCTTGTATGACAACGGCAGAAAGGAAAGGAAACGAGTGGAAGAGATGCTGGGGTCCGCACGTCTAGTGAAGACGGGCCATCCAAGTAGCCAGGTATCCAAGTAAGTAAACAGCAAGAAACAAACATCAAATCAAATCACATTAATCTTCTTTAAATTCTCTCTTTCGTCTTAAAAAATAACTTTTGGTTTTGTACTCGGTAAAACATGGTTTCACAGCTGAAGTTCCTAAGATTTTATAATGTAGTTAAGAAAAGATTTTAAAAAAACTGTAGTCAAGGATGTTTTGTAAGAGAATAGATGGATGAGATGTTATGCATTTGTGCAGAAAAATCTGGATCGGATTCTTAGAGCACTTCCAAGTTTTTCTGTGCGATATAACTGCATTTCTCTGATAAAAGGTCTTGTAATGATTCGGTGCTCGCTAGATTCGTAACCACGCTGGTCTTCCGATTAATTTTGCCACGACACGACCACAGCTATAGCTCTGCCCGGGCAGTGAAAGCAAACCTCAAAATTGGATAATTAGTACTTTATTATGAAAAAAGTGTGTACGTAAAGTGGGTGCGACGGATCCGACGTCGTCGAATTTGTGCGCCAACGTCGTAGATGGGTAAAATGGGGCGCGACGGGTCCCACAGCGTCGAAGTGGGATGTGATGGGTCCAACGGCGCGGAATTGTTGTGCCATTGTGCAGTATTATCGCGCAGTAATTTCGTGTGCATGTTGCAATTGTAAATGGGACGTTGCAACCGTTCCATACCTGTGGCCTCTGAGCGCGTTTTTTTACACCCTCACGACTTCTCCGTGCGTGTATTTCCTTGCACATTTGCCTCAGGTTGGCAACATGCCTTCCTCAGAACGTGGAAACACGAATGAAACCGGCTGCTTGAATAGTAGCCAACAGTTTACATGATCTGACGAGGAACCTTATCAGTACGATGATGTCGTTCATGTCATTTTATGTTAAACATCATTCTGTGATAGCTGTTGGGGAAAACAGGAAGAATACCTATACTTCGAGTAATACTTTCAAATTACGTCATATATTATTTTGGTCTCGAAGGAGTGTTGTAAGCTATCAAGTTGCTATCAAGTTTTTGCTCCGGCTAGGTATCTGATCAATTTAGGTTGGGCTTTGGCAGTGTACTGGACAATGACATCTTTCTGGAATATCTGGGTAACTTCCGCCTAATTTTGATTGCATCCGCCGCCCAGAACGTACACACGAATGCCTGATTTAGTATAAGCAGGGCCATAACGAGCAGGCAGCAATCAGACTCGTACATGCGGCTCCGCAGAACTTTTATATTTATCAGTATGATGATGATATTCACGTCGTTTCAGGTTAGCACGTTTTAGGTTTCAGGTTAGAAATGACAGAAATCGAGCATCGAATAAACAATAGCCGGGAGAACTTATGACTTTAGCCAAGCAGGGAAATACTTGAAGTGTAATTGCAGTATTTTCCTGGGGAACATAGTACTAGCAAATCCCTTAGGAAAAATACGTGGTCACTGACTTCATTGTCTTAATAGGGCAAGTATGAAATGCATATAAAAAACGAAAATTCACAAGAGCACATAATGAGCCATGACATGCAGGATAAAGAGTTATGGCACTGTAAAGTCAAGCGCACGCGGAACGAGAAAAAGCTTCAATTTTATATCCTCCTCAAAAAAGTAAGAAAATCAAAAACAATTCTAGCGCAGTAATATCCTCGTGCAACATTAGTCTTTATACATGGAAGTCAAATGTTGAGGAGAGTAAAATGTATAGAATCGTTCACAATGAATTGTATTAACAGAGACTTTAAGCAATCGTTAAACACAGAACATCCTACGCTTGACCGAGGAAATTTCGTCGCAACGACAGTCATTTTCGAGAATACGTATGTACAACACTGGAAGATTAGAAAGAAGAGCTATAAAACGTTTGCCTGGTTGCTGAGTTTCGATTCTACGATGTCGTATACAGCGTCTTGCAGCCTACTGTAAGTTCTGCACAAGTTGTATAGACCTGTCTTCAAGCCGTTGCTGACATACGCAATGGAAATTTTGTTCTTCAGATCATAGGCCACTTGCTGACATCCATGCCCTGTGTGGCCAACGAGGAACTCGGTCTGGAATGACAGCTCTCAGGAAATAAATATCGCGTAAGTATGCAGTGAGTCATCGCCATGTTTGTGCACAGCTCTTGTCAGCGTTTGAAGAAACAGGGACTAAGTAGTCCTGTTGAGATAAGGCACAACAATAGAATGAACGTTAACTGGAAAAACCAGAACTGGAAAGTTCGGAAAACGTTTTGGCACTAGAAGAGAACAACGTTGCGGCGACCAAATTAACAAAAGATTCATGACTTTAACCTTCGGACACTGATAGGAGTATTTATCTGAATAATGTTCCTAATTTTCCCCTCTCTCCCCTCCCTCCCTCTTCTAAAAAAACAGGAAAGAAGGGGTCTACTGTGACAAATTTCTCGCGACTGTTATCCCATTCAGACAGTCCTTATGGTGATAGCCCGTTGAAACCACAAATAATCAACTTTCAATTGCACCTATACACAAATTGCCCAGAAAACTTACCTTTCTATGCATGGAAACGGATTTCAAGAAATCTTCAGAATAAAGTAAACGAAAGAGGAAAGAACTGCTGATAATGCAGATTGGAAGACTTTCTAGGAGTGACAAAAATTTACTAATCATTTTCGTTTTTGTCCGTTTATTTTGCAAAAGAAAAAAATTTCAACGTTTCTGCCGCTCACTCCTGGTTAGTGAGAATCGTGCTACGCTATCACTTTTTCCTTTTTTCAAGAAAGACGAGCTGTCGTATAGTCGCTTTCATATAGCTCATTTCCACTTTTCCGTTTTTTCCACTTTACTGCCTTTGTGGAAAACAGCGTGCTTCTCCTGGTGAGCTATATATTATACATACTATCATATCATAGTACTGTTATCTATCCAGCTAGGTTTTCTGCAGTGTGAGCGGATTTATACCAATAGCTGCAAAAGTTCTGAATTTCGTGCAAGGAGGAAAAGCTGAGCGACTTACGCCAGCTCTATGAAGAGGCAGGTAGAGGAATCCATGTCCCTTGGCAATTTTGTCGTCGAAGATCACATCTGTGTCGTTGTTGTAGTGATGTTGTAGACGATTGAGCATCTGATCACCTATCAGTTTCTTCGTCGCAACCTACAAAGGATCCGGCAAAGATCGATTATTTGAAAACACCAAAATGCTACAAGCTATTTGAAACGTCGAATCAGAGGAGGTGTTCGAAGAAACTTTGAATTTCGGGTTCCGCAAGAGTATCTAAAGTTCAGTTATGTTTTCTTGTTATGCCAACGAGGTTTAGGTGAAACTTTTTTATTGGCCTGACGTTTCGACAAACTCGTCTTTTTCAAAGGCCAGTTTCACCGACTAGCGGGGTTCGTAAACCACCGCGTTCTTAAAGATTGTCACCAAGGCGAAAATTCGCCAAATCACAAAACGTGGAGAGTTAGCATTTATGGTAGTGGGTGACTTGAGACTTAGGGTATTTTATCACCCTAATTGAACAGACCAAAAGCGGTGGTTCAGTGGAATGTTTATTAAGTGAATACAGTGAGGCCAGCAAATAGGATTCAATGAAAAGAGTGGGCAGAGCGTTGTCTGCCGCACTCTTGGACGGTACAAATCGTGATTGAAGCCAAATAACCATAACGGCCAACGGTACCTTATACCACGCCCCTTATCTATCATCGGGGTCGATGATAGCATTCTTCAGACGTTGACAGTTTACTGAAACTGAAACGTGTTCAGGAAGTTGGCACGAAATTAAAAATTTCATAAAACGCACAAATTTCAACGAAAATTCAATTTTGTAATAAACGGTTAAGTGATGGTATGCTTTCCTGAACACCTTATGTATAGTTCTAAAGCAAAACTATAACAATTGTTGCGTAAGATGTAGTTGAGCGGAGGCACTCAGTGACGCCCTTATTTCTGGAAGTATGTAACTAAAGCAATCGAGGCCTAAGACCTAAGCATTAGTCGTAGAGGATCTACGACATTTAAGCCAACGTTACTAAGAGAAAAAAATAAGATAGAACCTCCAGAATTAAGGGCGCCACTCATTCCCCCCTCCCAATTTATCCCAACTGTTTTCAAAAGAAGCAGAAAAGTATCGGAAGATAGGACAGTTACCACCAAAGCACTGTCCTCGACTTTAAACCACAGACAAATGTTGCTTTCTAGCATGCTTGACACCATAGTCAGTGGCAGATTGTCAGTCCAAGAGTCCAGCCAATGACGTGACTGACTTGAATTGATCTTACGAAATAAAAGTTCAATTACCCAACTTTGAGGTTGCTGACGGTGCTGTTGGATGCACGTGGTCTGTCGGGGAAAAGATCGATTTTCTACAAGAAATGTAGCTGAGCTGGCGCCCCTCAAATTTCAAACCAAGTGTTTTTTAAGAATGTCGCCATGATCTCAACATTTTTTCGTACCTAGTAGCATTTCGGTCTCATCTGAATACTCAAACTTGAGCAACACAATACGCCAATGAATTACGTCAGAGATTGTATGATGGCAAGAAAGATCGCATTTTACAGTCCGATCAAAATGAGTTGTGGTGCAATTGCAATGTAAGCAGTTGCGCTTAAAGGCATCACCCCATGAATCCGGCGTGGTATGGATTTCCCTCGGAAAGCTTCCATACGGGATCGTAGATTGCGGAAAGCCAGGTGGTTCAACTCATCGTTTTAAAAACGGCCCGGAAGCCGCCGTTTTTTTCTATGACGGGTTGAATAGCCACGCGACACCCTTACGCACGGGCTGCATCAACGAGCCTTGGAGAATTAATAAGATCTCCTCACCAGCCTATTCAAGTTAAACTAATGAATAAGCTGCTCAAGGACACAGAACATGTACGTAGAAGCGCGTTCTAACGCTGGCCGTCGGAACTAAAGCGACTTCTCTTGTCGTTTCCTACGACGATCAGGAATAGATGAGCGGAGCCATGCAGGTTCCGCAATCTATGACCCCCAAGCTTTCGAAAAAAAATGCATAACGCGATTTATGGTATGCTGCCTTTGAAGTGCGTAGTTGGAACGTAGGTAGTGTGGATCCACTTCGAAAACGATTGTGTCCAGCTCAAGTCGTTTTTACCCGACTAATTCTTATTTCGCGCATAACAACACGCACAACTCTACTTCAGCTCTCTGTTGAGAAAGAGGATCAAAAAGCAGTTAGTTAATATTAGGGGCACTCAATCGCGCGCCTATTTCTCGAAGTAAATAACTAGGTCGGAGCTCTAAAACCTAAGCATTAGTCTTAGAAGGTCTACGACTTACAAGCTTATCAAAAGAGAAAACGAAGATAGAATCTCTACAAATAAGAGCGCAGTTGAGTGCCCATTCACACTCCCCAACTACGTTTTCCCCCGAAACGAGATGGATCTGTGGATAACCAGTAACTGGTTGCCCTCGATGAGGCGTAGTGGGACCTTTATCCTTCTCAGCAGTCCGATTGCCCCAAAGGTCCCAGATGCAGAACCTAATAGTAACCTTATGTGCAGGTATATTTACACTTAATGTTTGGGAACATGGTCTAGTCAGGTGTTTGCTAGAATATCTCTCGTACAGTGTGTCCCGTGAATAACAATGAGAAGTTATCAGCGCAACTTGCAGACTGAAAAAGATTTGTTATCAGCCCTTAGATGACCAAAGGTTGTATGGAAGAGAAGTAGCCATAAAGAGATGACGTAGGTTGTGGAAGAGTACGATACGCCTTTTCGGAAACGTTCCCTTTATATTAAGAGTGAATATGTGATAAAACGCTTTTTGAAGTTTGCTGTGAGTTCTGTAGATGTGATATCGCGTCAGTTTGCGATTAGGAACAACAGAGCGATTAAAACACCAAAGCAAAAAGGAAAAGTCATTTCCCTTTTTTATGTGAATGGTTCTCTTTTAAATGTAATGAGGATTGTCGAGGTAGTCCCGTGGCCGGAAGCCCTCCACGGTGTGTCTGTGATATGCGTCTCAGAGTGGAATGCAGCCTCAGCGAAAAGTAGAAGACATATCATTTTCTCGGTCTAGATGCACATCACCTGCACAGTGTTCACTTCTCTCCGGTGAACCGCACAATGATTTTATCATTTTCTAACATCTAGACATATATTCTTGCATCCACCACATGTTTTCGTGGAGAAGGAATGTGGCGCGGAACGAGCGTCAAAGTGAATTAAATAAGCGAACCTCATCTAATTAAAAGAATAGTCAAATTTTTCGAGCATTGGTTGATGTTAAAAAGAGTTTGAAGTGGGAATAAGACACACCATAGATTGCTGACAGCATTTTTTCTTCTCTGTTATTCCATATGTCTATCTTATACATTTCATTGCGGAAATCCTTGGTTTTCGAATCGACAGATCAGCAGTTATTCGGGAAAAACTGAGGTTTACAGCTACATACTGAAAACTAGATGAAGTGTGAAAAACTGCGAAGGTCGCAACCTTCACACAGATCTAAGAGGCGATGAGTGAGTTAGCGAGCGCATTGAGTTACCTTTAGCACCACGCTGTAAAGAGGTGTCTTTATTAAGCAAGTGACCTCCCGTCATCGAAACACCACAGCAAACTTCTTGGAGCAGTTTCAGACCGCCAGTAGTTCCATCTTATTTGAAGAAAGGCTTACTTACAAGATTAAAAATAGCGGCTAATGATCTGGCGTTTCCGATCCCAAGAGCAGCTGCCTGTTCCAAACGATGATACTCGGGATTGTTCATCGTACATTTGTCGACCGCTTGTAACCACGAGGGGTTGTTGACGGCTCGTGATAGTGGAGTATCCTTCATAAAACTCCTTGAGGTTTCTTACCAAAAAAAATGCTGTGATGTCATTACCCTAGCCAACTTCCAGAGTGCAAGGAAGTACCATGAGACCCGCCAATCGTACAACACCTCAGCGAACCGTTCCCACATTGACGGAACTGTGACCCTGGCTACTCTGTATTCTTCCTCTAGTGGTAATCCAATGTGATAGTCGATGTCTGGAAAAGTAACAGTATTTCCAATAAGAAAAGGTCTCTTCATTTAAATATCGGAAACCTCGAAACAAACAGTCTCACATCTTCATCGGGTAACTTTACGCGTGTACACAATTGGTCTGAACTCGTTATGAAAGTTCCAAAATAACAGTTTGAGAGATTTCCCTAAGCCATTACTGATAGATAAGCACAACGCAGGTGTTGCGCTGTTCACAGTCCATTTTGATCAAATGCTATATGATTTCGTTCTCAGCACACGGATGACAAGGATGCGGGAATGCTAGTTACGGGTGCTGGGTGCAGTTAGTACCAACACTTCCTTTCTTCAAAATAGGAAGGGATTCATCTCCATCGACAACGTCAGGAAGGATTTTCTCAACAGAATTGGAATGGAGGACTGTTTTTACGCACCCACCCACACCTTACGGTGCTGTTATCTGCATGACGTTAGCAAGTATTTTTATGTGATAAAAGAAGTGCAATGTGTGAGTTTCTATGGATGGAGTTTTTCAACAACTCTTTGAAACTTCTATGATGAACTGCAACCACTTGTCTTTCTCTTAACCCATTTATTTCTGGCTTCTGGAGAGACATCTGCATAGGTGCGATATCTATAACTTTTTTACAATTGGAAAATATCTTCATGCCACGTTCGACTACAGCGAATTCCTAAATTTGTGTATAATCTGACGACGGTCCTTGGCATCCCTGGTTGCTTTTCATTTTCGTTATGTTTTATGTTTGCCATTTATATGCTGATACAGTTGGGTCAGAACGACGTGAAGCTCGGTGCGGTTGCGCTCATGGTGGAGCGTAGCTTGTAGGATCGATGGGGCCCTTTCTTTCACTCATCGCTTGCAGTTTGCGGTGGTCCCACCTCAGTACTCACGGTCGTATCAAAACGACATGAATCACAAGTGTAGTTGCGATGCACTTGCGTACGCGCTCGAAACGGCACGGTGGGAAGCAGCAGTTGGACCATCGCAAACTGCAGCAATGGATGGTGCCAGCAAACCTGCTGAAAGCAAACTTCACCATGCTCCCAGCCGCTACGCTCCACCGAAGCGGCTTGAGAGAAGCCACGTACGCAATTACGTACCTGGTTCGTTTTGACCCGACTATATGCATGGTAGGGTCAAAACGACATGAACACCGGTGCAATTGCGTGAGCAGCTGCGCTCGAAGCGGTGCGGTGGAGCGTAGCGTTTATGGTCGCGTAGGGATCCTTGTTAGCACCATCTGTCGCTGCAGTTTGGGATGATCCTACCTCGATTCCAACCGCCACCCTCCCAGTCCCGCTTCGAGAGCAGCCGCTCACGCAACTGCCCCTCGCTTCATGTCGTTTTGACCCAATGGACAAAGCAGTGGTTTAGTCCAGCCTTTGGCTACACTGCAATATCGTGCAAGCAGAAGCGTGAAGGGTGGTAACTCAGTTAGTGGCTAGTTTCGAGACAGTAACTGTGCTACAACGGTATAGAGTTAGACGGGGGTCAGACGCCTACTGTAGTTCGGTGTACATAATTCGTCTACTAAGAAAGTGAAAGACATACGATGTGGGTTAGTGATCTCCTCTCTGAGGAATTGTCCAATGCTGCGCTTTTTCTCGTCAACGTGGCGTACGATTTGATCAACAATCCATCCAAATGTGAATGGATGATATCCATTCTTTCGCCCAGGCTCCCATTTTGGATGCTCATTTTCCAGAATTTCTCTCATTCTGTTGTGGTCAGCAGCGATTTCTTCCGTTATTGGGGTATCCAAATAGCCGAGGCCTGCCTAAAAAACAAAGCAACAAGGACAGATTGGCTAGAAATCTTGTAAAGAATCAATACTTCAATCAGAATTTAATGTTTGATACCTCATGGGAAAGCGCCATCTGGATAGTAATATTTCCTTTTCCGTGTTTGGCAAATCCGGGCCAATGTGTGGAAACAAGGTCGTCGTAGCGGAGCCTCCCACGCTCAACAAGCATCGCTACACATACGGCAGCTACAGCTTTGGTTGTTGAAAACGTGATGGACATTGTGTCCTGTAAAGCCAAAGATATGTGTTAGGTTATGAAAAAAAAGTCTGTAGAGGCTTGGTATCAATAAGAGGACCTGCTTCCACTTTCTCGCTGCCTGTAGGTCGGCATAACCTCCCCAAAGATCCACGACTTTCGTCCCATTGACGAAGACCGCCAAAGAAGCTCCATCTCGCTCCCATCCATCCACAAAATTTTTGCTGAAATCTTGGGAATTCTTCCAAAAATTGACTGATATCGTGAGAAACAGAAAGCGCAGCTTCGTCAAGCAATAAAGAGATGTCAGTTGAGGCAAAATATGAGTACCAAGCCTAATACTATAAGCCTTATAGAAGAGCGATCATCCAGACGTAAGGCCGAATAAACTCTCCGGCGACCGCGTGTCCGGGGATGCGTTACAATTTGTGAGACATGAGTGAGAGAGTTTCCCAATGACGGGCTAACCTAGTCTTAACCTTTGCCTGGGTCCATTTGTATATTTTTTGCGGGTTTAATGTAAAGTTAACTGTCTTCGAATAGGAATGCAGAAAATAATAGCGAGGGACAGGCACTAAATCTTATTGAAATAGGAAGGTGCTAAAATTAATCAATGAAAAGAAATTAAACGCTGAGAGCTCTGGTCCACTCTTGAAGGATAATAAGTTGTTCTAATAAGCACGAGTCATCCGAAAGAAAATAGCGTATCCAACGCTTTACACGAACACTATAAACTGTAGCTAGCTTTTTTTTTTCGAAAAAGTCATTACGTCGTATTTATAGGATCTTCTAATGTTTTATAAATTTGACATTCTTTTCCAGAATATGTACGTTACTTCTCATAATTTTCGTGATAATGAAGGAACTTTTTGGCCATTATATTGAATAAATAACGCGTCACGAATAGACTTCAGAAGTCAGTGAATAAATATAAGAAGTAGTCAGTAAATAAATATAAATAAGTCAGTAAATAATAATGAAAGACTATGGCGCTGAAACACACAATCTCCTCGAGAACACAACATATTCAAACTTTTAATGATGAAAATGTCTAACGAGTGACGCGGCTGTTGCGTTCTCACCCGAAGCATCGGAGGTGACAAAGCGGAAGCAGCCTGTCTGCTTCTCCGACAATCGCTCCGAAGGTGCGCCACCATCTTTTGACAAGCGGCAGATGACTGTGAGCGTGACAGGTCCGCATCCAGCATTTAGAGTCCAGGACTACATCTAGCGATTATGCTGTGTGAAAAATTGAACTTCTTCACACAAAGCCTTCTTTAAAGGTGTCATCAAACGCAGTGCTTCGTTTTGATAACGTTTTTTTTTTGATAACGTTTTAGAACCTCTCGTTCTCATGTCCACGATAAGCGATAAGTTTTACAGAGGAGCTGAGGAGCAATTTGAATTTCTTGTTGCATGGCACAATGTACAATAGTGAAAATATGGCGCAGTGGGTGATAAGTGCACTGCACTTTAAGGGAAAATTCTTCGTAAAGGCTTCTTATTACTAATTAACGAGCGATTGCCTGTTAATAGTTGACAAGAAGCCGTTTGTTGGACAAACCACGAAAGAATTCCTTTCTAAAGATTTCCTAGAAATTTTATAAAAGGAAAACTTTGAGGAACGGTGTATTCCAAGGCATACTGGAAAGTAACAACAAGATACCAGTCCAAGCAGTCTATGGGGAAATTCCTGTTCTATAGGAATTATGTGGACAAGTTACTCATAACATCACTCGTTTTCATTTTGGGATTTTTTAAATTTTTTTCTCGCAGGATACACTTTTTCCTAACGAACAGGGTTTCGAAAGGCTTTATGCATTCGAGGTTGACATCATATTCCATTTTGGATGTACAATCTGATCGCTTGTCGTGCCATAACGGTCCACCCAGTGACTATACAAAGATCGAACTGGATGTACATAGCTTAAAATGTCTTCTATGCCATTAAAATTTGAAAAAGAAGCTTGTATACTTTCATTTCCACTTCGAATTTGATTTCAGACCTGCTTTCTTTACGAATTGTAGAAGTTTTCGTTTTAAGCCGCATTTAGTCTCGCACATTCTGGACGAAAGGGGAGATAATCTGCCGTTCGAAGACCTGTTGGAGAACAAATCTTTACTAATGAATTAGTGAGTTATGCTTGTTTACGTGTTAAGAGAGTAGACGATATGAAATCGGATTTCTGACTGCAGCGTATTTCTTACAAGTTTTCGCCAATGTTTATCATGTCTACTCAACCCAGCAGTTGTATACAGTTGAGGCACCCAGTGCAGAGTTTTCAAAACTACTTCCCAACCAACTGCTGATTGACTTAGGTTCAAAACCGTTGTTAATTCGAATAAAAACGCTAGCAAAGAAAATATCTAAACAAAACAATATTTTGAAACGCGAAAGGACTGGCAATGCTTCGTACACGATGAATTATGTCTGACTAGCCTTACTAACAGAGCTATGATAATTAAATGCATCACCCCACGAATCTGGAGTGGTACGGATTTCCAGTGGAGTATTCGTATACGGGATCGTAGATTATGGAGAAGGGGGTGATTCTGTTCATTTCCTACTAATTGCCGTAGAAAACGGCCCGGAAGATACGGCTTCGAGCGTTCCGGCGCACTATTTTCTGCAACGAGTTCGATTGGCGCACCAGCCTTGTGCGACGCCGCATCCTCCGGGTGGTTTTTTACGCAATTAGGAAGAAATGGACGGAATCACCCCCTCTACATAATCTACTATCCCGTATACGAATATTCCACCTGCAACCCCTACCATCTCAGATTTGTGGGGTGATGCTTTTAATAATTTTGAGCCCTTCAAAATTTCGCACCACGCATTCGCTCACTTACTTAGGTCTACATGCATTTGCGGCTGTGAACAACGCCTTCGCTCCATCTCAAAGTTTGAATTCAAAGCAGTCAGAGAAATGGAATCTTCCATTTAATGTGGAGAAAAACAATAGCTGTAAAAGAAACAGGATGTAGGTGATACGCAACTGCCTACAAAACTACCAAGAAGATAGAAGGATAACACCTTACACACGATTCATTTTTCGTAATTATTGAATTGTGCAGTAACTTGTGGTCGTTTTCTTTTAAAGACATCACCCCACGAATCTGAGGTGGTATGGATTTCCGGTGGAGCATTCGTATACGGGATCGTAGATTATGTAGAGGGGGTGATTCCGTCCATTTCTTCCTAATTGCGTAAAAAACCACCCGGAGGATGCGGCGTCGCACAAGGCTGGTGCGCCAATCGAACTCGTTGCAGAAAATAGTGCGCCGGAACGCTCGAAGCCGTATCTTCCGGGCCGTTTTCTACGGCAATTAGTAGGAAATGAACAGAATCACCCCCTTCTCCATAATCTACGATCCCGTATACGAATACTCCACTGGAAATCCGTACCACTCCAGATTCGTGGTCTACATGCATTTGCGGCTGTGAACAACGATGCCTTTGACTTAGAAACACATGAAAATGAAAGCTACTGGCAAATAGTTGCACACTATTTGATAAGTGGTACGACGATTTTTAGAATTTTATTGGCTGTTGTTCCATCATATCATTACAATGAAGTGTCAAGAGAACAAAACGACACCCTCTGCTTTTTGCATTTAATCTTAAAGTTGGTACCATGAACACCGTTTATGAGATTGTTCTGTGTTTGGATAGTATAAAATGAGCCCGAAAAAAATTTGGGAAATACGGAAAAAAGCATGGTACAAAAAAAAACGAGAAAGAAGACAAAGGGACCTGAAAAATAGTTTTATTTATCGGATAAGCTCATGAGTGATGGGTAGAGGATGTTAAGAACTTTCGCAGGAACGAGAACGAAGAGGATACTTTTGAATGTGTAGTAGTTTTTTTCGTTTTAGAAAAAAAAACTGGGAAGAAAAGAATTTTCCCTTAAGATACGACGACAGGTGTGTTAAGTTTTGTTGGTTTAAAAGGATAAAGGATAAAGTCACTGGCGTATCAATCCACTTGGGATGCGCCAACGCGTTTTACTGGAATTCGTAATCGTTTAGGTTTTGGGACGCGTGTTGGCCTCTGCACTTACTTGCGGGACCACCCGATGACCAAGTCAGTTTCAGTATTTCTGGAAATGCTAATTTGACACCCAAGGACTGTTCATTGAATTTTTCTGATAATACACGCCGTTACATCTAACCTAACTACATTCGACCAGCAAAGAAATGCCATAACATGTTCAGACATAGAGCATAAGAGGGAGGAAAAAAGACAAAAGTTGCAGTGAGAACGGAAATTTGTAGTTGTTGCAGACAATTCGCTAAAAGTTTTGAAGTATTTTTTTTCAAAAGATTATGGCGTTCTGCAGATGAACGAATTTCGTCTAGGAATAGTCCGGGATTTTCTGATACTGTTCTGTCATATGTAGATTGACAAGATGAAGTTAGCTAGCAGTAGATCCGATGAGGAAAATTAACTTTCTTTGACTGAAAACTGCGCTACGAATTAATTGTCCTGCATTTCTACTCCAATCATTTTTCCTATTATTTGCTTTCATTTTTCCTCTTTTTAGCCCTTTTCACGTCTTTTTGTGTTGAAATGAAAATCATACGTAAATATGTTATATGTGTGTTTGGTCCACAGTTTTGTAGAACGTCTAAACAGATATGACTGACGTGTTCAATGTATCGAGTTAGTGCCCTTAACATCGCAGGTCCGATACCAATTTGTCGACGGTGGAGGGATGCATTTCCATCAGGGGTTTGAAGCGATCGCCTGTACAGACTCGGTGGAAACGACTCACTGACTTTGATACTTTCTTTTGCTTCATAGTACTACTGGGCAGGTGTAAAGCAAAGGTAAAAGGTTCCCCTGCGACTGCACACTTGCTGGTTCGGAACCGGTCCGAACCAATCAATCCTTCCATACCTCTGGTGCCTGGTACATCAGGCATCTGACTTGATACACCGATACTGGACTTCGCCAGTCATTGTATAGAACATGGGTTTGTAAACTTTAAGAGATTCTGAATTAATTTCGAAAGCGTTGGTGCGTTGTTGAAGGGAATGACTGCCGTCAGGTACCTTATCCTTTCACTGTTCTTCCACAAAACTGATATTGTTGGTACAAAGGATAAAAGGATAAAGTCCGACGTTGGGGTCCGTTGTCCACTTGGGATGCGCCACCACATCCACTTCAATTCAGAATCGTATGAGGTTCACGAAGGTGTAACTGGCCTATACAATCACTTGCGGAGGCTAGCCGATGTGTCAAGTTAATGTTTCTACTCTTCCAGACAAGTGTGGTACTAATTAGTCGACCCGCGAGTATAAAGGCTTGGTGAGCACTAGGGACGATTCGAACCTTCGAATCCCTTAATTATTCAGTGAAACGGGTTGAGAAACAAAACACCCTTGTCGTCCTGTAAAAATCCCCCTACGAAGCACCAGATTACGTGTTACGTTAGCCGCAGCATTCATACGCTTCGTGCCTGGAAGGACAGCTTCGGCAACCCATTGATTGTTCGTTTGCTCGCAGACATGATATGTTATTTGATGTCGCATCGGAGGGTGCGGTGCGACAAAGCCATTTGCCAAACCGTTTTTCTGGATTATTAATAGCACTAATACTCGTGAACTACATACCAACTATTCGTGGAGAGATCCCAATACCAGAAAAAATAACAAGAAAAAACCTTAAACTGGCTGCTGACACGTCGCACGATATCTCATCAAAAACCTAGCCAACACACGTTATTGATAAGTTAGGAACAGCTGCATAGATTTGCTGGAAACTATATGTAAATTACCATCCCCTCTTAAATGTAGCCTCTGATGACTTGATTTCAGATTCTTTCAAAGAAAAAAATCCCACACTCAATCGGGTTGGAAGGTATCAATGGTAGGGGAGTTCCGTTTTCCGAATTTCCATGAAAACGAAGCTCATACAGAACTCTTAATCTTAATTTGACACAGCAACACGCGAAACGAACTCATCGAAGTCAGTGTCAGCAGTGGAGATGTTGTTGTTGTTATTTATTGTAGAAACAATGTGTACAGTTCCGAATCCTGTTCTCTTCAACGCGACTTCTACTATTAACAATATTTCATCAAACAGTATCAAAACCAGATCGGACTGATGTGTTAAAACCCTACTGACGTATTCATTAATACGTAAGTGTGTAGATGTTTAATCAATCGATAAGAACAATGTTTACAATGAGCTGTCGTAGCTCAAGCCAATAGCGGCAGTTTTTAATGACTGCGCATTCACCGTGACGATCTCTGCGTTCCTTAGAGTTCATGTGTGTCCTTACTTGTGATGCAATTGATGATGCAGAATGATCAATAGTTTCTACTCTCAAGAATCCACGAGCTAACATCTTCCTGGTGAGACAGAACATTGAACTTCTCATGTTAAATCTTTGTCATATGAGAACTAAGTGAGAACTACGGGTATCTCGAGGTTCTGATGCGAAGAGAAAAAGCAGAAACACAGGACGGCAACAGAGCATACTAGTTGTACAGATCACAGCGATTATTTACACATTCGTTTTGAAAAAAATTCCCAGTTCAACGAAAAAAAAAACGTAAATCGACTACGTTGGAAGCCAAGGGTTATGAAGAAGAGCTGTACCAAAGCGAACATAGAAGGAAGTTTCTTTGATGAGAAGTGCGATTCACAAGTGATAGATACTTCTAGTATGGATGCAGCTGCTAGAGGACAAAAAATCGCTGGTTCCTGTCGAGGTTACCTAACCCCGGAAATGGTAAACTCCGAATTCATTTTTAAATGTAATGAAGCTCTTATAGACATGTAGCTAAATTCAGAGAAATGGAATTCAAGATTATTTACAAAGTCAGTGTCGAAATCTGAGATAGTAGAAAAAAGTACAAGCAGCAGTGTAAAATAATCATGATCAGAGAAATGAGTTTTTTGGTTGTTAGGAGGTGAAATGCAAAGAGTTCCGCAGATATCTGGAAGAAACTACTCACACGAATACTTCTCTCACTTTTTCGAAGCCTCTTTCGACTGTTCCGTCAACATGAATAGGATGTTTTGTGCGGAGTTGCTCAAGTAATAAAGCAGCGGTGAGAATAGAGAAGAAAGAAATCAATGAAAACTTTGCTGCACCCATTTGTATCCTGAAAAAAGCCGAGTGAGCAGAGCTGTTTGACTAGAGGTTGTGGATGGATCATTGAAAGAAGAGCTTGTCTCATAGCAGTTCTCAGAAAGTGCTAGGTGATGATTTACTAAAGAGCGTGCTGGGAGGCTTCACTGAGGACACTTTAGTGCCGACGTTTCATGCATGCAAGGCGTGAGCAGCACGGAGCACCTAGGCGACAATCTCTATGCTGACTATAGCATACGTTTAGTGGGGCGGCGCTCCGTAGCAGGCCCTCCTTATCTTCGAACGAGCAGTTGCCGAGCTTCGATTTTATTATAGAAGTCTAAGTTCCGTAATTAACGATTAAAACTCACAGGAGACCTCAATTCGTAGGATAAACCGGGCGAGAGTAGGCTGCAAACATGAATGTACTCTTGACTCACCGATAGCATCTAAGAACGGGACACTCACAAGTTTAACAACATTTCAAAGCATATCACGAGGAGTGAAGTGGGAAATGACTGAACATTCCCAGGAATCCACAGTGCTCTCTCGGCTATGTGCGCTCATTTCACATGAACTTGTTGCACATTGCGTCATTTGAGAGATGTTACACTTCCGAAGCTGTCATCTCAGCGGAAAAAGTTGGCAGCTATGAAGTTTTCAACAAGAAGCTAGCAACTATGAAGTCTCGCACGGACTGATGCTCATCAGATGATAAGCAGTCATGAGCTCGTCGTTTTCAATGCGTGCAGAGAACGATGAAAGGGTCAAACAGCGATGCCGCGAAGTTCATCATTTTTCATTTTCTGATGATTAATGACTCTCCGACCATTATTGTTCTGAAGAGTTGTATTCTTACCTATGCTGTTTTGTCAATAGATTTCGGCAGAACTAACGATTTTATTATTATTTCAAAAACACTTGGTTCCCGCTCCACATCCCCGCAATGACCACCTCCCCGGCACGAGTCATGTTCGAACACAAGAAGCCTCCTGGGCAAACTATGTTTTAAAGTGGAAGATTACATGAAAACGTTTTGTGCAAGGTCACCTGCATATTTTAAAGCTTCTTGTCAGTGAGAAATCAAAGAAAGGACTGTGTAGCCTATCCAGAGCGGTTGAAAAGATACTTAGGGTCCTTTGGACCCAGTACCTCGCTTCGCAAGAGAATTATCTGAGCGAGAAGTTAGAGTCTCAGGAATCTTGATAAAATCAAGTTATTTTCTGCAGAGATACTGCGTACCTCCTACCACATCACGTTTGCTGCAGTGCAGCTGCAGTTCTGGATCAGTGTAGTTTTAAAGCACTCATATTCTGTTAACTGAAACGGCAGTTCTAATTTTTCTTCTTTTTTTTTGCTTATCAGTTAAGCAATGGCAGTTGTCCCAGTTGTGAGAACCCAAATGGAGCTGCAGACTATGGTAAGATTTAGACACAGCTTTTATATCAATTTCTCTCGGTGTTTCGAGGTTCTCATGCTTTAAATCCACACGTAGAAATCTACACGCTACTCCTCAGCGCTGCTGATAACATTGTGTTCCATTCACCCATGCGTAGAGATGCTAGTTGCTATCGTCCATTTACCGACATCGTTCTAGTGGTTTTCTCTTCTTTCTCATCTTCATCGCCAACTATCATCACTGCCGATGTTGAGATTTAGTTAACCTAGAAATAGTTGCCGCTGCAATTGAACTTTTAATTCACGTTGTTCTCTCAGTCAAAGAACAAACACAATCAGTTTCTGTTTGTTCTCTATTTGACTGAGAGAACAACGCGAATTGGAAGTTCAATTGAGGAGTTAACTATTTTTAGGCTAACTAAATCTCATTCAAAAACTAGCAGTTCATCAGTTTTAAAAACTAGGAGACTGGTCGGAATAAAATCTAGAAAGCACCCAATTTCTACGTCAAGCAACTTCAAGATTGAGCAATTCCTACTCAGATTGCTGCCATGCATCCTAAAACTGCACCTCGTCATAAATTTGTTGGTAACTTGTTAATTGAAACTTTTGAAAAGTTCATTAGTCCTACAGCACTTTTAGTTCAAAAGAATGGCACTCGAATGCAGATTATTTCGTTTTTTTAGTTGTTTCACGCCTCCGTATGACGTTGCATTCTATTATACATTGCTTCAGTAAAATTCTGGAGAAATATGTTTGATGTTCAGTTTACAGAACTTCTGGTATGGTAAGGACTCGATTTTTAGGCTTGTTTAGTCTTGGTTCAGGTTGCGCTCACTAGGATGGTTACTTGACGAGATACAGGATCAGCAGACACTTTGCAACTGCTTCGACTTTGTAAGTACTGACGAAGGTGGGGACATCGAGATGTTGAACTTAAAGGCGGCGTTCGCAGGAATGATTGATGTTGTGGTTTATTCTACTGGTGAGTAGGTTTCGGGAAGTACATTATTCAGGGCTTAAACCCGCCACAAATCCAGCAATCTTAGGTTCCGGGAGCATCACAAATTTCTGCTTATTCGTCAAAGGAATTCTTTGTATTACTAGTGAAATAAAAACATCAGAACTTACGGATGTAAAAATTTCTTCGTCTCGTACTTTTATCACCAATAACGCGTTTTGGCGCTTTCATTTCACCGTTCGTATGAGTTATCTGAGCAGTTACATCGGATATGTAATCGGTCTGATGCTTCTGATAAGTCTGTTTCCTGGATTTGAGGTGTGCTTAGTTTCTTCGGTACGATAATTCTAAACTAGATAGTAAGGTCTACCTAACACTGAGAAAAGCGCAGCATCGAATATTTCTGCAAAAGCTATCTTTTCCAAGAGAATATTTAATTTTGATCCTTGCTCACCACAAGTTGTCGTTGTCTGAAGTTGTTTTCCGAAATAACTGCACCGCTCCCACAACAGGTGGGAACAAATCGTGGTTCATGGATATGTCACAAGGACTACCTTCTGCTTATCGTCCGTTGCTAAATTTCCTCCCAAAGCACTTGCACCTCCTTTCTTTTCTGTTCTCTTTTACTCGCATGTCTTATTCCATGTTGTGAAGTAGCTTGAGTGCATAAATAAATAATAGAGTAAAGTCCTTTTCTTCATTTCTCTTCATTTTAAATACTGAGATATCACTATACTTACTGAATCAATATTTAAAAGGTTGTTTTGCCTCTTTGCAATGGTGTTGAAGTAGAGACGAGTAGAACGCGGCAGCGTTTAACCTTCAAGCCAGGAGAATATCTTTTTTTTTTTTAATTTATCACTAATCAGGTGTTGTGTCCGTAATTTTTGGAGAATTCTCTCAAGTGATATATTCGCGGTTTATTGTGGAGTGCGTAGCAGTATTGCACCTTGTGGCGTTCGCGACACATTCAGTACCTTTCTCTGAGGCTTCTGCGAACTTTACTGCTACCTACTGTGAGCTCCAAATGCAATTGTGGTTCAGAAATATTGACCATTTGAAAATGTTTCTGCTTGCGTTTACCATCAACGAATTCCCCACGAAACGAGCTGCGGCTGTGCGACCTGTGTCCGGACAGTTGCCTGGCAACGGGTGCGCGATATCTTTACCCAGTTTGACCTTGTCATCAAGCTTTAATTTTGTCCCAGAAGTAAAGGTGCTTTATTGAACCTTTTAGGCGGTAATCTGCTTGTTTTTTTTGTCACTGAATCCTTTACATCAGATCAGCACTGCTTCTACGATGAGTTTGTTCAATAGGATTCTTTCCATCGGTGATGTGCTCTCAAGGCTACCTCAACTAGATGCTCAGGTAATGGTAGCAGAAGACAGTCCGATTATAGCAAGTCAAAAATCTTGATGTGTGCTTTCGTACAGAAGACTGAATCTAATCATAAAATTTAGTTTCTCATTTCAACTCATTCAGGTGGATAAGTTGGAAGCAGAAGATTCGATTAGTCACGAGAACTCTCAGCTAAGACGAAGTTTCACGAGAAGATGTCATGAACTTTATAAACAGGTGTCTTATCCCATTTCCCAATCTATATTCTCAGTGAATACAGATTTTTCTTCACGAAACACTTTTTTATCTGCAGAGAATGCGAAAGAATTTGGAAGTATTTAGCGGGAAACCTAATCTATTAAGTGACCCTTAAAACTAACCACTAAATAGGATTTTTTCATTTCATGGGATTCTTGCTTTCTATCAATTGTTTCTGATGAAACCCTTGTATTCTATAAACATTTCCACAGATTGAAGAGCACAAAAAACGAATTCGAGATGTAAAGGCGAAAGAAAGCACCGAGGAGCAGCGGATGACAGCTTTGGAACAGCTTGAAGACCTTCAAGTAGGCAAGATTTTTGATTCTTATTTACAATACTATTTATATTTTTATATTATATTATTATTCATTTTCATAAAATTATTCTTATTTATTGGTAAACGTTTTTAGCAAATCTAATCAGCTAAACCAGTTGGTAAGGAACGAGTAAAACGTTTAGAGAGACTTTACTTTGAAGTCCGATTTCCTTTCTTTGGTTTGGAGTTTGAGCTCTGCTGAATAGTTGTTTATCACTTTTTATGGTGGTATGTTTCTATGCCAGATTCGCCTCCTTCGGCTGGCTCCGGAACGGGATAGGCCAAGCGACGTGGTGTCCCGAAGTAGTGAAGGAGAAACTTCTGGATGGACAACTGACAAGTCGACTCGAGAGAAGACTCCTATCACGTACGAGTCCTCAAATTTGAGTATTCAGGAGACACCCGTGCTAGTGCAGTTAGTCGTTGCTGAGATTTAAGAAGCTTGAGTTTCGATGTATCCATGCTGAATCCATTTTCTTAAGCATCCATTCCTTCAGCTCCCCACAACCACAAGTTCCTATCGTAGAAAACAGAAGGACTAGCGTGATGTATGATGCCGCTTCGCAGGATGAGGAGGAGGAAGAGGACGAGGAGGATGAAGAAGAGGAAGACGGACAAGGAAAGGAGAAAGCCAACGCTGTTGTTCGAAATCCGGGAAAGAATAACCAAGATGAGTCGCAGCCGAAAACTACAAAAGTGGGTTAGATTGTTCTTCCTCTGAATTGAGACCAGTGTTCACAGATGTGTGTGGCTAAAATGAGTTCTGTATTCAAAACTCTGCTCGAATAGCTGATTATTTCTTTTAGTTTAATTTCTTTCCGCATTTAAGAGATTTTTTCCAAACAATCTTCAGGACATTTAAGCAAAAAGTTTTCTTGGAAGTACTGTGCTCTCAGAAGCGTGATTGTGTGAAATGTTCGCAGTGATTAGAGGAGGTGAACGATGGTGAAGCCAAACGAATCCATCGCTGCGCAATTATCGCTAGTTTGGTTGCAGGTTGCATTTCCTAGGAATGTGATGATCTTAAATCGCTAAAAAAACTTGCAATTAATAGACCTTATATTGTGAGATAAAATGCACATGTATGTGTTTGATCATGGTTTCCACTTGACGTGGTTATAAATAATTATGTCACTGTTTTGAAACATATGTGGTAGTACTGCATACTTAAAACATTTAGGTTTCTCACCTTCCTCCGCATCCGCAACCACGGATTGAGAGACGCGCGATGTCTTCGGCTTCATCTTCTCCAGAGAGCAGAGGTGTATCAGGCGCTGTCGTTCCCGCCAGAAGTGCAACCGGAGATGCACAGTTCCGTTCTAATGCAGCGAAGTCTCAAACCCGAGGAGCAGCTGTTGTGGACAGTGTATTTATTGTGTTAGCTAGCCTAAAAGCAGCAGAGTCTGGAGACCTGACGATCAACGAAGGAGAGAGGTTAAGGATAGTACAAACCAGGTTTGTATGTGGCGAAAAATATCTGTGGCCTTATTTTCACGAGAACGTCTCCTTTATTTATCCTTATTTTTTCTTCCTTGCCTTCTTTCTTTTTCTTCTATTCTTCAGTTCTCCTTGTTTTTTTAGGGAACCTCTATGATCTCTAAGTTTTTCAGACCTGATGGTTGGTGGACAGCCCAAAATGCGAGTGGTAAAAGAGGCCTAGTACCAAAAACATATCTCCGTCAACTCACTGCTGTGGACGACGAAAATGGAGTAAGAGATTACTCTGCTGAACAGAGAACACGCGCTGCTCGCACCGTTTCTGGCTCCTCTGCTGACGTCCCGCAGCCGAACCCATTAGCAGTAGAACAGGTGAGAATAATCAGCCTTTCGGCTAAATTTGAAAGCTCTGTTGTGAAGGGAAGACCTGGTTCCTGTATTTCTAGCTAGTTTCCTTTTGTTCCTGTGTGTGTTTTTGTCCTCAAATTGAAGCTACATATATGTTCGTTTTTGTAGAATCCTGCTACTAATCTAAAACGATAACAATAATAATCAACAATAATACTAATCTAATTGTTTACATGTTTGTACGTTTTTGTAGAATCCGGCTACTAATCTAAAACCGTAACCAGCAGCCGAGTGTGGGTTTATTTTTTCTTCGCGCATGCAATGAAGAGATTAAGAGATTGGGATTTGTTTACATGGGGATATTGGTCATCACTGACTATGATGTAAAGAAGACGCTGCGTTGTAACCTGCACATACTAAGCATCGAAAAACATACTGAGTGATTTTGAGAATGCCTCTGTTCTGTTTTCGAGAAAGAATACCCTGAAAATGAGACCATACGAAGTTTGCATCCTCGACAAGTCTCCATTTTGCAAACATCTACAACTTTTCATGCTCCTATACAAAACTATTACTACCATTTAATTCACGATCTTTTAGAAACAAATTTTCCAAAGCTCCTCATGCTTATGCTTATTTTTCGGGAAAAATGAAGCGATACACGAGATAGTGCCAATTCTCCGGAAAAACTTATAATTCCTCATCGTTAATTACCTGAACTCGTTTAATTGCTGTGAACGTCGACCACATTTCTCATGCAACGTGAGAATGGTAGTCTCTACTTTGATACTTTGTGTACGGACTCCACCTGTCTACCTCGCAATGCACCTAGATCTTCATCTTATGGGTACCAGCGGCACTAATTTTCTTGCTATAGGGCTGCTGAAGTTACATTCTTTGCTGCAGTCGGCGGGGTGGTAGCTATGCTGCATCGCAACTGTAAGCAAATGGTTACTCGCTGTTTGTTACCCTCAGTTCAGCTGTTGATTCAGCCTCTTAACAATACTGTAATTTTTCAATCTCAATTCTCCAATGATTACCTAGTTATTGGTGAACTATGGTCCATCTCTTGTGACCATAGTACAATGATATGACTGTTCTCTTAGCTTTTGCTTCTAGATTCCCAGGCGTGCGCGTTGTTTGGGAGATGCTCAGCAGCTTGATCCACATCTGTCATTCGCATGCCATCTGACGCCTCGTCTGAGTCATTCGAACATCGGTTTTCATGATTTGTACTGGAACTACCAAGATGACAAGGTAAATGAGTGCAGACGGAAGTGTAAACGTCTTGAGAAACGCGCATTTTCATCCTCTTGAAGATTTTCATGGGTAACGAAAGATTAATGCTATCTAATCCGAATGCTTTTAACCAGACTTTAGCGACGCGTTTGCGATGCTGATGCTGTGCTTTCTGATCCACTTCTCAGAGCAACGGTGCTCTCTTTCACCGCTTCACACCGGTTGAGAGCGCTAACCGTGGTAATGTATTTTCTGAAAACTAACT
The DNA here is from genome assembly GCF_031761385.1 of Necator americanus. Lineage (NCBI taxonomy): Eukaryota > Metazoa > Nematoda > Chromadorea > Rhabditida > Ancylostomatidae > Necator > Necator americanus. Next base: position 24,422,444 of record NC_087372.1, on the reverse strand, counting down.
AATAATCGAGAGTTCCAGAATCCATAAATCCCCAAAAGTCATTTAGATACACGCGTTCTGAAGGAAAACAGACTGATGTCGACTCGATCCTTGTCTCCGTTCTTCATGTTTTTGTTGCTCATTTACGTATTGCGCCCTCCTCCCCCGAACTTAGACATAAAGTTGCGTTGATGAAGGGAGTGCTGCTCCATCTGTACTATTTAATTACCTGTTGAAAGTGTTGATAGCCCTCCATAGTAAGCAGGACTCCAGAGCGACACGTTTGCTCTAAGGCAGGAGATTGGCGTAGCGTGAGAACCTTTAAAAAACATTGGGTTCGGAGTGAAGAGTACTATTATGAGCTTCACCCTACCCAATTTCTTCTGCTCATCCATTAAAAAAAAACGGCGTAGGGAATGCATATTCTACGAGGTACGCTGGAGCACGCCATTCTTGTGAACACGCCGCATCCGCGTGGAAAACCAACACAAAAGTAACGTCTTTTTGCAGCTTCGAAAGCGACGAGTCAGGGTATCAAAATTGGTGCGACTTATTCGTCTGGAGGGTATGCCGAAAGAGAGCGCAATAAGTTTGATTCGGACTGCTCTCTACGATCGAAGCAGAAAAACTGGCAGGCAAATAGTAGGGTATAGTTTGAATGCACGGTTGTCTTACCTTATGTCGCTACTTTACTTCCAGGTAAGCAATGTCCATACAGTTCGATCACAGGTGAAGAATCGCACCTGGACCTTTAACACACGGGTTCGTGATCAATTATGCCCATTTCTGGTTTCAACTCCTGTTATATAAAGAAGAAAATTCAGACGGATACTACTTCGTCTGGAGTGGATTATGGAGACTTCATCGTTCGCTCTAATTACAACATGGACGACGTTGTGCTGCTGATTGAAGCGTCTCACGTTGTTCAAGGACAAGTAGACAATTATATAATAATAATTGGGCAATTTATGTTTTCTTGTTATGCCAACGAGGTTTAGATGAAACTTTTTTATTGGCCTGATGGTTCGCCTTGGTGACAATCTTTAAGAACGCTGTGGTTTACCAACCCCGCTAGTCGGTGAAACTGCCCTTGAAAAAGACGAGTTTGTCGAAACGTCAGGCCAATAAAAACGTTTCACCTAAACCTCGCTGACATAACAAGAAAACATAAATACACTCTCAAATGCCGAGGTTTCAAGAAGAGAGGACTTGGAGATCAATTGGGCAATTATTTCTCTGTATTGAGATCTTTTAGTTATTTGGGGCAAAATCGGTTGAGGTCGTTTTCTGTTCAGTCGCGCATATCACTAGAAGTGTATGGAAATTGGGCGTTAAAGGGCTTTCTGCCGACTGAACTGATCGCAATGAATCTGCTTTCGGCTTCATTGTACTGAAAAAAGAGCTGACCCATGATCTACTACAGCAAATGTTAGAAAGGTCTTGCAAGAGTACCTTCAAATACTAACCAGATGCTCCTTCTTTGAAAAGGCATAGCCGCGCCGGTTCAAACAATTTTTCAGACCATATATATTTTTGTTTATTTCTCCACTTGTAGTTTGTATGTTGCTGAAACTATGCATGCTGTCATGAAAAAAAATTAATAAGAAAAAGAAAAAGAAATTGTTCTAGACAGGGAAGAGTTTCTTTCTTGAGTTATCTGAACCATTTTGCTCTCAGCCCTCCATTACGAGCCCCTTATAATAATCGTTTATCAAGTCTTGCCATCTTCGCTTGCAACAAAAGTTGTTAACTGACTACTTGTGCTGCCACATTTTCGGGGAACACTAGTGCCTTGTGAGACCACCAATGAAACTGAATTCTGAATATGACTACAGATAAGTTTTTAATCTGTTTCGAATCTGTGAAATTCTTATTCTTCACGACAAAGGTACAGATAAGTAGATTTGTTTGGGGCTTGGTGAATGTGTGTCTCATGGTTGAATTTTTATTAGTGTTTCTGTGCAGACTTAAGGTATTATCTAGTTGGGATCTATTTCTAAAAAGGGTTGCGCACTGTGATAGAATTACATGTTAGAGAATTCCGCACAACACAAAATTATTTCAGAACTTTTCGTAAATTTTCATGAAGCTGATTGAACCCATGTAGCTGCCAAATTTTGAGTACCTAACTGAAATTGTGCTAATCAGTTCTAAATGTTACTTTTCACTTCCTACATCTTTTGCGAACAATTTGAAATTCGTATTTTTTGAATTGATTCTCATGCAGGGGTGGGCGGTTGCAGTCAGTTGCAGAGGTCAGTTGCAGCCACACGGTCGAAGGTTCGAAACCGCCCTAGTGCAAACCAAGACTTTCATCCCACTGAGGTCGATAAATTGGTACCAGACTTGTCTGGGAAGATGAAAACACTGACTTGATCATCCGCTGACCCCTGCCAGTCGTTGTATAGGCCAACACGCGTTCCAAAGCCTCAACGATTACGAATTTCAGTAAAACGCGTTGGATTGATACGCCAGTGACTTTGACCTTTATCCTTTTTATTCTTATGCAAGTTCACCTCAATATTGTTACGGTTTCAGGAAGGACTTGAAGAAAGAAGTCTTGGAATTATAACAATACCTCTCATTGCTAATGATACTGTTGTGATTACCAACAAGTAAGCGATTCCTTGTTCCTTATCCCTAAATTTTGCCACAACGTTCTGTTTCTTATCTAGGACCTATTCTGAATTCCTGCGAGGAGAAAACGTTTTTGATCGAGCGACGAGCGGTGGAGCTCTGACTGAGTGCAGAATAGTTCTGAAGGTCCTGGATGTTCCACAAGAGTTGGTCCCATACGTCGAGTCAGTCACGAGCACGATCCAGAATAAACGTTCTACGAATTTTGTGATGTTTGCAGTTCAATGCCTGACGTACTCTTATTCAATCCTATGTTCGTGAGATTGTACTTCTTTTTCCGACGACGTGCCGGCACAACACTATTGCGCGACAGGGACAATCCTTTAAGTGCAGGTAACCATGATTTACTCAGCGGATATTTGGATGAACTTGCTGCAGTTGCACAGGGGCAAATATAGGATTTATATTGCAACCAGAACCAACACCAGCAACTTCATGATTATCTGCAAAAAATCATATTTCAAGATATTTTTTCTTTCTACTACTCCGCAGCTGAGGACATACAACACCGCTACTAACTTGTGTCCCAAAATCCGTCGCAAACGGTCGGAATTCTTGGAAATGGTCAAAATTAAATTTTGAAAGTACCATTCGAAAGTAAATGAGCTGCTGATTTCAAATATACTTCGAGAATTTACTTCTGACAAATATGTGGCCTGAAAACGGGCAAAGTTTCCTCAAGCCCCATTAATTACTTTCACACCTCCGCAATCCTTCCATTGGCATATCTCGCGGATACATCTCCATGGAAAAAAGAGGTGCTCATAGGATTTCCGCTTATTTCTCGAAATTGGACAAAACGTTTACTACATCCGTAATCAGGGGGTTATTTAGAGCATTTTGGTACCCCACATCATATGTTGATTCGAAATTTCCATTCTCTTCAGAAATTGACGAAAGTGCTCCATCGAAGATTAACGAAAAGCCATACTTTTCAAGCTGAGAAAAATCTCCTTGAAAATTTTTCAATGAACAAGTTGTACTTGACAATAGTTTATATTGTAAGCTTCTAGCTTTGAAAATGCCTAGTTTTTCCAGTGTCAAACTTACTACTCTCTTACTTACTCTATTTCGTTATTTGGTCCAATTTTTGAACAGCTGTCAACAGCTTAGAATTAACGCTTAAGTCTCGCGATTCGGTACTTGCCTAGAACTCTCCTTCCTTTACGAGAAGTGAATTAGGCGCTAACATTGGATGACAGCTGGTCATGGTGTTCGAGTGACCAAATGACCAACGCTGACCAACGCTCTTTCGAATGATGTTGAATTCACTTTTATTTACAAGCCTCAAAATTTCAACACTGACTCCGCCCTCTTATAGAGTAGGCGATATTCTATAGCTGAAATGGTTATCGCGGCCCAGGCGTGGTCTGCCAGGCATCTCACACCTTCGATAGGTGACTCCTCTGGCGATTCGGCGTCACAGAGAGACAATGATGTTCGAACATAAATGAACAGTGACAACAATTCTACACAGTTCTTATTCATAAAAACAGCAGTGATAATTTGAAACGGCTAGGAAGGAAAATGACTGACGAAACTAAACCAAGAAATAAGAAGAAGAGGAGAGGGAAGAAAAGGAAGAAGTGAATATTATTAGAATTAGACTACAAGACACGGAAAATTCAAAAATTTGAGAAGTTCCGAATTTTCCTCCATAAAACGTCTTAATTTGTTACATGTTTGTCTTTTTCAGGAGGTTTGTTTCGTTTGTTTGTATTTCTTTCCGAAAGTGGAATTGGATTGGAGAAGATTGGAGAAGCTTGGAGAAGATTGGAGAAATTGGAGAAGCTGTATGGTTCCAATGAATAAGAACTGTGCAGAATTGTTGTCACTGTTCATTTATGTTCAAACATTATTGTCTCTTTGTGACGCCGAATCGCCAGAGGAGTCACCTATTGAAGGTGTGAGATGCCTGGCAGACCATTCCAGCTATAGAATATCGCCTGCTCTATAAGAGGGCGGAGTCAGTGTTGAAATTTTGAGGCTTGTAAATAAAAGTGAATTCAACATCATTCGAAAGATCGTCTCTTTGTGAAAGCTTTTTGAGATACTGAAAGAATTCACAGAGGCTGCAAAAATTTCTGTTTTGTGAAAACAAACGAAATTTTCTCCAGTTTGGTCACTCGAAAACCATGGCCAGCTGTCATCCAATGTTAGCGCCTAATTCACTTCTCGTAAAGGAAGGAGAGTTCTAGACAAGTACCGAATCGCGAGACTTAACCGTTCATTCTAAGCTGTTGACAGCTGTTCAAAAATTGGACCAAATAACGAAATGTTGTGAGTTTGACACTGGAAAAAACAGACATTTTCAAAGCTAGAAGCTTACAATATAAACTATTGTCAAGTACAAGTTGTTTGCTGAAAAATTTCCGAGGAGATTTTTCACAGCTTTGAAAGCATGGCGTTTTATTAATCTTCGATGGAGCACTTTCCTGAATTTCTGAAGAGAATGGAAATTTCGAACCAACATATGATGGGAGGTACCAAAATGCTCTAAATAACCTCCTGATTACGGATGTACTAAACATTTTGTCCAATTTCGAGAAATAAGCGGAAATCCTTCACCGAAATGAACACCCCTTCCTTCCATGGAGATGTATCCGCAGGATATGCCAATGGAAGGATTGCGGAGGTGTGAAAGTAATTAACGGGGCTTGAGGAAACTTTGCCCGTTTTCAGGCCACGCATTTGTCAAAAGTAAATTCTGGAAGTATATTTGAAATCAGCAGCTCACTCACTTTCGAATGGTACTTTCAAAATTTAATTTTGACCATTTCCAAGAATTCCGACGGTTTGCGACGGATTTTGGGAAACAAGTTAGTAGCGGTGTTGTATTGCCATTGAATCTGACCTAATGAAAATGATGGAATGAGGGAGATTAAAGTGGAATAATAATTACTCAAGCCGATGTAAAGAATACTCATGTGCACTGTAGGGGAACTCTGACCCTTGTGTCGGCTTTCCATTTCTTTCCATCTCGCTACTAATGCTGTTCTCAAGAGCCGAATTTCTCTAGAGATTGGCTTCAAGTAGATCTCCAAAGAGCGAGATCACTGTTAGCAGAGATATTAAAAGTAGTTGCATCAAAGATTATGTGTTGAAATTTCGTAAATATAAGAGCATTTCATGTAAACACAGGAATTCCATGACAGTGCGGTTGAATCCTATTAGCGGAGATTAAAATTTTATCGTCATTGTTGCAGTTATTTCTCCAATCGGAATTTCGTTTACTTTCTCAAATGCACATTCGGAGAATGCAACATCTGCATAGAATAACTTTCAGCAAGCAAACAAACACTAGCATGACGGTAGAATTGTGTGCGATTGCTTCTAAGGGATGTGGCCATCTTTTTTGCTGCATAAATTACTTGTAGTTCCTGCGAGTTTTAAGAAACAAATGGTGAAAGTTGCTTAAATCAACAGTAAAATCGGACAAAATGCATAATTTAGAGATGTTATCTGATCCACTGTTGGCGCTGTTCCCTTATGTGGCAGATCAACCGGACATGATGGATCATCTCAGACATTTGTGGAATGCTAAGTTGAAAACTGTGAAGAACGTAAGTCTCCTTGTAATTGATTACTCAACCCATTGAATTTGGTCCCTGCATTAGTGAGTCACAATTTTTGACAAACGTTTTTTTTTAAATCCGTTCAAGGAGTCCCTGCAAAGATATCCTAGCCCCGTACACTTCGAAAATCATCGTGAAATTCTTCAAAAGCTTTTGTTTCACAAGTTATCAATTCTCGCCTTTTTCCGACATTTCGTAGTAGGTGAATTTTCTTACTTGAAGCCATTTCAAATTTTACTTCATTTTCAGTCAAATCCAATCGTTTTTCGATGCATGTTGGCCTTCTTGTGGCATATTTCTCTTCTCGCTGCGTTGTAAATATGTACCCTTACTTGACTTAGTCGGCGGGCGGGTGTTACGGCCTAACGCGGCTATCCGCATCTTTGCCGGGGTGTGTCGTCCTTGAACGAATCCGAGCCGATCCTGTTCGATCTTCAGCTAGGGTTCGCATAGAATCTACCCATCCATCGCTATTCCACAAGGGAGGGAATTTCACGTCTGGACTGAACTGCTTGAACACCAAGTGTTCTCACATCTTCCTTCACCACCTCCGTCCAGGACTTTCTTTTACGATCCAGTTAAGATCTGAAAGCATCCTCAGGAGTACTTGGATAAAACAGTCAGACGGTCTCCTCATAACGTGACCAAAAAAGCGAAGATGGTTTTCCATGATTACTTCAGAAGGCCGGGCAAGATGTTTTCCACGTGTCATCCCCGGGTACACCATGTCCACTTCGGAGTAAAGTTCTTCATTATGGCATACCAACAGCCAAAAGTAGCCTAGCAGTCGTCTAAACAGCTCTCTCTCCATGCGGTCAAGCTTTTTCATCACCGTCGGCGGCGCTGCCCAAGTTTCCAACTCGTACATCATGGGTAAATTGCGGATAGGTGGACCCCCAGTTTGACTTCGTTGGCGATAGGGATCAACTACAAGCACTTGGCCATTGAGTTGAATGCCGAGTAGGCTTCAGCGCTTCTTTGCTGAATATCTCTCTCGTAGTTCCCATCGTTTTTCAGCATACAGCCCAAATAAGAGAACTCATCCACGAGTTCGATAGGATGTCCATCCACCCTAATTCGCGTTGTCTCGAGGAGACTCCACATCTGCTTGTATGTATCAGGGCGGAGTCGCAGCCCGCAGGCTGCAGCTAATTTCAAAACAAGGTTAACAACATGTTAATTTCGCGCTGCTAGAAGCGAATATTACTACATCGTCCCGAAATCCACCAAGAGACGTGCAGAAGGTGCCAAAATGACATCGGCGGGACACTGCTCAACTGCCCTTCGCATTATATCATCGACGGCAAAAATGAACAGAAAGGCCCCACCAGACTAAAACCTACGCTATTTAGCAAGAAATGGACGGATTCATTCACCTCTCCTCACCTCATAATCTACGATCCCGTATACGAAAACTCCACTTGAAATCCGCACCACTTTAGATTCGTGGATGCCTTTAAAAGCCGGTATCTTCAGCTTTCGGTGCTCTTCTGGCGTTAAAAGGGTTGTTCGTTGTCACTTAAGGTGATGGCGTCGATGATTCCTGTTGAACGTGGATGCAATGATGAGATTCGTCTGCTTGCAAAGGTCTACCAAACGACTTCCGTTGTCCGATGTCTGCTCATTGGGGTAGAACCATTTCCTAAGCACATACTTTTGTTGTTCAGGTCCCATTCTTGCATTCGCATCAATTCCGACAATTACCGCCTGCTGGCTTGGTATCTTGAATATCAACGTATTGAGTTCATAATAAAATGAGTCCTTGTTGTTTTCCTTTGCGGTCTCTGTAAGTGCGTGAGAACTTACGACCCAGAGTTTTAGTCCTCTGCGACCCCGCAATCGTGCAAAAGCGCATCTTGACGACCTTGATCCAAGCTCCTCCACCAGGCTGTTATATTTGTTTCTAACAGTTCCTACTTTCTTTTCATTAGCATCGCCACAGTCGCGTTGTTGCAGGGTCCGCTTTTCTGCTTCTTGTCTTCCATTTGGTTCTATCCATTGCATCAGCCGTACACAAACGTGCATCTATCATATCCAGCTTCACACGGTCTAACCAGCGAATCTTTGGCCTCCCACGCGGCCTCACTCCTGAAACGTCGAGCTTCAGAGCGGTTTTGGCAACAGAATCTTCCTCCCGCCGCAAGACGGACCAAACCATCTCAGTCGCGCCTCCTTCATCTTCTCAGTTATCGGGACGACACCGAAGATGGAGCGCACAGTGTCGTTGGATACTTTCTTTAGCGTCACACCTATCGTCCACCTCAACATCCGCATCTCCATAGCGTGCAGCACTCTTTCCAAGGCTTTCGTTGTCGGCCAGCACTCGATCCGTAAGGGCAACAGGACGACAACCGTCCTGTAGATCTTCGACTTCAGTCGAACAGGGACTTCTTGTCGCACAGTACCCCTGTTGCCATTTTCCATTTCATCCATGCAGCATTAACACGTGCTCGACCTTCTTGATCAATGTCGCCTGTGGAAGTCACTTTGGAGCCAAGGTACCGAAGCAGTTCACCTTGTTTAATTCGGTGCCATCAACACGAATTGAACCATCCTCTATCCTTGGTCCGCACTCCATGTACTCAGTTTTTGATGTGTTGAGGCGCAATCCATATTGCGCAGCTGATCCTTCCAAGACGCACTGTTTCTGAAGATCATCTCGAGACTCCGACGCGAGCATGACATCGTCGGCAAAGAGTAGAGTCCACGGATGCTGCTTCTGGATTTCCTTCGTTATCGTGTCCATGCACAGTATGAACAGCAGAGGTGAGAGGGATGAACCCTGATGAACCCCTACTCGTACAGGGAATGGCCTGCTTGTTCCAACAGCACATCGTACAACGCTGGTAGGCTTCGCATAAAGCAGCTTCGTCCACCTCACATATTCTTCTGGTACTCTATGCGACCTCATGGACATCCATAACAGCTCATGTGGGACACGGTCGAAAGCTTTCTCGAGATCGAGAAAAGCAAGATGCACACTGCGGTTCTTCTCTCGATGTTTTTCCAGGAGGATTCGGACAGCATGGATAGCATCTATAGTGCTGAGTCCTCACAAAACCGCACTGGTTGAGTGAAACGCTAACAATTTCCTCAGACGAGCTTCCAGGACACGCTCAAAATCTTCATCGTATGGCAGAGCAGTCGTATAGGCCTGTACGAGGTGCAGTCGCATGTCTCCTTCCTTTCCAGACAGGCACGGTCACGGAAGTTTGCCAAACGTCTGGAGTCCGTCCTTCTGCAACGATCTTGTTAAATAGAGTTGCGAGCCACATGGACCCTCGATCTCCTAGCAGCCAGATATCAACAGGTATGTCATCAGGACCGGTTGCCTTGTTCGACTTCATTTTTGCGAGGGCAGCACTGACCGACGGCAGTAATTGGTAGAACAGGACCCTCGACGCTGGGAACGGTTGGGATGGGAGGATGACAGAACTCTTCGTTGCACAAGTGATTGTAGTACCTCGCCACCTCTCCAGGATCTGACCAGAGCGGCGCAGAACGGCTCCATCAGCTCCTGACGATCTGGTGCGCTCCATATCCAACGTTGAGCGATGACGTGCTCTGACTAAACGATGCACTGCCCGCTCGCCTTCTCTGGTATCAAGCATGTCGTACACAGCCTTGTAGCGGTCCGACTTCGCCTTAGAGACTGCCTTCTAGCCCCTCTTCGCCGCTAGGTAAGCACCCCGATCTTCAGGCTGACGGTGCCACCAGAGCTTATACTGGACTTCTTTCACGAATTGCCGCCTGAACTTCCTCGTTCCAAAACCACGTAGCCTTTTGTACCTTGGCTTACCTAGAGTCGTCTTCCCAGAGTGTTTTCCGCGGTAGCGTTACGCTGAGTGACCCCCACACTCGAGTGGGGGGGAGTGTAGTGGAGCCACGGACGCAAAATACTGTCCTCCTGTGGCTGTTGTGGTGTGGCGGTTAGTCTCGAGCAGTGGTGTTGGGGCGTGTCTGTGGGTGTGTCCGGAGTGCTGTGGCGTCCGTCTTTGTTCGCCGCCGCTGGTGTCGTGTTGCTTTTTCGTTGCGTGTTGTTGGTCTGGTTGGGCGTTGTCGGCCTGTTGTTGGGTTGGTAGCATCGCCACAGTAGATGGTGTAATTGTCGATACTGATGAGAGGGCAATCTCTGGTCCGTGTTTCCTGCAATGCAGCAAACGATGCATGCAGATATCGCAGGTGTCTGGTTAGAACGGCTTGTTGGAGTTCACTTGACAGCAACCGGCAGTTCAGTGTAACGAGACGAATGCTTGTCGCCAAAGATTCCATGTTTCCCTCAGGCATTCGACCTTTTAGATGGACTCTGGCATGGCGCTGGACGACAGCACCTTTTTGCAATCTATGGGAAGCTTTTGCCATATAACAGTGCAGGTTATGGTTATATGACTCGTGTGTTCCCAATGCGTACACTCAAACGCCTGATTGCGTTTAGTTAAAACAGGGCCACCACGAGCAGGTAGCAATCAACCTTGTTTACGCGGCCCTGATATCTACCTAAACGATGGAATAACAGAACGGATCAGTTGTTCCTGTTCTATACTCAACAATTTGAGATAAAATAGACGACGATCGTCTCATCTCCTCTCTCTAACAAGTATGGGCTTTATATGTCGTAGTATTATCTATTCATTGTTTATTACTTAGATACTTAGATGGCCCGTCTTCACTGGACGTGCGGGCCCCAGCATCTCTTCCACTCGTTTCGTTCCCTCGCCATTGTCATCCAAGATGTTCTCAAGTTTCGTGAGTGACGTTGACGAGGTCCTTGAGCCGTATCCAGCTGAGCTCTCAGCTGGTCCATCCGTGCAGCGAACACGTCACCCCATCTCGTTGGCGGTCTCCCTCGGGGGCGTTTAGCGTCCCTTGGGATCCACTCTAGCGTTCTTTTAGTCCATCTATCGTCGATTCTTCTCAAGACCGACCCATCTATGTTTTGCTTTCGATACATATTCCGCTGGGTCGCGAAGACGAGACATTCCTTTTAAGTCGGAGCTACGAAGACCGGCAAGGTGTTGTTTGCGCTGGTTAATCTTTAGGAGACATCTCTCAAGGGCTCTGTGGGTGGTAAGTAGCTTCTTAGACGTGGTCACGGTGTCTGCCCACGTCTCCGCTGCGTAACAGAGCGCTGGAAGGACTGTCGAGTCGAACAGATGGGCACGAAGATCTTGGTCCGTCAGTTGGTCCGTAGCTTCCCTGACGGCTGCGAATGCTGCCCATGCTGCTCTCATTCTTCTATTCAGTTCTTCCTTCAAGTCGTTTTCCATGTTCATAGAACGTCCGAGGTATACGTATGACGGAATTTCCACGATTTGGGAGCCTTCAAGTTGTACTCCTCCGTCCTCTTCATTAACTGTGTCTTCTTTCTGTTTATTCGTAGTCCTATTCTCTTCCCTGCTTCGTTCAATTCGTTGAGCATCGTTTCTGCTTCATTGGTACTGCTCGAAAAGAGAACGATGTCGTCCGCGAAACGAGGGTTCGAAAGAAATCTTCCATCAACACGTATGCCCCTTTCTTCCCAGGATAGTGATTTCATTATCCATTGCAATGCAGCTGTGAACAGCTTCGTCGATATAGTATCGCATTGTCGTACCTCCTTTCCAATAGGTATGGTGAGAGGGCGGTGGAAAAGCTGTATCCTAGTCGTGCATCGTTCGTAGCAATTGGCTAATGTCCTCACATACGACGCGTCCACACCTTGATCGACCAGCGCTGACAGTATTGCATTCGTTTCTACGCTGTCAAAGGCTTTCTCATAGTCGACGAAGGTTAGAACAAGGGGCAGGCGGTATTCCCTGCAAACCTCTATGACCCTCGACACGGTCTGGATGTGGTCCAAGCAGCTGAACCCTTGGCGGAATCCAGCTTGTTCTTGAGGCTGCGCTTCATCCAGCATCCTAGATATGCGTGTGAGGATGATCTTGGTGTATACTTTGTATAACACGCTCAGCAAGCATATCGGACGGTAGTTCCGAAGGTCCTCTCGGTCACCTTTCTTATGGATAAGAACGGTTCGCGAGCTGTTCCACAGGTCTGGGATCCTTTCTTTCTGAAGGTAAGATGTCATGTGCGCTGCTAAGATTACATGAAGCGGATGGCCACCAGCCCGAAGAAAGTCTGCTGATATAAAATCAGGTCCGGGGGCTGTGCCAGGTTTCATGCTCTTGATAGCGACTCGTACTTCCGAAGGAAGAATCCGTGGTGGAGCTTCGCCAGTGGGGATGATTGGGCTTGACACAGGAGTTGATGAACGGAAAAGGTTCGAGTAGAACCTCTCCGTAATGATTTCCATCTCACGAGGAGAAGATGTGCGAGTCCCGTCTTCGCTCAACAAGGTTGCTAGTGGAATATTGCATTCGCGGAGATCCCTGCGGCATTTCTTTAGACTCATTCTTCTTTTTGCTGCTTCTAGAATCTTCTTATGCCTGTATTTCGAAAGATGCTCCTGCAACGCATTTCTGCAGCTAGTGTTTGCTACTAACCGCTCAATGTGCGATGCATTCGGATCAAGCCTCAAAGTCCTTCTTCTTTCCAACAATTCCTTGGTGGTCTTCGAAATTCGATCCAAGTTTGTCGTGCGCGACTTCGAGGCACGTTCAGCACAGGCTCGTAATCCTCTGAGCAGCATCTCGTAGTTCACGTTTGGGTCCTCTTCGATGTGCCAGTCACCTTGGGACAGGGAGTCCTCGAGTACGCAATCGTCGTAGACGACTTCTTTTCTCCTTTGTTGCCGATAGCAGATGTTCTTTTCCGTCGTGTGGCTAAGTCGTATTTTCGCACGAAGGAGACGGTGATCAGAACCACTACAAAAGGATGGCACTACTGAGACGTCAAGTAGATACCACCTCCGGTTGGTGAGTATGTGATCGATCTCCGCACGAGTCGCGCCATTGGGCGATTCCCATGTCCACCAACGATGATCTTTTTTTTATGAAAAGAGAGTTCCCATGAAAGAGGCGAGCGGCGGACAACAGCCCGGCGAGACGATTGCCATTTTCATTCCGGTCCCCTAGTTCAAATCTTCCAATCCTTTATTCCTCTTCTGTGGCCTTTCCTAGTTTTGCGTTGAAGTCTCCGACAACGAATTTGTAGAAGGACTTCTCGTTGCGGACTACTTCCTCCAGCTCCTCGTAAAACGCGTCCAATTCTGATTCATCAGCTGTTGATGTTGGTGAGTAGCAGTTGATGATACTGATGGATTTTTGGCGCAGAGGGCGGAGGCAAAGAATGGCCAGACGAGGTGACAGGATCTCGTGAGAATCGACGAGATGGACGACAGTTGTGTGCACAACAAAACCAACACCGCCTACATTTCGCGACGGAACCTTCTCTCCACGAATGAAGAATGTACCGTCATTCATCTGCCGTACGTCGCTCCTTCTGCACTTAGTCTCCTGCAGAGCAATCACGTGAAACTTGATGCGCTCTGCAGCTCCGAGAAGGGCATGCAGGTCAGCGTCTGTGGAAAGTGTTCTCGCGTTGTAAGTACACAGTCTGAGACAGTCTCCATGGCGAGTCGTGCGTGTGTCGCCTTGGTCCAGAATCAATGACGTCCTGAGCAACCTGAGATTTGATCGCCTCTCACCGGTCGCCATACCGTCCGACGTCTGAGACGGCAGAGCCCAGTGTGCAGGGTACTGAGGCAGTGAATATGCTGGAGTGGCAAAGAGACTTTTCTCCAAACTAAGCAGCCATGCCACGGCGAGCTTAGCTTTCACCACAGGTCGTTGCCCAACCTTTATGGATCAGGGAAATACCTTGCGACATTTTGCCAAGACGGTGGTGAATCTTAGCAGTGGTTTACTCTTAGTTAGGCTTCCGATTCCGAGAAGTCGGAAAGTCGGATGTGTCGAACTCCTTCTCAGCTTGGGAGATACTGCCGGAGGACATACCTCCGCTGTCCATCGCAGTTCGACGCCTAGTGTCACCTCCACGCCACTATGAGGCGGTAAACCGTTGTGGAGGCTATATTGAATAGCTTCTCTTCATTGTTTATTACGGTGTCGAATATAACATCATCACAGAGGAAGGTACCATATTTGTGAAAAAATATCAAACAGAAGAAAGCAGACATAGTTTTCTTGCAATATACCATTCAGAAACCCGAAGCGGAACAAGCTGCGGCCTTTTTGCAACTCTTCATGAATACTGCCTACTGTGTTGCTAAAACCGCTGTTATGCCGCCGTACTGTATCTGGGACAGTAAAGGATTAGCCGCACGGCATCAAGTGGGTCTGCACTACAAAACGTGTTCAGGATTTTATTTTCATTACCTTTGATTGAAAACAAATTGAAGAATTTTGAAAAAGATTGCCATGACTGACAGTTCTTCTCAGGAAATCATTTCTGCAAGTTAACCGTGAATTTGTTGCTGCCCATGAAGTATTGTTATAAGTACAAGGCGTTACCCGGAAAGGGGACTCAACATCTCATTCAAGGATTATTCCAACACATATAAAATTTTAAATTAAGATTAATAAACTTTGAACTTGAGGGTCTTGCCCGTTTAGAGCAAAAAAAAAGAGAATAGGGAAAAGTTGTCCTTCACGGACAATATGATAATAACAGTAGTAACAATAATAATAGTAATAATGCTAATAATGGGGCGGTGTAGCGCAGTAGGTAAAAGGTTCTATGGCTGCGGCATGATCGATCGGAGGTTCGTGTACGACATAAGATGTATTTTATTGCCAGTGTGTGCATTCGAGCCGTGCAGTTCGAAGCTGGAGGAGAAGGTGTGTGTATCTGGAGTCGCGAGTTCCAATTGAGGAATTTAGTTTGCATGCGCCAAACGCAGAAATTTCATGATGAAAATAATTTTTCTAAACGAACTGGTTCTTTATTCGTACATTACTTTAAGGATTCTGCAGTGAAACAAAGAATAGGGGCAAGTTAACACGACGATGATATCTTTTGGGGAAAATAGAGATGAAAATCTACGCAAGGAGAGTGGTAGACCTCCTTCCCTTGGAAAGAAGAGGGATATATTCCAGAAAAATTCCCACCTAACATGTTTAGTAAACAGAGAGAAATCCATTAGATCTTTACAATACAAAAGTTAGTGGGTAACAGACAAGTGGAATGTACTGAAACAGATAGCATTTTAGGTATGTAACTGCGTGATGTTTTAGATGACAGATACTTTGGGTTGGTGCCACCATGGCTTTTAAAAGAAAAGAAAACTCGAGTTCCTAGGATCATCTGTATTTTTCTCATAATCAATGCTTTCCCTTCTCGATATTTCAAACTCTCAAGCTCAAATCAGGAGTGCCAAAGGTGACGGAGACATGCTGGGAGATATTACACTTGGTATTCAGCGATCTTTGTGCGCCATGCGGTTCCTGGACCATGAACAGAGTAAAAATTCATTGCTTCAGAATTGGGTAATTGAACCAAATCAAATTATCAGTACAAAAGAGGCAACATGTACTGATAATTTGATTTGATTAATTTAACAATTATATGCGAAAGTGAACACTAAAAAAGAACAAAAGTAGAACAAAACAGCACACTGAACATGTTGACCATGTAACAAGTACAGCAGCTTAACAACACACGAAGTAGACCAAAATAATAATCTGGGTTCTAAAAAGGAAGTGTTGAAGCGGGTATAAGAAGGAAAGTATAGAGAAACGCAGCGCCAGAACCAAAGTGGAGCAATACTGACGTGCAAAGCAAAAGCTCGAACGACGAGTCGTTTGACCTTTCACAAAACTCTTTCTCATTTTTTTTATTACATCTGACAATAGCTCTAGAACTGCAGATGCACGGTACCGCTAGGTTTTCTTTTTCCAAAAGTAAGCGTAAGTCTATGCGTTCTACGCTTCTCGAATTCTCAGGTTCCTGTTTTCTATTTCAAACAATAAAGATTTAAAAAGAAAGTTCTGTTAGGCGCTATTACGTTCCTTCTCTTACAACGATGAAACCATTAATTTGTAATTGTAAATTATCAATTTGTCCTGCTCTCTAGCTAGAATACGAACTTTCGAATGTGGAAGTTTTTGCGTCCGCACTCTTTTCATAATTTGCGGTGTCCCACTTTTTATTGGATGGGGGTAGGAAATGAATTTTTCCGGATTCTAATTCGAATACAATAGTATTCTTACTGAGCAGATGATGTGATATTTTTAATCATTAACCAATGCTGTTTTTCATTTTCGACTCAAAACTTTAAATTTTCGATCTAATGGCATCACCCCACGAATCTGAGGTGGTACGGATTTCAGGTGGGGTATTCGTATGCGGGATGGGAGACTATGGAGAAGGGGGTGATTCCGTCCATTTCTTCCTAATTGCCGTAAAAAACGGCCCGGAAGATGCGGCGTCTGCACAAGGCTGGCGCGCTCCAATCGAACTCCTTCTGGAAAATAGTGCTCCAGCAAGCCCGAAGCCTACTATTCCGCATACGAATACTCCACCTGAAATCTGTACCACCTCGGATTCGTGGAGTGATGCCTTTAAGCAATGATAGCTCGGGCATTTCCTAAATTTCAAAGAGTTGTATCCTATATATTTTATGGATTCAAGATGGTCATACTGCTTACGTCAGAATTTCATCTTCATCTCCTGGACGCGGAGAACGGATTTAAGCGAATCCGCAAACTCTCAAAATTTTTCCAAAGTAAATTAATAATTACTAATTTTGCTGAATTAAGCGAAGATAAATCAAGAACAAGGCATTTTTCAGTTTTTGATTTTTTTCTCAGTTTCTTTTTAGAGGACCGATTTCTCATAGCTGAGATCCGATTTCTCGGAATATAAAAAAATGACAGAGAGGAAACTTGAATTACGTATAAGCAAATGAAAAAAGTCAAAAATTATACGCTCGAGGAGAAAAAATCACTCCAACGACCGAAAATAAAATACCAAAGTAAAACATCAATACCTAGTAGAATGAAACTTTGCAGTTGGAAGTGGAACCCTTTCATTTTTCATTATTTTGAAAAACGAAAAAAAAAACTCCATGGCGAGTTTCAAAGGATAATTCCTACAGTGGTCCAAACCCCGCGAACTCCCTTCAAATTTCCCCGCTATTCTTCACTTTCTATTCTCTTTCTTTTTCAGGTGCTAAAAAAGTGCGAAGACATGCTACGGGAATACCATACCTCCACACGTTTTCTCCTCACCGAACCATGTCATCCAGTTAATGTTTACGACTACTCGTTCGATCTGATGAGTCGCCACGCGCTCGACTGAAGTTCTTCACAGAATTGCGCAGCAGCGTTTGTTTGTGCCAATCTCCCCAACGAAGAAAATACTCCACTTCACATATTCACCATATTCATCTAACTGCTTTACTTCGAACTTTCCTGTTTTTTTTAAACTTTCATACAATTCGTTGTCGATGTCTGAAAAACAAGTAATCTCTGCCGACTGGTCTAGCACTTTAATCTCGTTCTCACTGCCTCGATAATCGCTCGCTTCCTTTCTCCTCTTCCCACTGTCCGCTCCCTACTGGTATCCTCTGACAAGTGTTCGAACCTTCCCGGACTTCAGCGATCTCTCCGCGCTGCTGATACGCAGTCCCGTTTTTTCGTGTATCCGAGCGACTTTTTTCTGTGCCGAGCGGATCGCTATGCACGGAGAATTACCCACGTTCGCGTTGAATCTGGGTCAACTAAAAACAAAGCGATCTGATGAGAAAGCGAAAACCTCAAAGTGCATCGCACTGCACATGATTCGCAGCACGCACATTCTTTTCTTCTGCGTTGTTTTTGGTTTGAAATGCTTTTTTTGCTCAAACAGCCATTTCTCTTACGATTTAATTGGATCGTAATGAACGGTCACGGAGTGTGAGTTGCATTTATCTAGCACGGTCTGCCGGCAATTCTGAGCTTTTTTAGTTATTGTGATTTGATGAAATTTAACCATAATATGTGATGTTATTTGTTCCGGACTATTGACATCAGTACCGTATAAAACATCTCACTAAAAGTACACGTGAACGGTTGGAACACTGTTGTTACTGCTAGCCATTGCCGTCGTATATTCATTGTTTGATTCCATAAACTGAACTGATGAAAACACATCGTCAAGAAAGCATTCTTCCTGTGTAAATATGCTATAACGGAGGTGCTAAATAGGAAACACTATAAAATTTACCAAACTTCGCGAGCTTACTGTGTTCGACATGCAAAAGAAGTACAATTCGCCAGGCGATTAGTTCTCAGGCTTGCACAAACTAAGATGAGTACCAATGAGTGAAACGCGTCCTGGAGAGGATACTACGACTATTTTTGCCTTACTATTGAAGCTGCTTGCGACTCTAGAGGTAGTAAGTGAGACTACATTTGACTGGCGCTTGAGCAGGAGGCAGATATTGGGCAGTCGTGGAAGGGCTGGAATTTCTGTGCGACAACGATGTGTCGCCGATACCGGCGATCGCAGATCTCCCTCCTTAACTACTTCCCACTGCGATGATAATCATCGAAAGTTGGAGCCGGTTGTCGCCTTGTACCGTATCACTTTCACCTCTCTCTCCTTCCTCCATCGTCTATATGCTATTTCCGCTGGGTCAGACCACGCCCTTTAGTCAGGGGTATAAATAGGCCTAGAGAATTCTGGATAAGCAGAGCCTCCCTAATGGATCTCAAGGAGACGGAGGAGCAGCGTCAGATGCGACGCATTGCGTTTGTCGCCGTCGTGGTGTCGACGGCTGCTGTTATTGCCAGCGTCGTTACGCTCCCGATGCTCTACAACTATGTCCAGTCATTCCAAAGTCATTTGATGGTCGAGACTGATTACTGCAAGGTAACTAGCTGCCAACAATTAACTTACTTTCCTCTCTTCGAGCTTTTATTGCAACTTCGATAGGCTCGCTCTCGAGATATGTGGCTAGAAATGACGGCGTTACAAGCCGGGAAAGGTTTGCTGCATCGCCAGAAGAGAGCTTGGTTATTCGGACAGTGGATCCCTGAGGGTGGTTCTGGAGGTGGCGGATCTGGTGGTACCTACGCAACTGGCGGAACTGGTGGTCCATATGCGACTGGAGGATCTGGTGGTACGTACGTGGCTGCCAGCAAACGGGTTTTCTACAAATAGTTTCCAAATGTTGCAAGTTCACATTACTTTTTAGGTCGCGGTGGCGGCAACACTGCCGGATATGGTGGGTACGGAGCAGTAGCGAATTCGGAGCCGGCTCCAACGTGTTGTACTTGCAACCAGGGCGCAGCAGGACCTCCAGGACCTGAAGGACCCCCCGGAAATAATGGGAAGGATGGACGCAATGGAAAAGATGGAAAGAATGGAAGAGATGCAGAACTGCTTGCTGCTCCACCAGCAGAAACCTGTGTGATCTGCCCACCTGGACCTCCTGGACCGATGGGTGCAATGGGTCCGAAGGGGCCACCTGGACCGAAGGGATCACCCGGAGAACCACCGAAAGACGGAAACGCTGGAGAAGATGGAATGGCCGGACAACCTGGTCCTATCGGAAGACCGGGCCGAGATGGCATGAAGGGCGCCCCTGGAGCTGTTGGAAGGCTTATTCCCGTACCTGGACCACAAGGACCTCCAGGAAAACAGGGACCGCCCGGGCCTCCTGGACCAAAGGGAAATCCTGGACCTGACGGACAATCATACCAAGTTAGTTAAATATTTATTTGATTGGTTGTCACATTCAATAAGGAGAAGTCTTTCTATTCCCTTATTCCATGAATTTTAAGGGTCCACCAGGACCCCCTGGAGATCCGGGAAATTCTGGACCCGAAGGAAGGCCCGGACCGAACGGGCCACAAGGGCCTCCTGGTATGGATGGAGAGAAGGGCGATTGTGGACATTGTCCTCGTAAGCTTTTTCCTTCATTCTTCTAACATTTGCATTTTTTGAATTCAATTCATCCGGAATTTCAGCGCCTCGTACACCTCCTGGCTACTAGAAGTCTTCTATGCAAGTCCTTTTGGACACGCCCGCAGCGGGTGCAAGCGTTCTTTTATTTATTCGTGTACAATAATAAATCTTTGCTCAATGGTTCCTCTTCACCAATCAAAAAAAAAGTTTGAGAAGTCGGGATAGAATTCTTCGTTTTACCGTAGAGATTTTTCACACTATTATAATGCCCAAACAAAGACACGAATAAAATCTCCGAAAAATCGCTGTTCTTGAAAAACAGTCTGCTATTAAGAAGGTGCTGTGCGATATGGCCGCTGTGAACAGTTCGAGAAAAAAACTGGAACTCCTCAGCAGAAGTGCGAACTCGATCCGTACTGGACAAGCGAGACTTCATTTAGGTTTGTTGGCGGGGAATGAGCGAATTCCATGCTGTCACAGGATCAGATTAGGTTTGTTGTCTCAAGTAGCTCAGGAGAGAATCATGGTTTTTGGTGTAACGACTACCACTTCCTTGGGGTTCATGCATTTAGTTGTTGTCATTCACGGCAAGTGTGTCACAAAGCACATCGCCACTTTCTACCAGAAGATAAGGGTAGCTGATTTCAATTATATTTCAGAAGCATACATTCCACAGTAAACAACGACAGTAGGATTCAGAAACAACGAAATTTCGCTACTTGACTAATGTTGCATCTTTGTAAAAAATGGTAACATTTAGCTACAGAGTCAATGGGTTCTTTTCTGGAAACGCTACCATTATCTTGGAAGTTGTTAGAATGTTGGAATGAGGAAAACATGCAAAAGTTCTTTTTGAATGCTGCTTGACAAGAGGGTGACTGAAAGTTTAGGAACAAGGAGAGATTTCTGAGCGCTGCACTGCATAGGACTTGGTTCAGGTGTATGTGAAAGAAATACCAGTGAAAAAGATTGGTTAGATCACTATAAGATATACAATACGCTGTCCACATTGCTTTATGCAAGACTGACTGTGTCTAAAGCTTCTTGGAAGTACATATCTAGTCATTCTTCTGGTCTGATTTCCTCTGGTCCAAATTGTTTTCCAGATCTGGCGGAAATGTTCATCACCAGATGAGAACGGCTGACTTGTCTAAGAACTAGTGTTCACCTAATAAGGGGAGGCCTTTGGAACGTTTCGCGGATGTGTCCAGCAGATATCGACGGGACGTTCAGCCTTGTCAAAGAAGCTTAACCTGAGCTGTTGTTAAGCATCCAGCAAGTTTGCGCTAAGGGTACCGGCCAGCTTCAGTGAAACTACGGAACGGAGGAAGGATCCGCTAAACTTCGAAAACAACATTCCACGCAACTGCGCCACAGGTCAGATCGTTTTCACCGGACCGTTCACAGGTGCTGACAAGGGAGCAACCCCTCTCTCGCCTTACTCCTCCTCCACTACCTCGCTTCGCGCCCTTTGCTGACTCAATAAAAATACTATTTCTAAGGAAAGCTTTCTGAAGGAATTGACAAATATGGATGCAGCAGATATTAAGAGTGATAGTAGGACTAGACTTTTTTCGCCTGTTCATGACTATGTAAGGAGCAGAGTAGCAATTCCTGAGAATGCAAAACGTAATACGACTTTAGAATAACCACTTCAAAGCACAGAACCCCACCTTGTAGGTCCCTAACTTATTCAGAGCCGTTGTTTGTATTCACAAATCCGTTTAAAATTCTGAGCTCCTTACTACTTTACTCGCTTGATTATTGGATTCTTCAAAAAAAAAATCAACGATACTACAACACCTTCAGGAGTAAACAACTAACTGTTAAGCGAGTCCTGCTTAGAACAACAGGAAAAAGAGAGTGATCATTTCTTAGCTTGCTTCTCCAGTAATTGTATGAAATATTTAGTATTTGAAGTGTACCTGCAACTTTATGCAGCATCACTTAAAGGCATCACCCCACGAATCTGAGGTGGTAGGGATTTCAGGTGGAGTATTTGTACACGAGATAGTAGATTATGGAGAGGGGTGTGGTTCCGTGCATTTCTACCTAATTGCCGAAAAAAACGGCCCAAAAGATGCGGCTCGTGCGCAAGGCTGGCGCACTCCAATCGAATTCCTTGTAGAAAAAACTGCGCCAGAACGCCCGAGGCCGTATCTTCCGGGCCGTTTTTTACGTCAATTAGGAAGAAATGAAATGGACAGAATCACCCTCCTCTCCATAGTCTCCCATCCCGTATACGAATACTCCACTTGAAATCCGTACCACCTCAGATTTGTGGGGTGATGCCTTCAAGCAAATCTGAGTCTTCAGAAAGTTTATATACTGCCTCGTTGTTGTATTCTTGTTGGGTCGTTGTGTTCACTGCTGTTTCAACACATCTGGGGTCCGAAAAATGTCGAAAATGTTAAAGGTGTATGCAGATGATGAAGAGAAATTGTGTTCCTGTCATTATCACGAAGTCTCAAATGCCTTAGAAATCGTAGAACCCAGTAAGAACACTGCACGTTCAGCTTGATATCTCGGCGGCAAAAGTGCTAGCTGATGACCTCGTTTGTGAAGCAGCGGTGTAAAATTGTCAAAGGAACATGAAATATATAAAATGTTTGAAAAAAAACCTATAGCTACGGCGACTATGGCCATAGCGCCGTATCCTAGTGTACCTCAGCACAGCCAGCATGTCTACTCTGTACCTACTCCCATCGCTCCCAACCCTAACTTTAGAAATGATACGTACCTATGCAGTTTTATAGTAGCTAACATTAAACATGAATTGATCGAAGACCCTTCACCTCGTCAATACTCACTTCACTCTATGTCAACACAACTTAGAAAAGAAAGGTGGCGCGTTATAAGGCATCGTTCCTAGCGTCGCTTTCCTGAACGAATTGAGGGAATTGAGCGTGAAAACGCCCATACTCGTAAAATACACAAGTTATCCTATATTGGCCGTGAGAGATCCCAACATCGCCAATTTCGTGTCATGCTGCCTTTAGTCCTTGATTTAGTCCTTTAGTGCCTTCGTCTAGGTAGAGGCGAAACGATCCATTTTAATTTTGTCCTCTATTTTTATTTATTTTACCTTTTTTAATCCAGAAAAGTTCTTTTTCCCTGAATACCATCTTGGCACAGTTTCTTTCCCTGCTGCGAGGAACAGGAACTGTGGTAATTTTTGGTGATTGCTTTGATATTTACAGCGCTTTTTTTTCTTACATAATATGTGTGCTCTCTAATTCTTTGAATGATACATCTCATATATTAGTGCATCTACGTAGCACAGCGCTTTCACCACATTTTTTACATGAATTGCAAGTGATTCAACGTAGTGCAACGCATTTCTAGTGTTACGAATGGTTGCTGGCATCTACTGCGAATTTGTTTTAATACGTGCAATTTTATCATCAAAATCTATGCTGATTGAATAATGTCAATTAGATACTGAAATTTAAAACGTGTAGTAGTTTTGAAGGTATCGCCCCACAAATCTGCGGTGGGACAGGTTTTAGGCGGGTAATGCCTATACGTGGTCGTAGATTGTGGGGTAGAAAGTGATTCCGTTCATCTTTCCCTGTACCAGTGTAAACGGACGACCGCGGAACGCTGTTTCTTACGGCGGTGCAATGCGCAACCCTAGCTTCCCCCCTCCAAGGCCTGCGATTCGTCCGAATGGGTTTTCCACGAAGGGAGGGGGGTGATTTCTTTAAAGTGGTTAAAGATTATTCTATTATAGCACAAG
Source organism: Necator americanus (assembly GCF_031761385.1). Lineage (NCBI taxonomy): Eukaryota > Metazoa > Nematoda > Chromadorea > Rhabditida > Ancylostomatidae > Necator > Necator americanus. The sequence goes on along the minus strand of NC_087372.1, from coordinate 24,398,726 downwards.
TTCGCTGATCCGAACACGCTTTGCTATATATTCTTGGTTTGGATTTTTGAGTTCTAAGCATATGTACCTGGATGTTGTTCATCGTTCTATTTTCGCATTCTTTATCGCTTTGAACTTTTGAGTTCCAGAAAGAATTACTCATCTCTATGTCAGTATTAACGTTACTACCAGTGTGGCTTACCAAACGTAGAACGGCGATCTCATCAATTTTGCTAATTATGAAGCACCAAACTTCTTATAGTAGCGAGAAGGCTGATATTTCCTAATAAAGAGCTGACGCAAACACGGGGAAAACAAGTCCAGAATTAAGATAAGTTATGAACCGGGCTTCAGCTACAGTGAACACGTACTAACCTACCCATTCTCTTCATTTTCATTCCCTTCATGCCACGAAAGAAAGACAGAGAGATAGAGACATGGCTGCTGGAGCCACATATACCAGTTTGACTGCTTTCTGCTGTGGTTAAACGTAATCGAGCACTTTAGTACACGTTGTGGGTACTTACGAGGTACATAACTTGCGCACTTAAACGGCAGAAGCCGTTCAAATATCGCAAAAATGTGCCTTCGATTAAACCACAACGGCAAAACTCGCAACCAAATAGGTCGATGCCTGAAGCAAGCGTGGAATTTTCGACAACAATCTGACGCTTCAAGCTGAACTGCAGGAAGATGTCGAGTTTGAGGTAGATATAAACTATCCATACGAGAGGTCCTGAACTGACTGAACATAGCTACGTTGACAAAGGCACCCCAAGCGTAAATGCAAAAAATCGCGTCAGGCGTGGCGATTAGAATCACGATCAAGTCAGATTAATCATGACTATTGAAAAATTTCATTTATTTATTTGTTCACATTAATGGATGGTGCACTGGAAAAAAAAAGATGAAACAGACATTCTCTGGGTCAGAACAGTGAAAAAATCGAACTCAATCTAAGTGGAACAGTGGAACCTAACACAGCTCTTGTCGAGGTGGATGACAAGTCGAACATACTCTCCTACTAAGGAAAGTGACGAATCCCCTCACGATATCTGTTCCCATAATCCAAAACGCTTAGCTTCTGTAGCCTATGACAGAATGAGCACGTTGAGACTCTGAGCGTGACGGGTGCCGTGGGAAGGAGGCTTCACCAACTTTCGCGATCTGCAAACGACTAACCACCACAATCCAGACAGACGGCATTCAAGACTAAACATTCTTCGTCTATAGAAACAATTTATTGCTTGCTTTTGTAGTAATTCATCAATGAAAAGGCATGCGTTTTCCATATATAATTGAAACCTTGTTCTCCCCAACAAGAAAATACTCCAACATTCAACGAACCAAGGCTGTCTCGAAGACCTCTTTGCGTCGCTCAAAGGAACAAAAAAAAACGCAAGTTTCCCCCTAGACGTGGTCTATCCGCCTCCGTAGCGCCTATGTCGTCACTCAGCCATTCCACTCATGCATACTCGAATCATGACGGATTGAGTAGATCCTCCGGAAAAGCGGCTGCATCGTTCAATGACACTCACTGACTCACATATGTTTCAGCTCTGACTGTTTGTGTTGTTCCAAATTGGCAGCTAGAATGATTTTGGTTTCATTTAACCTTCAATCACAACTCTCATAAATTACAAATTACAAAAATGAAGGCTACTCATCACATAAGCATGACAACGCTGGGTGTTGTGTTGTTATAAGGGACCGTTTCCTCTTAAATACCAATTCTGATCAGCTGCAAGACATCGCAACTTCCCTGGTCAATAAATTTGCAGTTAAAAATGAATGGTTCAAGAACAACGCGCTCTTAAAGACCTCGTCTCTTTTTGCTGATCATTTACGCGGTTTGAATCAGGCCTGCGAAGATAATTTTGTCGCAGTTGTTGTTGGGGGAATGTAAATCTTAGTTCCGGATCCTTTTTTTGTCAACACTTTTCAAGGATTTCTTGAGTCGAGTTCACATGCATTTTGAGTCCGAAAATCCGCAAATATCAGGATTAGACGTTGCTAACGGGCAAAGCAAGATTCAAGAAACGCTCAGAGAGAAGCATTTATTCGCGTCCCCTTTTTCAAAAAGAGTTTTTAGTTCAGTCCAACCTAGTTCCGAATATCACCTCCTAGGACGTTCCTTCTTGTGACGTTCGCAGAAGTGAGTAGAGGTTTATGCATGCAGCCATGAAGAGTTAGGTTGACAATAATTGAAGCGTTTCAAGCCGCTTTATTGATCGGGTAGAGCTCTACAAATGAAACAGAGAGATGATGGCATTTTGCAGCTTCTCCCTCTTGAAAATCTTCCAGAAACAGCAGTCAATCAATGATTCCCTTAGAGATTATAATTCACAAGGGAGAAGCTGCAGCATAATTATCTGTGGTCTTATTGAGCCATTTTTTCGGATTTGTTAAAATGAAGAGTCTCTCACGATAGAACTGGATGATGGGTCCGAAACAACTTGTCCTTATTGTTATTGTTTACGCATACAATGGTTACCCAAGTAAGGGATTTTTGTTATCGCGACGGAGGCGGAACTTCGGTTACTCTCTAGACAGCAGTCTAGTGTTTTGCACGTTACGCTTGATTTTTTGTTCACCTTGAAAATAGAGAATCAAGAAGTACATTCACGATATGTGTTGCTTTGGGAATTTAAACAGGGTGATAACGCAGCGGCCACAGCCTAAGAAGTATGCAGTGTATGGTGAAGTCGTGATAACCGTCCGATCCGTAATCGCTTTGGTCAACTTGGTTTGACGAGCCGAGGAAAGCGGTCGTCCTTCAGACTTCGATGTTGATATTTTGAATTCAATAATAAAGCACCATCCGACGTCAAAAAACGAGAGAGTTTTCTCTCGCAGAGAAGCTCCGTGCGCCACAATCACAACGAATCATCACAACAAATATATGAAAAACAAAACGGAAGTCATTTATGACTCAACCTAATGTAATGATTCTGACATGTTTGCTTTGGCTGCACTTCTAAAGCTTTACCGTGGTCAGGGGATGTCGCTCGACGGGGGGAACGACAAGAACAGGCGGCCAGATTTTTGCTGTGGCCGAAACAATTGCTGCCTTTAGTTTCCAATGGTTTAACGGATGTTTTGTATATGCTGTGTGCTTATCCGTCTGTTTTATTTTTGAGATTCCTCATGCAGTTTATGGCTCATGTTCGACAAAAAGTTTCATATTTCACAGTAGCGCAATCGAATTTTTGAATGGGAGCTGATATCTTTGCTAAAGACTTGGAAATCATTGCATCCCTAGTAAATGATGGATAAAATCGTGTTTTAAGGATGATGTCCAACACTAGGAATTTTTTGGCCATCTTTCAACAAAGCAGCACTAACAATGGCTTTTATCTAGGCTCCCATGCTCCGAATTCCACTCGAATTTCCGAAATGGACAGTGGATCGAGATATTGGACAGGAATTAACAATAAACCGAAATTCTCAATGTTGTAAAATCCACCCTTTAGCTGATGCCACTGAGACAAAGTAGAGAAAGCGAGAAAGAGAAAAAGAGAGTAGAAAGAAAGAATTGAAGAGAGAAAGAGGAAGAGGGAAGGTTCGACTAGTTGTAATGTGTCGGCACAAACGTAGAGGTTCGAATCCTGTGCTCCTTTTTGCCGGATAGTTACACAACGTTCATCAAACACCCGAAACAATTCCACTGAATTGAACTGTTCATGCATCATTATTTTATATCATGCATCATTATTTTATCGTTTCCCCGGTAAACGGTTACCTGTCGTTTATGGCAAAAGATAAGCTCTGTTTACAGTGACAATATAATATACCTGAAATCTTCGAAAAGCCTGTCCAGCACTACCTCAATGTTTTTGTTCGCCTCTTCTGTCAGAGGACGAACCGCTCCGGCTCACTGTCTCACTCTGCAATCACTGCTGCCATTCCCACTGCACCGACATCTTCGCCGTAGACAATGTATCACCAGTACTGATGTCAGCTGCTGATACATAGACAGTTTATTGTAAGTAAAACGTCATGCCCTTCGTATTTTGAATCCCATGTGCTTCATCATCTGAACACAGCTCCTGCGGTATTTTGTAAACTGCTGTAGTACGTCGATGCTCCTCTGTTGGTTCGTCAACACGTAGTGCGTATTCATTTTGATTTCACATCTTTTCAGATTAGAATGTTCGAGTGTTACCTATCTTCGTTCTCCTTTTTTAAGTAAGCTCTCTTCAACCATGTAGGGCTGGAAATGCTTTTTGTGTCTGGGACTTTTGTGTTTATGCTTTTTGTGTCAGCGTTTGCATTCAATATTTTGCCGTTGATAGAATGTTGACAGAATAATATAATATATTGTGATCTCTTGGGAATAAGTTACCTTAGTTAATATAACAGTTTTAAACCGTTATTTGTGTTGTGTTGTTTGGAGTAATTATCTTACCAATTATATTTCTTTCATTTGTTGCCTTATAAAAATTAGGCGTGGTAAAGAGTTTGGTCCATTACTGTACTTCCCGCCACTCATAACCTGGCAACTATGACTATCCGATAACTCCGTTTTTAGAGAGAATGAGCGTTGAGAGGAGAATATGGAACGAAAAAAAATAGTGTGAAAAACCCATGGGTAATGCTGATCACCTTACACAACGTTTCCAGATGGTTTAAGAGATCCCAATAAGTAGTCAGTAGTCCTCTTATAGTAAACAGTGTTTCTAATAATTATTCAATTTTTGGGTGGCAAAAGCAGTGGTCCCATTTTCTTTTCTCACTAAGGTGTTTTGGTGTGCTCTATTTGTTACCTAATGTTTCGACAGTTTTATGCTTGGCAAAGCTCGAGATTTGTGATACTACAAATTTGTGATACTATCCGACCAAGCCCCTCCCCTCTCTTTGCCAAGCCATGATACGGTCACACCTACACTACACTAGAGTTACCATATCACCACGTTCTCAGATTGTCACCAGAGATGAATGGGAATCTCATTCATTCATCAGTCCCGCGCGACGAAGATGCTGGTCACTTCTTTTATTACTTGGGGCACTTGCTTAGTGTAGCTGAAACGATATTGAGGCCGACGAAAGAGAACGGAGGAGTTTGATGGGATCTGAGGATTTATCGAACCATTTTCAGGTCTTTGATAAAGACGAGATTGAATGAAATTGAATGAAATGGAATTGAACATGAATGGATAAAATATGAATAAAGCGCCACTAAAACCTCTTTGGCAAAACAAGAGTACATGGATTCTTTTTGATTTTCAAAAACAGGGAGCCTGTAGATTGTTGAATGGCAAAACGAGTGCCCATCGTAACAGGAGACACACTAGCGTTAAAGAGCTCAAGAATTCACAGAAACCATCACTGCCTTCCGCCATTCGTGTTTTCTGTGGTCCCCAATGCTAGTAATTTACTACATATACGTTGTGTATTTGTATATTATTGTATTTATTTGTTGCTGCATTAGTTTATTTTATTTATTTACTATACTTGTTGTGGCGAATGAACGAAATCTACTGCTTCATAATTGTCGCGGTTCCTACTTTGTACTACTTCTGCCACAGGAACTACGGTTGAGTGGATAATCAAGCAAAAAGCTATAAGGAGTTGCTCCAGTGACATCCACTGTCACTGCTGAGTCTTTCGCTACGCTACGCTCTAACCCGGCGCCTGGGCTGTCGATGGTTCGATGCCATCAAAGAACAGCGGTTCGACACTCCGGGGTCGATAAGTCGGTCTTGTCTGAGAAGATAACAACTTACACTTACATTTACTGAACGCTTACATGACATGCATCGGCTGACCTTCTCGCATCCTTGTCCGGGGTGCATAATGATAAAGGATGGAATGTCTACTGCTAATCAATCCACTGGGTCCACTTCAACTCAGAATCGTTTAGGTTTACGAGCCTATACAATGACTTGCTGAGCTAGTTGACGTATATGTCAGTGTTTTATCCGTCTAGACTAGTTTTACTAATTTATGGACCCCACATAGAGGGCTTAGTTGCATCTAGGGTGGTTTCAAACCGCCGACATAATACGTAGTTACAGCGGAACCTATTAACAACTGCAGCACGCCCACCCATAGATTACACATGCGTTTGTTACCTTCCACAATTCTGCGTCGAAGTTGAACGCTTTGGTGCGTCTTAGGGGGACGGTTCAACGCGAAGAACTTTATCTTTTGCCGTTTACCCAATCGCTGTTCATCAAGGTCTTACGATGTCAGGTTCAATTGTGCGGAGCAGAAGCAGCTACACTCGTGCAGAAATACATTAATAAAGATTGGAAAGGTTTTTATGGACAGCTTTGTAGGCATACGTAGACAGGCAGACAATGGGCAAATCAGGCTGCGGATTCCACTTGCAAAATCTGAATGTCTGGAAATAATGCATTAGGTTCGGAGTATTTGCTCATCTGTGCAATCCATCTCAATAGCCGTGGCTTCTCAGCGAAAATGAGCATCTCCGGCGAAAATCCCTTGAAGAAGTTGTCGCTTGCTTCTTTCTTTCTCTTGAAAAAAAAAACCGGAACGACAAAGTGTAAACTAGCAGGAAGATTAAAAAGACGTATTTTGTTGGAAGTTCTGCTGATTATTTATGAATGTGTTTTTTTGCCTTGTCACTCTTGGAGTGTCTGGTTTGCTCTATAACGTTTTTTGCATAAACAGTTATACTTACTCATAGCTTTATTGATAGATGTAAAAAACAGAGGTTTCATTTTCTATTTTCCATTTTCCTACTTTCTCTCATCTACTCTCAAGGGGAGCAATATTTGAAATTATCGTCCGCCGTTTGCTTTCGCGCTTCTAAAGAGAAAATTTCGAGCTTAGAGCGGTGGACAAATTGTCGTCGGTTGAGAAGAAGCATCGCCCTCTAATTTCCCTTTGGTATTAAAATTCTACAACAAATCAAACAATTACATGCTCCGCATTTTTGTTTCCATTGCTTCCACTGGTCTCCACTTATCGTTCACTAGGTTCCTCGATGCCTTGTACTTTTCCATGTCTACTACCATATTCTCACGTGCTTTTTTGTCTCTTTAAAGGCATCACCCCACGAATCTGAGGTGGTGCAGATTTCAGGTGGAGTATTCGTATGCAGGATAGGAGACTACGGAGAGGGAGGTGATTCCGTCCATTTCTTGCTAATTGCCGTAAAAAACGGCCCGGAAGATGCGGCGCCGCACAAGACTGGCGCGCTCCAATCGAACCTCTTGTACAAAATGGTGCGCCAAAACGAATGAAGCCGTATCCTCCGGGCCGTTTTTTATGGCAATTAGCAAGAAATGGACGGAATCACCCCTCTCTCCGTAGTCTCCCATCCTGTATACGAATACTCCACCTGAAATCTGCACCACCTCAGATTCGTGGGGTGATGCCTTTAAGCAGTAAAGTAGGCTGATTTGATACCTTCAACACACAACACGGATTTCACTTGCAGCTGTCGGGGCTTTAACGTCTCAGTTAGAGGCAGCATAGTACAAAACTGTCGATGTTAGGTTCGCTCTAGAAGAGGAGGTTAGGTGAGGGGTACAGATTGCGAGTATGAGGGCGTCCGCGATTCGTTTCTTGCAATCGTCCTGAAAAACAGTATGGGAAACAACTTTTCTGTGCGAATTTCCCTACGAGGGGCCTTATAACGCGCCACCCATGTGCACACGCCGCGTCTACGAGCGAGCGGACAACATTTCAGTGAGGTTTCCCCAACAATTTAACGAATTGAGCGAAAACACGTTCATACTCTAAGCTATTCCTATCTTATTCTGAAAAGATCTCAACATCATCAAAATTGTGTCTTGCTGCCTTCAAATGCAGAAAGCAGAATGTGTTAAAAAATGCCCGTATTTTCTATACCACGTCACTATAAATTGAGAAAACAGTAAAACGGTTACTTAATTCCAATTCGCGGCTGTCACCTTCGAGAGAATAAAGTGAAGCTGAAGAATTCTTACCTAAATAGATCATGAATTAATATTATCAACAGTCTTAAATTTAAACCCTTGAGCATTGTGTGTTTGGAATAGCGTTTTGAAAATTTCATTACATATGCAAAAATTTCAGATAAATCAAATGGATATTATAAGTGACTTGAGCATTGATACAGTCAAGAATATTTAGAAAATGTGATCGTTTCTCAAGAACACAGATATGTTGGTAATCAACAGCGCTACGAACGCTTTTCGTAAGTAAGCACGTTAGTAATCTACCAATTCACTGCGAAATGACGGGCTTAGTCAGCTCTTCGTTTCCTTTGCAACAGAGTGCCCCACTGTTTTTTTTTCATTTTTCTTGTGAGAATTTCATGGTATCTTTCAATTTGAAAAAAAACGTTAAACGTTGCGCATTTGCGAATAGTTAGAAACTAGTATTTGAGAAAGTGATTCCTACCAACTCTGTTGCTGAGAGTTGATAAAATACAAGGAAATCTGCGCTCTGGATGTAACGTTCGATGATATCTTCTTAATATTGGGTTCTCTCCTGTGAGAAACAGGTTTAGGCTTTGGCTTAGTCTGTAAGTACTCCAACGAAACGCGGAACAACTCTCAAAAACCTGGGAATCATCGACCTTAGAAGAACCAGATGCCTCAGCTTACTCAGAGAGACATCTTTCTATAAAAATAGGACTGGAGAAGCTAGGGTAGATTCCATCATCAGTAGGAGTGTAAAGAGTTGCTTCACTGGATAATTTCGCCAGTATTCCACTTTATTCCTTCAGTCCTAATGCAGTGAAGGGTTACTTCAACGAGAAACGGATGGATTTAATCCCTTAATTTATAAAGGATGTTTCGAAAATTTATCTGAACGCTGTCGTCAGTGCAGATGGCTGATGTTCACGTGGTTATACTTTCTCAGTTTCTCTAGTCATCTTGGTAAATCTAGGTAGAACTTCTCTCCAAAGCGTTTATGTGTTGACAAGTTTTGTTGTGACTGTTTATCTTTTCATGCATCTTATCGTACATTTTTTTTAATACGAAAAGAACTGTGAAAAATAAATGCGCTCAAAAAGAAAGAAGGAGAAAGGCGTGAATCCTTGTAGAATGTAAAAATTCTGTTACGATGCTGTATTGTCTTTGGAGCTGGCGCATCTCCTGTTCCTATTCTCGTAACCCTTTCAGCACATTCCCTTTACTCTTTCCAGTGTAGGAGTCACGCGTATAGTCGGGTCAAAACGACATGAAGTACTGTGCATTTGCGTACGCGCTCGAAACGCCAGTACGCTCCTAACCACTACGCCCACAGCATCTCCTCGAGGGAAGCCGCGTGCGCAATTGCACCGTGATTCGTGTCGTTTTGACCCTACTATAACTATGCATTTCCAGCGGGCGTCGACTGCAGTGTATATAGTTCTCTAATCAGAGAACATTTCCGGGCTACTGTTTCTTTTGCAGGTTTTTGTGAACAAAAAGTGAAGTCGGGAAGCTTTGAAACACTTTTCTAGGAGGATTTCTCGCCTGCGATCACACTAGGAATTCATCATTAGTTTATGACGATTTTCTAGACGAAGAAAATCGGATGATTTGCATTTTCGTTTGCATTTGAAGGAACTGTAAGTCTATGCTTTGATGTACATAACAGCCCCTAGAAGAAAACTATTGCAAATTAATCTTACCTATGTATTCTGCATTAGAAAATGTTAAGCCGTTTATGGAAGTTCTGTTGGTCTCCACAATTTCAGTGGACCTGCTAGGCTTCGGTTCACTCTTCAGCAAATAGTCGAAGTATGAAAAGGAGCCAAAATCGAATGAGCAATGGCAGCAATGTGCAGGGTCATCACACGAATACTGCGATTTTATATGTATACTTCTTTCATTTTTCAGAACAGGGTTTGTAAGATTCAGGACAACTAATTTTTTATCGCGGGCATACACCTCTTCATTTTGTTCATTTTCCTCCAGCCCCCCTCCTCGTTTTCTTAGGTGGATTTATTTTGCTTCTCTTCCAGAATTTCGATCAAATATTATGTTTGACTCGTTATCCGCCACAAAGAGGTTTGCGAAAAGCTCCACTGACAATAAGTTTCCCGGTTTTTTCTCAAATGTTCGGGCTCAAACAAATGTGTTCTCCTTTTTCTGGTGCACCATTCGTGTATGTCAACAAATAAATAAATAAATAAATAAATTCTACGGAACTTTAACCCTAAGATTTCTATTCAACACAAGCTCTATTATTTAGTCATGTGGTGCTCTATCGTTTGCCTTTATTTACGCAGTAATCAGTAACAATTAAACAGAACTGCTTGTTATAGCTGTATTCAATTAAGATTGAAGATTTCAATAGTCAGATCCTTTCAAAGCAAATAAATCCCCAAAGAATTTTGTTTAAGTACTCTTGTTGCTGTTCGGATTTAAACATGTTTTATTATATTATTACGTATTTATTATTCATTATTGCGCTCATTATATATTCAGTTGAATTTTATGACTGCTACAAAATCGAATTATTTTCAAATGAAAAGAAGTGGAATCTAAATCAAAGGGAGAAGTTGGAAGAAAGTGGAATCAAGGATCTCGATGTCCTCCCGGAAGTATCCTCGAACACATTTTCTTTTTGTTTTCGAACGCTTCGGTTATTTGGACCCAACCAGATCCATTACTGGAGCAATATCACCTCGTGCATGTGTTGCTATACACCTCCTTGGTCGCGCTGCGATGATGTCGCGTAGTGAGTGACGAACGGAAGACCACTCGTCATGACGGGGACGAGTGGTGCGGCGGATCATTCCGCTGCCAATGTACACTTCTGTGCAACTTTTCTTTCCATTCTCTGTATTTCTACCATCTACAAATCACTTTACCGCACATCTGCCAAATTTTTCCAGAAAGAAGAAAAGGAAACAACATTCCTCAACGCCTCCTCTTTTCTTTGACTCTGTATTTTGTGAGTGTTGAACAAAAAAAAAAGAAATTAAACAAGAAGAATTGAAGAAGAAGCACATATTCGCCTATCTTGATGCAATTCCTCCTCGATCGACGTTTACGTTAATTACGTTGTCCTCATGTTCTGAGTTTTTGATGTTCCGAACTAATAACAACAATAATGACCATTAAAGAGCCCTTTTAACCTAGTTGCTGCAGTCGCTCATGAACTCTCTGAATATGTATTTCGTGTGTAACATAAATGTTATCTGTCCGTTTCAGTATGCTGGAAACTAGCCGAACATGCACCAAAACAAGGAAAGGAGTTGGACGAAGTAGGTCTTTTTTTGTTTTATGACAATGATTTTTCTTTGTAATTTCGGTGATGGCCAAATCAGATTGTCAGATTCATTTTGGCGAATGACAATTAACTTGCGTTTTCCAAGCAAGCGCTTCATTACCATTAAAGAACAACTTATTTCTTATTTTCTCAGTGCTTTAAAAGAAACCGCAAAACGAAACTGACCACACGAGCTATGTGAAATTTGCTTAGGAAGTTTCCACACAGCAGAAAACGCTAAAAGGGGAGTTCTGCAAAGCTGATCCCAGAGCATTAGAAAAAAGGTGGATTTACGACGAAATTTTTTCTTCACTAAAGAAGTAATAGAAATTATCCAACCTTCCCCTTTGTTTTAATACCACCCAAATCCAGATTTCTCTTTAAAGGCATCACCCCACGAATCTGAGGTGGTACGGATTTCAGGTGGAGTATTCGTATACGGGATAGTAGATTATGGAGAGGAGTGTGATTCCGTCCATTTATTCATAATTGCCATGAAAAACGGCGAGTAAGATGCGGCGCATGCACAAGGCTGGCGCGCTCCAATCGAACTCGTTGTAGAAAATAGCGCGCCGGAAGACTCGAAGCCGTATCTTCCGGGCCGTTTTTTACGGCAATTAGGCAATCACTTTCTGGAGCACGTTTTTGCAGCTCTTCGAAAGTTTCATCATAGTGGAATCATTTTTATTCGTAAATTATAAATCGATTATATTTTCACGTTGATGTCATTCATTCATGATAATGGGACGTGACTGCTGCATTAAATAATTTTTTGAAGTATTTAAGCAATCCAATGAGTTGTCGAGCGTTTAGATTGTTTCTTTTATAATATCAGACGAAAAGCACATGTACATTGTAGTGCCTTCGGAAAAGAGTGGTTTCCTGATACTTTCCATACTTCCTCTTTTCTATTCCATTTCTTTTTTTTTCTTCAAGGCTATTCCTTTTAGTAGTAGTGATTTAACCACAGTTTTACAAGATTTTCCTGAGAAACACGAAAATTAGCGCTTATTTGATTTTCTGGCTTTTTTATGTGCAGTTCATAGTGCACGCGGATTAACACCACTTGCCACAAGACAGAGTTTCGTATTATTTGTAACGATATGTTTGGTATACGACATGTTTTCTAATACGTAGGAACCAAGGCGTTAACAGGCGCCTCCATTTACCTTGACCTCTACCTGATAACTCACCTAAACCGTCGACACCAAATCACGGATATTACGAGGACTCGGGTGAGATCTCAGCTGACAGTAGACAGTAGACAGTAGACAGTAGTAGACAGTACATGGGAGTTAATGTCCCAGCTCCGTTAAGTAAGATTTGCCATTAGTAGTTCTGGCAAACAACGTTAACTTTTTGAGACTTCCCTCCACTGGGGTTTCTAATACAAAAAAAAAACATACGGAAGATATGTTGTGATGTTTGATCAATAATACAACCATCATCATTGTTAACCCCAACCATTGCGCAAATCTTCCACGCTGCTGCTTCGGAAAGAGTACAGCTGGCTTTCGAAAACGATGAGATGAAATGGACGGAGAGGTCATTTTCGAGATGATCTCAATAAGGCAAAAGAATGAAGTGCTCAGCGTTGAGCATTCCTTTTGGGGCGAGTTCGACTTCAATACGGAATCGTTTGGGGTTTATGAACGCGTGTATACCCTAAACAAAGACTTCTGGGGCCCACGTGATGTACCAAGTCAGTGTCGCTATGCTTTGAGTCAAGTGTGTTAACAATCTGTCGACCACAGAAGGGTGAAAGGCCTGGTCTGGCTCCGTACTTCGACCGTGCATGCACCGCAGAAGGTCCTAGCCTACGCATTCCGCTACATCTGCTTGATTGTGTTGCTGGGAATGAACTGGTTCTTTAATTTTTCGAGTTTTAGTGCCGTGAAGAGATATTAGCCTGACAGGGGTCAATTCGGAACCCTTTACCGAATAACGATATATCGTGTAGTCGAACGTCTTAGGATTTCCCCAGGACCTTGCTACTACGTACTACATACTGCGGATTCGAATAGCAAGCTCCTGGAGAAACTTGGTTAGAGCAATACGAAAATGTTCGCTAACTATTTTTCATAAGCATTTTCGTTCCCCGAATAGTTAGCGAAAATACCGAGCCATTCATCCCTTATATCTTCTAAAGGCCATTCTAAAAATGATTTTTCCGGGTTTTTCGACGGAACAATGTGGATCTTTCTAGAACAGCTGCATCGAGGTTTTGCCCTTGACATTGAGTGTTGATGATGATTGTATTTATAACTTCTGACCGACTCAATACGACCGTGCACCCAAATCACTTGAAGCATTCACATTCCAGGAATTTTAAGCTTATAGGATGTTCTGGAAGGCTCAATGGGGTTTTGCAAATTCATTAGTGGTATTTTATCAAGACATGCATATCGCAGCAAACATCCCAATACGTTTCAACATCAAGAATAGAGGTTCTCGAAGTGCTAGAAATTCCGAAATATCCGACTATTCATTCACTGAATATTCGTTTCTCGAGGTGATTAAATATGCAGCACTTATAAATATTCCGTTCATTTATTTGCAATACGATGCAACGCGCTGTGCGTTGTTTCCCATTTCTGTCCGTGTTCCTCAGAGGAGTCTCGGTACAAATCGAATCTGCTCCCTTTTACCTCTGAGTTGCTTGCATCTTAATTATTAGGATGGTTCACGTCTAGCTCTGCTTCAGTCCCCCTGCTAACCCCAGTACTTCTCTGACTTCATCGGGCCCAGAATTGTCAAACTATTCCAGTCAATTTTTCTTCCGAGTGATTGCATGCACCGCTTTGCTCATCATGTCTGACTCGCGACATACACTTTTTGCTTGTACTGTCACGCATCATCGCATACCATTATTGCATGGAACCGATGTGCAACACTACGGTCCCGAAGATGTTTCGTGGTCACGAAATCTCACTCGTTCATGACAAGCCAATATCGAAAATCCCCATTTCCGACATGTTTTCCACGCTAGTGATTCCTCAGGTTCAAATAACCGAAATTGTGTCGTATAGTTGACGGTGGAAGCAAAAAGTCTTTATATACGACGGGACATCAGTGGCTAAGCAGTGGCTGAAATGCGGCTGCTTCCAATCAATACCAAATGGTCAAAACCGCAGTCCGGTGGACCTGCGTAAGTGACCGCGCTTGAAGCAGCTCGACGATATCGAGTTGGGACCATCGGGAACAGCGGCGATCAGTGCTAATAGCAAGGGTCCCCTCTCGATCCTAGGCGCTGTGCTGCACCGCACCACTTTGAGGGCGCCCGTTACCGCAACGGCTCCGAGGTTCATGTCGTTTCAAACCGACTATAGCCGAAGACATTACACATATTGTGCAAATGCACTAAACACCTTACGTTTTCGTCCCGCTTACACATCTCAAACATTCGACTCGATAAGCACTTTGACCATTCTATTTGGATGAATGGCAAACTCTCGGTTTTTCGAAATTCATAACCTTTTCTCCATGTGCACTTTACGTCACTTTCTTACTGGCTGAAGTGTTAACAAAGACAGTAACGAACTGCACGATGCATGTTTTCCGCCATAACACTGCAAACATCAATTTCGTGTCCTAATAGACTTTTGCGCCCCAGTGCATAGCGGCGCCAATCGGTTCGCCTAGGATCGATACATTTTACTTTGAACGTTCTCTCGGCAACTTATTGAGTGTCTGAATGAGTTTGTTTTTGTTCATTCGTAGTAGTGGTGCTCGATTTGCTATGGGACCCATTACAACTAAGCTTTCGATTCAATGGGTAGTTCAGACACGCTTCACTGCTGGTTGCATGGGATGCTGTGACTCATTTGACGCCTTCGCTTAGACCGTTCCTTCCGACTGGTGCTGTTTTGGGCTTTAGTGTTGGGCTTATCTTTTGCTGGGTCTTTTCATGTGCGTACTTCGCTTCCGTGTTGTTCTTGCGTATTCACTGACGATTGTTTGGAGATGTGGATAGATAACTGACTCTCTGGCTCTTCTTACTTGCATTGACACTTCGTTGTTTCTCATACTAATACGAGTTCCAGGGTCTCCTACTCACATATCATCGAAGAACTCATTCTCAGAGAACATGGAACGGATCGAGGTCGGCATGCATGTCGACATTCAAAGGTAAGGTTATCAGCGCTATATAACTTCTAAATCCACGCTGTTAACATAATGTCCGTTCTTGTCTGGTGTATAAAAGGGAATGGTGCAGACATATTTGATCAGTGCTTTCACTTGTGTAAATGATGAGAAGCAATTTTCGTCGGTTATCTGCGGTTTACGATTTCCTTCCTACGTATTGGATTCTAATTTCTGGACAACGTTTTTCCAATTGTTATAGACCGTCGTCGAATTGCTACCAGCTATCTCCCTACAGGCAACATCTAAGAGCATGTTTGTATTTCGTTGTTGTATTCTACTTGCACCTGAACCGACACCACGGGAACAGTTACTGACTTGAATTTTTATCAGTTCTAGTTCTATTCGAATTACTCCGACATTTCATATTCATGCTAGCTGTTATGATTCTTCGTATAATGAAGGCAGAGCATTCTTCGAATATTGTGCCGTGTATTTCACTTCCCAATTGAGTTCGAACCTTACAAATACCAGGCTCAATGACATAAACATAATGAATCATCAAAGGTTTGGGGAAACACGTTTTTTTCAGGCATATTTAAAGGCACTCCTTCTTATAATCTAATATCAAACAGAATTAGCCAATCCTCCCATTTTGTTTTATAGCCTGCAAGTAAGTGAAATTGCCTATAATGGAACCATAAGAAAATTTCATGCTGCACACTTTTATGTGTGAGCATTTCGCCTTCCGCGAAAAGTTTTCAAACCCCCATTCACGCCGTGTTCGGATTGTTTGGTAGGGATATTTCTTGATTACACGTAGCTTAAAATCTCTACTTTTAAAGTGCATGGCAGAACGAAAAATTCTTTCCAATTCACTGTTTGAAGTACACAATAGAGAACCATGAAGCAAACTAGTTTCTGGAAATTCGAATGCTTGATGAGTTTGAAGTTCCTGCTTTGTGTAAATTGGCTGTTGGACAGGTTTCAGAAAAAAAACTAGTTTGAGTGAAGTCGTTCTTAATCTAATTCAACTCTTTTCCGGGTGACTTCCCGAGAGATTTGTACTTGTAAATTCATTTATAGATGGGAGTGTTTGGCGTTGGAGTGTTCTTAAGATTACTTGAAAGGTATGTGCTACTTCTCCCGTCACTCATCAAGAGCATGAAATTTCTCAGAAAAAGTTTTGTGCTAATACAGGAAGAATTTTAACGTCATAGAAGAATTTGTGTTCATAAGAAATTGGAGCTGTTTCATTCCCAAACTTTCTTGTTTTTTTTTTCTAAATCTATAAGTACTGTGTTTAGTTTTTTCTTTTACACATTTAAGATTATTTGATTATCTTCAAGATCCGACGGACGTGTTCATGGCGCGGTCGTCTCTCAGCTTAAGCCAGAACGTAGAGCAGTTCTTGTGGAATGGTTTGAGAAGGTGATTTGTTTCTCGTTATCTTTGGAAGGCATATTTTGTTGGCTTTTTCTATCCAGCTAATTTCATATGCACCGCAAATCAGTCATATCTCATTCTTGTGCGGTACCAAGTGTAACCAGTGCAAAAGATGAAAGTGTCGAGGTGGAAATGCTTCATTATCTGACCTTACGGATAACTTTCGAGGAGCAAGTCTTCTCTAGTGAATGCGCTTGCGAAATCTAGGATTGGCGAAGCGTTGACTCATATATCAAAGGACAACATCTCCGTTGGGAAGTTGTGCTTATAGCGGGGACCCATTGCAGTGGTAGGAGCTTATTCCGGGTTCCTACAGTTTCGCTAAGTATTTGAGAGTCATGTAGTCAGTATCATGTCAAGTTACAGTTAGGGATAAAAATCTACAGGACTAGGACAGAACAGTTTGCCATATTTCGACCGATTTTTGTTTTGAACTGTACGTGACCTAGATCACAAAGTGGGTAGAGGCAGAAACATGGCGATCAGCCTCTATGGGGATGCACCTACGCGTTCAACTTTAACTCAAAATCTTTTGAGGTTTATGAATAGTGTGCAGCCTTACAATGACTAGCGCGATCGAGCCGATGTGTCAAGTCAGAGTCTCTTATCCTCTCAGACAAGTCTAGTATCAATTTATGGATCCTAGAGAGATGAAAAACTTGGTTAGAACTAGGACGGTTTCGAAACGACGATCACGCGGTCGCGGTCAAACTTTTATCAACTGCGCTACCTCCGCTCATATGTAGACCATAGAACATCATACAATGTTTCATGTGCAATGTTCTTGAACCCATAAATTCTCAGCGTATAGGATTAATCTTCAAAAGTAGTTCATAATGGTAACATCGTAACAAAAGCGGTGCCAAACGTTCTGTTGAGGCAGCGAAATTTTCATTTTCTTCATTGCTTATCGTTCACCACTGCTTTGCTCGTCTTTCACCACTGCTCTGTGTTCGGAGCGAAGCTGGGTCTGTTGGTTTGTATGAAAGGTTTGTTTCTCGTTCAGATTAGGATTTTCTTTGTCTCCACTTTTTTGTACTTTCGTTCAAGCTAAGAAAGAGGACGTATAACATCGTTGCTCACTTTGTTTTTACTACTACTTATTGTCTTTGCTTAAGTTCAAGAAAACTGATATAGCTTGAACAAAATTCCGTTTCATAATAATAGCTTGCTATATTACACCAGTCGTGCCTTGCACATATCGGTTTCTTTTGGTTGAGCGGAAATTCCTCTTATTACATACTCTATTTGTGGTACAATTTCTTTTCTCTAACGGAACCTTGTGAATCTAGTAGAATAGTGTTCAACTGATTTTTTGGCGATTTTTTAAACGGAGATCTTCTTGTGCATATTCGTCACCTCTGGTTTCTGATATTTTCTTACATTTTATGCAATGTTTCTTCAAAACACAACTCTCTCGTGTTATTCTCTCACCTTCCTTTGTCGGCTGTTTTCGTTCACTGTAACGAGCCTAATTACCTCGCCTCACAAGCAAAACAGAAATGCCAGAAGAGAGCAAAATGAAATTTCTGTATGTGACGATTTGGCTGATATGGCTTAAGTGTAGAATATGATACAGATGAGATGGACAACATCTCCTAGTCATTCCCCTTACTTATTGACTCCTCAAAGCAAAAGCAGTTTTTGAATCGGTTTTTGGAAATACTTCGTCGTTCGTTGTTTTGTTCGGAAATGGTGCCTATATTTGCGCTGCGTCCGGCTGTTGCTAAGGCAATAGGGGGGAGGGCTTCGCAGACGGGAAGCTTTCTCTTTGAATAACTCGGATCCACGGAATAAAACAGGGACGAGAATTTCAGAATTATATGCAAATTTGTGAACATTTCGGAGGACACAAATCTTATATGGTTGAAGTAGTAGGAGTAACCTTGACCAGCGTGCAGACATTACGGTGGATCTACTTTTTAGCTCATGCTAAGAAAGGTTCTAATGTAAAGTGCAGGATAAGCACATAGAGAATAGCCTAGCTGCTGTTATACTCTTGGACAACTGAACGCTTTTAGTTGAAATCATATGTCAGAGTCGTATTAGTGAGAAATTTGTCGGAGTTGTCGTGATGTCTTTATGGGATAATCATAAAAAAAAAGATGAGATGAAATTTGTTAAAAAACATTATGATGATTTCGGCTGCCAACAACTTTTTTTTAAACAAAATTTTGTCTGAATTAGACTAGTAATGTATTAAAAAAAACTATTAGGCTACATATTTTAACGTATCGTAGTATCCACGAAAACGAACGCCGGAACCACATATTCTATACTTACGTGTGCTGTACAATTGAGATTGACATGACTATTACCCTGCAAATTTCACTGATTCCAGAAACCATATCCAGAATGGTAAATAAGCGTCTTATCGTTTTTATCTATTCCTGTTATGCTGTTTTTGCTTCGCTCCTAGCTACTTCTTATTTCATGTGATCCCTTGGTTTATTGTGGTTTATTTTGCAATGTATAGGGTGAAACGAAAGGTAAGGAGATCGATCTCGCTTCGTTGGTAGCTATCAATCCGACACTCAAAGGAAAGGATTCGTTATCAAAAACACTAGTGCACGCACATGACGTAGGTTGAATATCTTTTTAGACTTTCCGTTCAAATTTTCAACGTTTTTTTGTTTTGTTTGGAGCCTAGGAATGACTTGCTTTTAGAGGCAGACTCTGCCAAATCGAACTTATTTAAAATTTTGTTAAAAAAGGAATAATAGCAGACTACTAATTGTTTCTTTAAATACCGAGGTCTCTTGCAGAGCGAAAAGTCACTCAATTATGTACTGGTTACAGGAGAACAACGATGAGAATGAAATGCTGTTTGATATCCCACGTCCTAACAGGAGGACGGTACTTCCGACACAACGTGCTCCACCTGAGTCAAGTTCTAATGCAGCATCTGTGCGGTTAGTGGTTGTTGTCGTAAGTACGTTTGTCAAAGGTGTGTAGAACTAAGAGGAATATCTCTTGCTCAGTCGTTCAATGCTTCTGGATCGTGCTGGCAGTGGTAGCGACCTTACAATTGTTACTGAAGATGTGTCTCACCATCAGAACACGAATCACCGACAAGCACCACGAGGCTTAGTGGCTCCACAGAAAATTACCTTGCCTTGTAGGTGGCTTGCTAAATACTATTTTCTTTCCCCGGATTATTTTTTTTATAGCGAATAAGCGTGCCGCCGCTGGCGCTAGTGCGGCGACTACACCAGTAGAGCGGAACCCTCAACCTCTCACCATGTTGAAGTCATCTGAATTGGAAGGTATGGCTCTTTTTACTCCTATAGAAGTGTAGTGATATTTTCACATTTCAATTCTGACTTTAGATATTAATGACACAATTGTTGTTCCCGAGACCAAAATGAAGTCTTCGACTGTTGTTAACATTGAAAAGTTGCAAAAAGAACGCGAAGAGAGGAGAGCTCAGCAGGTTGTCATTTTTTGGACGCATATTTGTCCTTTTTTTTCTTTGTTTAATTGAGTTGCTATGAAGAGAGAGGACATCCTTGTTTCCCAGTTTTGGCGTGTTGGGGTTTCTAAGAATGAAATGGAGGCATTGTTTCATGATGTCAGCGCCATCTATATCCGTCATTTGTTGTCAAAAAGGCAGGGTTTCATTAATACATTGGTGCTTAAGGCGAGCACATTGCTCAGAGTACAGTTACTTTTTCAAATATCTATCAAACTTCGCAGTATAGATGTATGCAATTTTTTCTGACATGCCAGTAAGTATGGAGACTGCTTTTGGTTTCATTCATCTTATAAAGATATTGCCAACTCACTTAACACAGGTGCTGCCGTATATGTTCGGTAGCAACTTCTCTACTGAATCTGTTCAGTACGAATTTGAATGTTGCTTTTGTCATGATGTGCTCTGGCTTTAGTACTATCGTACATTTCCGAAATTTAGAATCATGTGAAGAAACAGAAGGAGATGGAAAAGAATATTGATCCTGGAAACCCTAATTATCAGTTCTTGCTCATGATCCGGGATTATCAGTCTCAGGTACATCATTAGAACTCCCGTAGCAGCTTTTTCTTTAATTTTTATAGACTTCTTTTAGATCGACTACAGACCCCTAAAAATGACTGACCAAGTTGTGGACAATCGTATATCAGTTTGCGTTAGGAAAAGACCCCTCAATAAGAAAGAAATCAGCAAGAAGGAAATTGAGGTTCACATCTCAAAACGGCTTATCTTTAATTGTGGTCATTCACTGCTTGTCGAAACAAATTTCTTCAGGTCATTACGATTCCTAATCGTGACCATTTGATTGTGCACCAACCACAAGTTAAAGTTGATCTCACAAAATACTTGGATAATCAAAAGTTCCGATTTGATTACACTTTTGACGAGAATACTTCTAATGAAATGGTTTATAAGTAAGTTCACATTGCTGTTTTTTGAAGCTTCTGTCAAAAGTGTGTCAAGCAGTTGTCGTTTCAGATTCACCGCACAGCCATTAGTAAAGACAATTTTCGATCAAGGTTTTGCCACTTGTTTTGCTTACGGGCAAACAGGATCAGGAAAGACGCACACGATGGGTGGAGATTTTACAGGAAAGAACCAGGTGCGATTGGTTTTCGACTTTGTTTGCCGTGGCGAGAATTTGGCGGCTTAGTTGTTGTAGGATTTTGTGGAGCTCTAGAAATTTAGTAAGAAGTAGGAGCTGGATTATCAGAAACTTATTTTAGAATTGTGCCAGTGGGATTTAC